>NC_048298.1:9303111-9395828 GCF_013100865.1 Trachemys scripta elegans | reverse complement strand
GGGGGGGGGGGGGGGGGACCGGGGGGGGGGGGGGGGAATCGCTCCCTTCCTGATCTGTCCAGTTTTCGCGCCCCTCCCCCACCTGTGTCTCCTTCCTTCCGGGCAGAAGAGGTAGGATGGCGGTGGGGGCGGCGCGAGGCCCTGCCGCGTGACAAGCTGAGCCGGCGGCACGTGGCCCGGACCATAACAAACAGGAGGGTGGGCGGAGAGCCGGCAGCAACTCGCTCATTGGCAGAGGCGGGCTGCGGCTGGAGCAGCGGCGCGGGCCGGGGATTGGTCAGCGCGCAGTGGGCGTGGCCTCCAGAGCCGGCGGCTGGTGCAGCAAGTGGGGGCGGCGCTAGCGGGGCTCGCGCTGGGCCGCTCCCGCGAGGCAGGGTCGCGCTCCCTCCACCCCGCTGTGCTGTCAGATGCCACAGCCCCCCATCCCCAATACAACCGTGTCCTCCCGGGACCCACACATAGCCCCGCCCCAGCCCTGTCCCCACCCACCCCAACACAGCCCCTCCCCTTCACCCCAACACAGCCCTGTCCCCACCCCTACACAGCCCACCACCACTCCTCTGATCCAACACAACCCCGTCCCCACCCATNCCACCCCTACACAGCCCACCACCACTCCTCTGATCCAACACAACCCCGTCCCCACCCATACACCCCTACACCGCCCTGTGACCACCCACCCCCATTCACTCCAACACAGCCCCATCCCTCTGACCCAACACAAGCCCGTCCCCACCCATACACCCACCCCTTTGCCCTAACACAACCCTGTCCCCACCCACCCCAACACAGCCCCACCCCTCTGACACACAACCCCGTCCCCACCCATACACCCACCCCTACACAGCCGTCTCCTCCCCTTCACAACCTTGCGACCATCCACCGCAACACAGCCCCACCCCTTCACCCCAACTCAGCCCCACCCCTCTGACAAACACAACCCCATCCCCACCCATACACCCACCCCTACAGAGCCCTTTCCCCTTCCCTTCACCTCTAAACATCCTTGCAATCACCCACCCCCATTCACCCAACACAGCCCCACCCCTCTGACACAACACAAGCCCGTCCCCACCCATACACCCACCCCTTTGCCCCAACACAGCCCTGTGACCACCCACGCTTCCTCACCCTAACACAGCCCTGTGCCCCCACAGACAGACTCACCTTACCGCCAATACAGCTCTGTGTCCCCAAATACAGACCCCCCCCTTACCCTGACACAACTTTGCCCCATAAATACAGACCTTTTCCACCTCCCAACAGTGCAGTGTTCTCCATAGGCATCCTCACCTCCAACATAGCCTTATGCCCCCGCCACTTCCCCATCTCAACATAGCTCTGTGTCTCCCATACACAAACACACACCAACACCCTTATACGGACCTGTGCCACTTGCCCCCAGTACAGCCCTGTATGACACCACCCAGAAACCCCCACTGCAGCAGGATGTACACCCCTCCGCTACAGAGTCCTGGGCTGCCTCTATGCATCCAGGTAAACCGCTTCTCAACACAGGTGCAGGAAGTGGGGGTGCTGCCGCACCCCCTGGCTTGAAGTGGTTTCCATCATATACAGGATTTACAGTTTGGTTCAATGGCTCTCAGCACCCGCACTATACAAATTGTTCCAGTACCTCTGCTTCTCAACAACATGTTTTGTCCTTGACCCTTTATTACAGTCCTTTGGCCCCTCCCCACGGCCCTGTGTACATCTTCCCATTCCCAAACCACACAGACACAAATCCCACACATCTTCCTCAGACCCATTCTTGTTTCCCCATACCCCAACACATAACCCCCCCCCCATATTCAACTCCCCTATCACGTGTACAGCCCTCCTGCACACCTCTGTTAGCCCCTCCCCCTGCACTCCCATAGCTCTCAATATAATCCACTCAGTATACCTGACCCTTCCTCCTCAGGATGTGGATTACCTCCTCATACATACTCTTCAATACCCTGCCCCACAACACCCTTTTACCCCTCCCCGGGAAGAGAAATTGCTTTGTAATTCCTCACTCCACTTCCCCGCATGTTCCTTAAGGCGTAATATACCCTTATACCTGATATGGGGCCTTCTTCTACGCCACATACCTTTCTCTCCAGAGGAGTCCTTTCGCCTCTTCATTCCCCATCTTGCCATGTACCCATGCCCCACCTCACCCTACCCGCTATCTGCGCCACTGCAGACAAGTGCCTGCCCCTTACAGTGGCCATGTGGCACAGAGAAAGATACCTGCGTCAATTAATTAGTGGTTGTGTTTACAGTGCTCTGGACATGTGAAGGGCATCACATTAGTGCTAAGTATACTTATTGCCAGCTAAACTGCCTGTGTCATAAACCTAGAACTTGCAAATCACAGACTCCCTCCCCCCCTTCAGACAACAGACACATCCACATTTTGCTACTCCACACCACTTCAAAAGACAACCTTTCCCAGGCTACCAGCACACCTCCCTCGAAATCAAAGACAAACACACACACCCCTCCCCTAAAACTAAGCAAGATTAGCTATACCCATATGAAGATACCCGAGTGTGTTAAGGGGAGGCTCTTCTGCTGCTTTCCAAACCAACACAAACAGCAAACCCCCCTTCCCAAACACATAGCCTTGCTCCACCGTTTCGAAAGCCCCCTCCTGTCTAACACACAGCTACCCAGCAGTTACTTACCAAATCCCCACGAACCTCCATCACAGTATAATTGTCCCTGTCAATAACCACATGCCAAGCCTCAGCACCTGCCACATACTCAGCGAGCCACACTTACCCGTTGCGCTCACACGCACAGGGAGCTCCAGCACCGACCAATAACCAGATGTTCAGCACTGTAATAATCTAGTCCTTGTACCTTTACTAAGGGGGAAAACATGCCCCCCCTTTTATTTAGAAAAAGCCACCCACTGCACCCTGTTTTTGGGGAGGCTCTGAGCCCGCTGGGTGCCTCAGAGTAACAGGCTGGATGAGGTGGGGCACTCACTAAGGGGATCAGTTTCTGCTCCAACCTACTCTGCGTAATGTTTTCCTGGGGCAAGCAAGTAGGCATGGCTATGCTGCGAGCCTGCGAAGGGGAATGGCATCTTCCCTATATGCTGGTGGCGAAGGTGTGTGCGTGGGTGGGGGGCTGTGTTGTTATGGATTTGGAATGTGACGTTTTGGAGATAAAAAGGCGCTCCGCCCTTCCCCCCCCCCCCAGCTGCAGAGGGGAGGGGGGTTTGTTATGGTTTGCAGTCCCGCTCCTCTTATTTTTTTGGCTGGCAGCAAAGGAGGTGGGAAGGGGGTTGTGTGACCCCTGTGGATGTTGTTATCTGCGAAGCGGAGAGGTGGGATCCTAGGATGGAAACAGCCTCCCCCCCCCCCGCACCCCGCCTCCTCCTTTCCTCTTCTGTTTACCTCAAGTTCGAATTTTATCTGCGCAACATTAGCTGGAATGCGGACACTGAGGGGGGAAAAACACACGCACAACCCAGCCGCTCCAGAGAAGCCATGTGGCATGCAGCCATCACACACACACACACACACACACACCCTCCTCTTAGCAACACAAACATGGCGCAATCGCCTCTCTTTCTTTTTAAATTCCCATTTCAAGCTGGAAAGCCCACCTCCCTCCTTACCCAGACGCCTGGCCCCATGGCTCCCGACCCTGGACGAGGGTCGGGAGCCACAGAGAACAGAAGTTAAAGGGAGACCACCCCGAACCAAAACTCACATTACAACTATGCCACAGGGAAAGGACCCCCTTCCTCATTTAAACGTCCGGATGCAAAATTTAGGACGAAATCCCCTCCCCTCCCCATACACACCCCACATCTCCCAAAACAAATCTCTCTTGAGGCGCTTTTAAGGACTATAAATAACTTACCTTAAGACGATCCGTGTGCTGGCAAAGCTGTCTCGCCTTCCCCGCACCGCGACCCCCCAGCAAAGTGGAAGAAAAACAAAACAAACAAAAACCAGGTAGTTTCCAGCTCTGTTCTTCCATGTAATTTCCTCTTTCTTTGGCTGGTGGGGACGCTGGAGACAGGTGCAATCCCATCTGTGCTGATTAAAAGTTGTTCTTCCTCCTGGCCCGAGATGGGTGGGAGGGGAACAGAGGGACCCCTCCTCTCTTTTCCATGTCCCCTCTCTCTACAGGATGGAGGTGGGTGCCTGTGTGCAGAAGGATGCCCTGTAGTTTCCTTCTCTCTCTGCCCCCTCCCCAGTCACTGTTTATGTAGCTCTGGGCTCCCCTAAATGCTTTCCTCGCTACAATGTTGTTTCATTATATCATGTCCATCATGTGACACTGAGAGGCCTCTCTATGGAAACTTAAAGGGGACTCTCACGTGACGCTGCAGCAGTAGCAGCGGCATAACACCATCGCCTCCCGTCCACCAAACCCCCTTCCAGAGGTGAAAGTATGCCGGTATGGGCCGGGACAGAGGACCGGTAAGAAAAGGAGACGGGCTGAGAGAGGGAGACGCCTGCCCCCTGCATAAGAAAGGTTTAAACTCAGCTGTTCCCTGTGCCCCGGGGTTAGGAGCAGTTTCTCCCATCCTTGTTAATGTCATTCACAGTTGCTGGGGGCCAGGGAGGAGGGTGTGTTTGACCATGGGAGGGGCAGTTCTTTTCTGCCCCTGGGATGAGGGGATCGCTCCAATATTAGTATATGTGCTGCCGAAGCGAGCACAAATATAATATACACAACAAATACAATAGGCATTTGGCTGCACAGCTTAAATCCAGAGCTAATAAAAGCAGGTGGAAGGGGAAAACTCACTGTCACATTGGTTTCTCCTCTCCCTCCTCCTCCAGCCAGGCTACAGACAGTAAGGCTCTGTGTTCCTCCCCCACCCCCCACTCAGCAGGGGCTCTCCTCTAGGCTCTAGCTTGCGGTGAGCAGGGAGCCTGGCTGAGAGATGCCTTCATACACATACATACTGTATGTATTACTATCCGTGGGGAGGGCACCGGTGCCCTTTTGAGGGGTGGGGAGACAGGGGAGACAGTATTTCTGCTGCTCGCACCTCAGGAACTTCTGTAAGAGGCAAGGTCTGGCTGGGCACTGCCAGTGAATCTGTGGGTGCCCAGCTTTTGGGTTGCTGCTTAATGGTGTCCCCAGGAAAACTTCCAACCTCAGCAGCTGCTGTTCTCTCTTCCAGGCTGTGGGAGGGAGCTGCCTGGGAGACAGGGGAGGAGACAGAGGTCTGTGGGGCATGCGACAGCAACAACACAAGCAATAGGGGGTGGCAGGTGGGGGCTGTAGCTCCAACGGGAACCACTACCCACAGGAAAGCCGCCCCAGCCCCCGGCTCAGTCCTGGCACGTGGAAGGAGTGAGTGGGCCAGCCCAGCGGGGGCAAGAAAGGGGCATCCATGGGAAGGACTGGATGGAGCAAAACATCCTTACAGCAACTCCCACATTGGGCCATACAGCTGCTCTCCCTGTTGTCGTGCCAGGCCTGGAGATGAATGTGCTGCACATCGGCCCTTTCCAAGCCACAATTTCACATATGGCATGGGATTCCACTGAGTATAAGGAGGTCCCACACATGAAATGAATAGCAAGTCCCCCGCATGACGAGTGTTAAGTGCAGTCCATTTCACTATAATGATGTTGTTCATCGCACTGAATCCCCTTTCGCAGTCAGCGTTGCTTGCAGCAAGGGTGTCCACTGCAAGGACGAGTCTTTTAAGTTTACCAGGAATGTTTTTTCCTCCAAAAGCCTTGAATTCAACAAATCCCAAGTGTGTTTCCTGTTCATTGATTCTCAGTTAATCAGCCAATGCTCTTATTTCCTTTTCTCCAAAATGGGGATTCTCTGGACTCTCTTGCCATTTTTCGGGATTCAAACCGGACAAATTGTTAATTAAGTTCTTATAATTGGAAGACCTTTCTTCATGTGTGCTTTGATCGGCTTTGTTTGAGGCAGTTATAAATAGCAAGCCCGCGCGATTACCATGTGAGGGTACCGTATGGCACTCGAAAGCTAACTTTGGAACAGGCACATGAATGTCTTCCTGGGAAAACAAAATCTTCTTGTCTTGCTTCACAAATCTAAATCTACTCTGATCCAGGTATATTCTAAATATATATGTACAGTATGGATGGATCTCTCAAAAAAGATAGCTCTTCAGTGTAGCAGTTGGACCAACAAACAGGCCCCTGGGGAAGGACGGACTCCATTAAGCAGCACACATTAAGCAGAAGTTCCTGAGGTGTGTTAGCCCAGGAACTTCCCTCTCCCTCGCCCCCCCCCCCTTAAAAGGGCACTGGCACCTTCCCCACAGGACAGTAATACATACAGTATGTATGTGTATGAATGTGTGTGTCACAAACAATGCCTGCTGCCAACTGCCCCGACCCCAGCAACCAACCCCTACTATTGTATTATAGTAGTATTGGAGATCCCCTCATCCAGGGGGCAGAAAAGAACTGCCCCTGCCGTGGTCACACACACTGTTCACCCCCCCCCCACACACACACACATACACACAACTGGGAGTGAAATTAACAAGGATGCCAGAAACGGCTCCTAACCGGTAAGTCCTTTAAGTTACCTTCACACCAGTTCAGAGGGGCTCCCTGTTTGGCAGGAGGGGCGGCAGGGTACAAAGCAATGAATAGACCCATCCTGCCTTTCCAAGGTAGAAAGAACAGCAGCTCTGTCTAGTCAGAAAAGCCACTCACTGTGGAATGATTTCTTAGTGCTGCCTCATTTATTCCTAAGCAGTGACGACTTCCTAATATCAAATGGGCTCAGTTGACAAGTGGAAGCAAGTTTTTGTTCCCATTATACTGTCTGTGCTGCAAGCTCAGTTTGATCTCCGAAGGGGAATAATCGTAAATCATAATTAATAATCAAACAGGCTATATTCTTTCTGCTTGCTACATCCTCACCAGCACCAAAGAGTCCAGAATCAGAATGTAGCCTGCTCGTTTTGCAGATGACGCATCCGCCACAATACAATGCAGCTCTGCTCTTCTGCAGCTAAATTGGGTCTTCAGTGCTGACAGTAGCAAAAACTTGTTTGTGTCTGTAAAACTAAGCAGATGTGACGTGGAAGATATAGGCAATACCACTGTTCTTTTTTAAAGTGTTAATTTATGGCTGTAAAACATTATTTTAAAACTACAGACACGACCAAATAATGAAAAATTGTGTACTATTTAACTCTGTAATTACCGGTATATTAACTTTGTAACGTAATTTGTGGTTCATTTGTGTAAAAAATACCCTATAAGACACAGTGTATACTTATATATACTTGGCTGTATTGTATATGCTACCGCATTGTATATACATATATATATATTATTTCTTGGCCCTAATATTTTATATATAGAGAGGGGACCATTTAAAATTCTGTGAAATTATCTGTGTTCCATCCATTTAATATGTTATTCTTTAACTCCAAATCCTCTCTCCAGCCTGTGTACATTGGGGCTCTCCTACAGGGCTGGAGAGAAGGAATTCTGCATACAGACCACACAGCTTGCAGTAGAGCAATTCTAAGGCTGCTGTTCTGACCTCAGTGCTGAAGTTGCCTCTGCTCTGCTTGTGCCCCAGTGGTGGGGAGCAGGGGTAGTCAATTATTTTTTGTCAAGGTCCAAATTTCTTGGCCAAACTACAGTCAAGGTCCAGGCCTCCACACAGCTCCCCTCCCCCTAACCCCCGATTGCCCCCCCAAGCTCCCCGATCACCTGCCAGCTCCCCATGCGTCCTGCCCAGAGAGTTAGATTACCTTATTTCCTAAACTGGAAACGGGACACATGGGGCTGGCCTGAGTCACCTGGTATTGCTGCTCGCCCCCCAAAAACATCCCTCCATGCCCCCAACTGAGCCAAGTAGCAGAGATGAGGGGGAGAAATAGGTATGGGCTGGGATCTGGGCAGCAAAGCAGAGTGTGAATATATGTGTGAGTACTTTTGAGCAAGGGCCAGGAGGGACCAAGGAGACTCCAAATAGCAGCCCTGGGGAGATGGGCGAGGCTGGGAGTGGCAGAAGCAGGAGACTGGAGGAAGACTGGGGAGGGGAAAAGGGCCAGTTGGGATGCGGGGGTGGAGAGAGCTCCAAGGACTGGCCCCAAAGGATGGGGGGTGGGGAGGACATGAGGTCAAGGTGGGAGGCTCCAGGAACTGCTCGGGGGTCAGGGGCATGAGGCTCCAGGGTGGGCGGTAGGCTAGGGGACAGGGAGTATGGAGGGGGCGGTGGGCTCCAGGGACCGCTCAGAGCACAAGCATGGCCCTAGCTCAGCTTCAACCCGTGCACAGAGGCGTCATGTAGCTGTGGCTAGTGGGGGGACACAGATGAAAGGTTCTGGGTGGTCACATGCCTCCCCGATTTCTCATGACTCCCGTGGAGTTGGGGGAGTTGCGTTGTATGTAAGAGAGCAGTATGACTGCTCAGAGCTCCGGTATGAAACTGCTGAAAAACCTGAGAGTCTCTGGATTAAGTTTAGAAGTGTGAGCAACAAGGGTGATGTCGTGGTGGGAGTCTGCAATAGACCACCAGACCAGCAGGATGAGGTGGACGAGGCTTTCTTCCGGCAACTAACATAAGTTACTAGATCACTGGCCCTGGTTCTCATGGGAGACTTCAATCACCCTGATATCTGATGAGAGAGCAATACAGGGGTGCACAGACAATCCAGGAAGTTTTTGGAAAATGTAGGGGACAATTTCCTGGTGCAAGTGCTGGAGGAACCAACTAGAGGCAGAGCTCTTCTTGACCTGCTGCTTACAAACCAGGAAGAATTAATAGGGGATGTAAAAGTGGATGGAAACCTGGGAGGCAGTGATCATGAGATGGTCGAGTTCAGAATCCTGACACAAGGAAGAAAGGAAAGCAGCAGAATACGGATCCTGGACTTCAGAAAAGCAAACTTTGACTCCCTCAGGGAACTGATGGGCGAGATCCCCTGGGAGAATAACATGAGGGGCAAAGGAGTCCAGGAGAGCTGGCTGTATTTTAAAGCATCCTAATTGAGGTTGCAGGAACAAACCATCATGATGTGTAGAAAGATAGTAAATATGGCAGGCGACCAGCTTGGCTTAACAGTGAAATCCTTGCTGATCTTAAACACAAAAAAGAAGCTTACAAGAAGTGGAAGATTGGACAAATGACCAGGGAGGAGTATAAAAATATTGCTCAGGCATGCAGGAGTGAAATCAGGAAGGCCAAATCACACTTGGAGTTGCAGCTAGCAAGAAATGTTAAGAGTAACAGGAAGGGTTTTTTCAGGTATGTTAGCAACAAGAAGAAAGTCAAGGAAAGTGTGGGCCCCTTACTGAATGAGGGAGGCAACCTTGTGACAGAGGAGTGGAAAAAGCGAATGTACTCAATGTTTTTTTGCCTTTGACTTCACGAACAAGGTCAGCTCCCAGACTGCTGCACTGGGCAGCACAGCATGGGGAGGAGGTGACCAGCCCTCTGTGGAGAAAGAAGTGGTTCAGGACTACAATATTTAGAAAAGCTGGACCAGCACAAGTCCATGGGAACGGATGCACTGCATCCAAAGGTGCTAAAGGAGTTGGCGGATGTGATTGCAGAGCCATTGACCATTATCTTTGAAAACTCATGGCGGTCTGGAGAGGTCCAAGATGACTGAAAAAAGGCTAATGTAGTGCCCATCTTTAAAAAAGGGAAAAAGGAGGATCCGGGGAACTACAGGCCAGTCAGCCTCACCTCAGGCTCTGGAAAAATCATGGAGCAGGTCCTCAAGGAATCAATTCTGCAGCACTTAGAGGAGAGGAAAGCGATCAGGAACAGTCAGCATGGATTCACTAATGGCAAGTCATGCCTGATTAACCTAATTGCCTTCTATGATGAGATAACTGGCTCAGTGGATGTGGGGAAAGCAGTGGATGTGTTATTCCTTGACTTTAACAAAGCTTTTGATATGGTCTCCCACAGTATTTTTGCCAGCAAGTTAAAGAAGTATGGGCTGGATGAATGGACTATAAGGTAGATAGAAAGCTGGCTAGATCATCGGGCTCAACAGGTAGTTATCAATGGCTCCATGTCTAGTTGGCAGCCGGTATCAAGTGGAGTGCACCAAGGGTCGTTTCTGGGGCCGGTTTTGTTCAATATCTTCATTAATGATCTGGAGGATGGCGTGGACTGTTCAACAAGGACAAGTGCAGAGTTCTGTACTTAGGACGGAAGAATCCCATGCACTGCTATATACTAGCGACCGAATGGCTAGGCAGCAGTACTGCAGAAAAGGACCTAGGGGTTACAGTGGATGAGAAGCTGGATATGAGTCGACAGCGTGCCCTTGTTGCCAAGAAGACTAATGGCATTTTGGGCTGTATAAGTAGGGGCATTGCCAGCAGATCGAGGGACATGATCGTTCCCCCTCTATTCGACATTGGTGAGGCCTCATCTGGAGTACTGTGTCCAGTTTTGGGCCCCACGCTACAAGAAGGAGGTGGAAAAATTGGAAAGAGTCCAGCGGAGGGCAACAAAAATGATTAGGGGTCTGGAGCACATGACTTATGAGGAGAGGCTGAGGGAACTGGGATTGTTTAGTCTGCAGAAGAGAAGAATGAGGGGGGATTTGATAGCTGCTTTCAACTACCTGAAAGGGGGTTCCAAAGAGGATGGATCTAGACTGTTCTCAGTGGTAGCAGATGACCGAACAAGGAGCAATGGTCTCAAGTTGCAGTGGGGAAGGTCTAGGTTGGATATTAGGAAAAACTTTTTCACTAGGAGGGTGGTGAAGCACTGAAATGGGTTACGTGGGGAGGTGGTTGAACCTCCTTCCTTAGAGGTTTTTAAGGTCAGGCTTGACAAAGCCCTGGCTGGGATGATTTAGTTGGGAATTGGCCCTGCTTTGAGCAGGGGGTTGGCCTAGATGGCCTCCTGAGGTCCCTTCCCACCCTGCTATTCTATGAGAAGCGAGGAGGCAGCACCCTCCCTGGCAGCAGCACTCTCTGTGTGTCCGTGGTGCAGCATGAGTAGGGAGGAAGCAGCAGGGTGGCTGACTGAGCTCCTCCTCCTCCCCCCTACCTAGGGCTGCTTCACCTTCCCTGCTGCTGGAGTCCCGCACATTGCCTCTGCTTCCACTCCCAACTCACCTCAATGGGTAGCCTGCAAAGCAGGTTGCAGTGCTAGGACTCAGGCAGCAGGGAAAGCGAAGCAGCCCCATGTAGGGGGTCGGGGGAGGAGGAGCTCAGTCAGCCGCCCTGCTCCCTCCCCGCTCTGCATGGACACAAGGAGAGCACCGCTGCTAGGGTGAGTGCAGCCTCCTCGCTTCTGGACATACCCTCCAGAAGTATCTGGAGAAATGGGGGAGGCATGTGACCCTTCATGCCCCACCCAGGGCCGGCTCTACCTTTTTTGCCGCCCCAAGCAGCGAAGCAAAGAACAAAAAAAAAAAAGCGGCCGCAGCACTGCCGCCGAATAAGAAAACATGAAAAAGCTGCCGTCGAACTGCTGCCGAAGAAGAAGAAATGAAAAAGCTGCTGCCGAAGTGCCGCTGAAGAAGAAAAAAAAGGGAAAAAAAAGTCGGAGTGCCGTCCCAAGAACAGACGGAGTGCTGCCTCTTCAGATTTGCCGCCCCAGGCACCTGCCTCCTTAGCTGATGCCTAGAGCTGGCCCTGGCCCCACCCACGTGTCATCTCTGCCCCCGCGGTTCCAGGTGGGCTGTACAGCATACAATGGGTGCACACTCCCTGTATGGGCTCCCCAAATCCTGCTCCCAACACAATGGAACCACACTGTTATTTAGGTTAACAAACAAGGTCCCAAGATTTGGAGCAGTTGAGAGTCTCTGTCTTTGCTACTAAAAAGTTAAGTGAACAAAACCCATGCATCATTCACCTGTTATGGCTTGCATTTAAATTTTTCATCTCAGTTATCATTTTTGAGTATGGACTATGATTTTGAGAACCTTTAGGGTATTTTTTAACTCATCCAATATTTCGTAGAATAATTTGGGTTGAAAGAGGCCATACAGTTCATGAATTGATGCACACATATGTACCACTGCTCACTAATGGATGGAATTAGAACTACACAACAGGGTGTCACAGGCCCTATACTGGTAAATAATGGAGATTCTCCTTTGAGTCATTTGTTGCGTGCCTGTATTTTTGGATTAAAAGTACCCAAGCTGTGTCCCTTCTACCAACATGAAATTCTAAGTGGTGATGGTGTGCAGCATAGTACTATGTTGCCACGGATTTGTTACAATATTTTTTGGTGTCAGATGTTTTTATTCATTCATTACAGAAAGTGGGGAGCTGAGTTAGAGATTGTGTTCATGACCTGAAGGAAAAGTTTACAGTGAACAAAGTGAGGAGCAGTTAACCACACCTGTCTCCTCTAGATCAGTGGATATAAACCTTTCCGACTATTGTACTCCTTTCAGGAGTCTGATTTGTTTTGTGTACCTCCAAGTTTCACCTCTCTTACACTACTTGTTTACAAAATCAGACATAAAAATACAAAAGTGTCACATCACACTATTACCGAAAAAATTTCCAACTTTCTCATTTTTACCATATAATTATAAAATAAATCAATTGGAATATAAATATTGTACTTACATTTCAGTGTATAGAATATAGAGTAGTATAAACAAGTCATTGCATGAAATTTGAGTTTGTACTAATTTTGCTAGTGCTTTTTATGTAGCTGTCACATTATAGATTTAAACTGGGAGCGTATAGAACATGGTTGCAACCAAAGTCCTGTAGTGGCACCAAATCTTGTATAAAGGGGGTCAAATGAGGTGTCTAAGACAAGGTTATGGTTTGCTGGTTATAATTACACTGTCTATATGTGTCTATCAATTTTTGTAGTTGAAGTTATGAATATTGGCTTTATACTGCCTGTATTTCAAACTTATGCTATACTTCTGGGAAACTTCCCAGACAAGTTGGTGTTAGCTCTGCCTAGCCTGCTTGATGGTCCATTAAGGACCATCAGCTATACAATTGACCCACTGAGAGAAAGCAAATACGCCTTGCAACTCAGCAAAGTATGCAGGGACTGGCCCATGTGACTCCAGTCTCCATTTTGCTGTAATTTTCCACAGTAAGGACAAAGTGTGTTCTTATACCTGGAAAAGACTATAAAAAGGCTAATGCCTCTCCTCCATCTTGTCCTCAATCCTGCTTCTTACCTCTGGAGGGACTTTGCTACAAATGGAAGCGCTACACAAAGGACTGAATAACCCATCCCAGCTATGGATGTACTCCAAAGACTTGATTTGAACCTGCAGTTTATTCTATCTCTGCTACAAGCTTGAACCAAGAACTTTGCCATTACTGTATGTAATTGATTCCATTTAACCAATTCTAGCTCTCGTCTTTATCTTTTTCCTTTTATGAATAAACCTTTAGATTTTAGATTTGAAAGGATTGGCAACAGCGTGATTTGTGAGTAAGCTCTGATTTATATATTGACCTGGGTCTAGGGCTTGGTCCTTTGGGATCGAGAGAACCATTTTGCTTTTAATGGGGTATTGGTTTTCATAACCATTTGTCCCCATAACGAGTGGCACTGGTGGTAATACTGGGAAACTGGAGTGTCTAAGGGAATTGCTTGTGTAACTTGTGGTTAGCCAGTGGGGTGAAACCAAAGTCCTCGTAGTCTGGCTGGTTTGGTTTGGTTTGCCTTAGAGGTGGAAAAACCCCAGCCTAGGGCTGTAACTGCCCTGTTTTAAGTGATTTGTCCTGAATTGGCACTCTCAGTTGGGTTCCGCCAGAACCGCATCGTTACAGTAGCCTGTTGTAAAAAGGCAAATATCTAGTTGAGCTGATGTACCCCTGGAAAATCTCTGTGTACCCCAAGGAGTACATGTACCCCAGTTGAGAACCACTGACCTAGATGTCCCATATTCTTCCCGCTTGTTCTCCCACTAATCTTTGCCTTCCACTCCAGTCTTTTCAGGCCGCCTTTCTCTCTTTCTCCTTCTCCTTCATTCTCCCCAGCTGGTCTCTATTAAATTTTGCCCTTGTCAGATCCCAGCTCCACCTTCCCCCAAGTTCTCCCTCTCCTGTTTTGCCCACCCCATGTATCTCCCTTCTATTCCATGTTCCTGTCCTTGCCCTTTTTTCAGAGGAGATTGTTGGAGTTGTGGGTTGGAGGGGCGGGAGTCATTTTCTAAGGCTGCTGCCAGAGCCAATCTTTTTTTAGGCTGCTACTGCTGCTTTTCTGCTGTGTCAGGGCAAGAGAGAGGTACCTGGTCACAAGAACCAAGGGAGATTTGGAGGCTGGGGAAAGAAACATTAGCCAAGTAGAATCTCTTGCAGCAGGTCTGAGCTCTTTGTCTTATGGAATCACTGATGTACATGCATCCAGTGATCCAGTGCTAGGTTTGGGATAGAAAGAGAAGGCACCACTCCCATTCCAGGCACTGCCCAGGAGATCTGTTGATGATGTTGGGAGCTTTTCAAGCAGCAGGAGTAAATGATTCATGGCCTGAGAGACACATCATCACAACTTTATGTCATCCTATCAGGCATCTTATCAAAAACAATGAGGAGTCCGGTGGCACCTTAAAGACTAACAGATTTATTTGGGCATAAGCTTTCCTGCGTAAAAAAGCCCCCACTTCTTCAGATGTTGTTTTTGTGGATACAGACTAACACGGCTACCCCTCTGATATTTATCAAGCCAAGATGGTTAAGATTACAGCTGAGTGATAAATAGGAACAATACTTTCCTGTTTAAAGGTTTTTTTTTATCGTTTTTGCAACGCTTCTTTTGAATTCTTGCCGTTAGGATTTGGATCTAGGAGAGATTCTTTCTCCCCACAAAAATGTTGCTTGTTATAAGATCTTTCCAATCTTAGCTCCTTACAATGAAACCCATTTCCTTAAGCTTTTGAAAAATGTGAGGTTTACAGATGTCTTTCATCTCCTCCATTCCAAGTTTCCATATTATTACCTGGAAAGGCACAGTATGTCATTGAGACAACTTGAATGAGAAAGATTTAAATAAATACACACACACAGGAAAATCCTTCATTGTGTGACTTTGAGGGATTTTTACAGCTGCCTTAAAATTAAACCCAAACAGAGGGAGTGTCCCTGTAAATGAATGAGTCATGGCAGATCTCTGAAGAGCAGTACTGTTTAGTGACGTGACTTAAAAATAACAATGGCAAGTTTCAAGTATTAGAGGGGTAGCCATGTTAGACTGAATCTGTAAAAAGCAACAGAGGGTCCTGTGGCACCTTTAAGACTAACAGAAGTATTGGGAGCATAAGCTTTCGTGGGTAAGAGGTTCTTACCCACGAAAGCTTATGCTCCCAATACTTCTGTTAGTCTTAAAGGTGCCACAGGACCCTCTGTTGCTAATGGCAAGTTTAATCTCTCTATTGCTGCTGGATACGTTTACATGTCCCTTGCCGCAGCCTATGGAACATTGAGACAATGCAAGGAATTATTAGGACATTATTGGTTCTATCAGGCTGCTCCATGCAAATTATTTTGTATGGCTCCAGTTCTTCAGTTAGATCCATGTAGGCAGATTCTTGCACCTGTGCAGAGCCTCAGTTAGGTCAGTATGGCATTGCCAAGCATGGGCTGCCCATATGGAACCAATGGCAGGATTAGGGCCTATATCATTTCACAATAAAGTAGTTAAAGGGATTCTTGCCAAAATAAAAACAGTTCTCTGTTCCTCAGTGACTAAGGCTATGTCTACATTAGCACTTTTGTCAGTGTAACTTACATCACTCGGGGTGTGAAAAAACACACACACACACACCCTGCGTGACATAAAGTTACACCAACAGAAGCACCGGCGTAGACAGTGCTCTTCTGCCGACATAGCTACCGCTGCTCGTTGGGGGTGGTTTAATGATGTCAATGGGCGAGATCTCTCCCATTGGCATAAAGCAGATACATGAAAAATCTTATAGCAGCACAACTGCATCAGTACAGCTGGGCCACTGTAAGCTCTCTAGTGTAGACATGGCCTAATATGTCCTAGTTTTTTAAACTGTAAGAATTGTTTAAAATGTTGTTCACTTTTCAACATTTAGGCTTTGATTCTTGTTTGCACTTTGTTCATCCTGGATGATGACGCTAAACTTGTTGGGTTCACTTCTCTTTCTAGTCTGCTGCGCTGTCTGGTTCCCATGAATGAGCACAGTGCAGTTACATTTAAGTTCACAGCACTAAACAGGGCCGGCTCCAGCATTTCTGCCGCCCCAAGCAAAAAAAAAAAAAAAAGCCGCGATTGGTGGCGGCAGTTCAGCGGCAGGTCCTTCGCTCCTAGAGGGAGTGAGGGACCTGCTGCCCCCGAATTGCCACAGGTGCCGCCCCTCTCCCTTGGCCGCCCCAAGCACCTGCTTGTTAAGCTGGTGCCTGGAGCCGGCCCTGGCACTAAATGAGAAAGTTTGATTCCAAAAAACTGTGTTGGGTGATACTTTTTTCTTTTCTAGTTTCATTAAAACATGACTATTTCCATCAGACTTTGGATATACAATATGTTGACTAGGCCCCCACAACACAACCAATTTATGAAATTGACACAAATAGCTTAGGAAATCCAAAATGCTCTTGTTTCTAAAACACTGGATGCTGACAGAATAAAATAAAGCTTTGTTTACATGGGCACCATCAAATTAGGCCTGAATAAAGACTGGGAGTGGATGGGTCACTACAGAAACTAATCTCCCCATACTAATTTCCCCCTATTATTACTCACACCTTTTTGTCAACTGTTTGAAATTGGCAACCCTGATTACATTGCCCTCATTACCACTACAAAAGTGATTTTTCCTCCCTTGGTATTTTACTGTTGAGAATAGCCCACTTCCACTTTAATTGAATTGTCTCGTTGGCACTGACCCCCCACTTGGTAAGGCAACTCCCATCTTTTCATGTATTGTGTATATATACCTGTCTACTGTATTTTCCACTCCATGCATCTGATGAAGTGGGTTTTAGCCCATGAAAGCTTATGCCCAAATAAATGTGTTACTCTCTAAGGTGCCACAAGGACTACTTGTTGTTTTTGCTGATACAGACTAACACAGCTACCACTCTGAACACAGTCTTTGTTACTCGGGTTTCTAAGATGATGCAGCAGGAAATAACAAATCTGACATGAACAAAACATGAAAATGTAATTCAGCAGCTATTCATCAACTAATAAAGAAAAATAATCCTTTAACTATCTCTCAGAGAATTTTGATTTTCTGTCTTCCGTTGAACTTCCGAGTCCTGATCCAGCAAACACCATTGGGACCATTCATCTGCCTGTAAGTATTAGCAGGATTAGGGTCCAATCATTTAGTGAGGGGGTAATTTTCCCCTCAGATGCAAATTCCTGTGCTGGCCACCTTATATAGTTAAGAAATCATCTGTTAGATGGATGCTCAGACAACATTATAAAAGACCTGACTGTTCTAGAATGCCTAATATCAGGGCCGGCTCCAGGCACCAGCCGACCAAGCACGTGCTTGGGGCGGCACCTTGGGGCAGGGCGGTGCTCGATTTTTTTTTTTTTTATTATTATTATTATTATTATTTTATTCGGCAGTGTGGTGCTCGGGGCGGGGGCTTTGGGCAGCGTGGTGCTGGGAGAGCGGGGCTTCGGGTGGCGTGGTGCTCGGGGGGGCTGGGGCTGGCGTGGTGCGGCGCTTGGAGGGGGCGGGGGCTTTGGGCGGCGCGGCGCTTGGAGGGGGCGGGGCTTTGGGCAGCATGGTGTTGGGGGGGGGGGGGGATTTCGGCAGCGCTCGCGGGTGGTGGGTACGGCAGGGCGGGTCTCTTCTTTTTTGCTTGGGGCGGCAAAAAAGTTAGAGCCGGCCCTGCTTAATATAACAGCACTGCAAAGTTGCTGAGTCATTTTCACTGTTTCCACTGTAGAGTCAGCTAGTTGTTTGGTTTCCTCTGTGATTTATTTGGGCCTTATAGACAGTAAGTAACAGGCGGCAGGAGTAATTTTTTTAAGTGTGAGAATATGATTGTAAAACTATAAAAACTGGCAGGCAATATTGATTATATTGAAGCGCAAAGTTAATGCCAGGAAATCCTTTTAGCTCCTTTTTTGGAAATGATTACCTTTGAAGTTGGTGTCTGTGACCACAGGCACCCCTGTATTCATGCCCCACACATTATTGCAATAATATTGGTACAAAATATGCTTTTGTGAGGTATCAGGTGAAAGCTAATAACATGCTGGTTATTAATATCAATGTAAAATGCATGTGCCAACCTTGTTTTTGACGTTATGAATTCCCTCTGTTTGATGTTACTAGAACAAGTTTAAGACCAGACAGCCTAGCCTAGCCTAGGTAAAGGGATAAATAGGTCTGTCCTACACACAGGAATATGGGATTACCTCAATCTATGTATTAGCTGTAAACAAAGCTATCAAGACAGTGGGGGTTAGCCTGAGCCTGAAGTCGAGAAACAGAGAATTAACATGGCTCCTGCACCCCAGGGAGATTCAGGAGTCTGAATCCCCAGGATGTCTTCCTGACTTTTAGGACAAAACATCTCTGGGAATATAAGGAATAGAGAAATTCCATCTTTATCCTTCACCTTAAGGAGACAAAAGAAACCAAGCAATTTGCGCTCCGTGATACATCCTGGCCAGGCCATCCAGTAAAAAGTTGGAAAGGAGACTGGGGGTGAAATAAACCATCTTGAACAAAGATTGTATCTTGCTAGATTGAATTTTAGAATTTTAGATGCATGTTTTCACTTTTATTTGCTTGCAACCATCTCTACCTTTATCTCTTTTACTTGGTATCACTGAATCCATGCTCTTTTGTTAATAAACTTGTTGTATTTTTACTATAAACCAATTCAGAGCTGTGTTGAAGGGGAGGGTGTATTTACCCCAGGTAAATTGTTAAGCTGTGATGCACTGACTCTTGAACAGAATAACAAAAATGTTATCTTCTGTGCATGCACAGTGATGGGGCAGTGCATTACAAAGAAACATTTCTGAGGAGCTCAAGGTCTGGAGTTCATTGTTACCTGCAAGCAAGATTTAGTTTGGGAGAACCTTGAAGAGTTTGCTGCTGAGAAAGACAGACTGGTGTGGCAGGGAGCTGATGCACAGTCCAATCATTAGCAAAGGTCGCACTTGCTGAGGCAGAGAGGTAACATAGTGGCATGCAGCCTTGGGTATATCCAGCAGTTTGTTACATTGGCGTAGTTGGCAGGAGGTACATACAATTTATTGGTTCACTGTGGGCATGTCTACACTGCAAAGTTAAGTTGATTTAATTTAAGTCGACATCCAGCT
Source organism: Trachemys scripta elegans (assembly GCF_013100865.1). Taxonomy (NCBI): domain Eukaryota; kingdom Metazoa; phylum Chordata; order Testudines; family Emydidae; genus Trachemys; species Trachemys scripta. The sequence goes on along the minus strand of NC_048298.1, from coordinate 9,376,619 downwards.
GCCTCAGTAATTAAGCCAGTCAGGCATATCCACATCACGCTTATTGTGTTGGTGGAGTGTGTCCTCACTAGCAGCACGTGCATTGATGCACAGAGCAGTGCACCTTGGGTAGCTATCCCACAGTGCAACTAACCACGGGGAAGAACTTGCAATGCCTCATGGGACTGAAACATTGTCACAGAGGAGAATGGGAACATCGCTTCAACCTCCCATGGTGCAGTTTCCTCCCTTCTTCCCTCCCTCCCTCCCCTGATATCTACTGCAAACAACCCATACTTTTCCCCACTTTTTTTTCGAAAGCCTGGCTTAGTCGGGTATACACCATAGCCTGAGAAGCATGGACCCTACTCAGCTGTGCACTCTTGTTGTGAGCATTACAAACACCTTGTGCCTTAGCCTGCAGTATTTTCAGAACTGAGACAGGAGCCACCATGCGGAACATTGCGATGTCATTCAAGCAGCCCTGCTGAAAACCATAGAATGAAACAAATCCCAGATGCTGCTGGCCGTCGTGCAGCAGCTGAACATGGTGGAGCACCATTTCTGGTCCCAGGAAACAAGCACTGACCGGTGGGATCACATCGTTATGCAGCCATGGGATGATGAGCAGTTTTTGTAGAACTTTTGAATGTGGAAGGTCACTTTCTGGGAACTTTGTGCAGAGCTTTCCCCAGCCCAGAAGCACAGTAATACTAAAATGAGATCTGCTCTGACAGTGGAGAAGCGAGTGGTGATCACTCCGTGGAAGCTTGCAACACCAGACTGCCACCTGTCAGTGGGGAATCAATTCAGAGTTGGTAAGTCTACCACGGGAGCTGTTGTGATCCAAGTATGCAGGGCCATTAATCAGCTTCTGCTGAGAAGGGTAGTGACTTTGGACAATGTGCAGGACATAGTGGACGGTTATGCCATGATGGGGTTCCCTAATTAGCATCGGGCAATAGATTGCGTGCATATGCCATATCATACCGTACCCTCCATTGCATCAGTTTCCCCCTACCTCCTCTTCCCTGAAACACCCCATGCTTGGAATAAATAAAGAGTATTTCATTCTCAAAATGTAAACTTTTATGCATAAAACATAAAGAACCTGAAAGAACAGGAAAATAATTTAACCTTGGGCACAATGTGATAAAATTGGGAGGGGAGAAACCAAGTCAGCTTCTCTGTGCATAGCCTCGGTCTAGTACAAGGTTGCTTTTTAAAAATCACTCCCCTTATTACACTCAAATGCAAGCCAGAACATAATCAGTATCCCAAGCTATTCAGTGAATGGTTTGCTGTTCCAGCCATGGTGAGTATGTGCGACAGGCCTTGTGGCAAACCCGCATCGGGAGTAACATGGATGGTGCTTTGAGACCAGGGACCAGCGTTAAGCCTCCCAAATTGCTGTCTGTTCGAGGCAGCTCCGGGAATGGGGGGGAGGGGGATTTTGCAGCCATGAGAGAACACAGAAAGCCCACTCCCGCTTCCCTTAACACTGCTGGTAGAAGTCACCCTGGGCACGCAGATTCTGCGTTCAGTGCTGATCCCTGCCAGCTAAAACACCGGCATGTTGAGGAACCTGGAAATCACCATGGGCGGGGGATCACATGCACTATTGCAAGGATGGCCAAACCAGTTAAACTGTGGCTCATGGAGACCTCCACCCTCCCCCCAAATTCTCCACCTAGCAGACTGTGGGGGAGCTCAGGACCTCTGCCTTGCAGTGGGGTGGTGGGGTAGGGGCTTCTGCCCAGCGGGGCGAGGGGGTCTCAGGGCTTCAGCCTCATGGGGCATGCCTGCCGGGGCTTCAGCAAGAGTGGGGCTGAAGCCCCACGCCCCGGCAGGCGTGCCCCGGCTCTTGAACTTCTGAAGATTGTTGTATGCAGCTCAGCGGGTCAGTAAATTTGCCCATCCCTGCTCTGTTGTTTGTGGCACGAGCACTTGTAATGAAAACTTGCGCCGTCTACCCTAGGTGACTCTATGTAATATCAGTCTGCTGAGGGTGACAGAAATGGCAAAGGAACAGATGCTGCAAGCGTCTGGGTACAGACCTGGTCCTTATGCAGCTCTGCTGTGTAACACAATGATTCCAGCCAAGTTAATACTGGAGTGGCGTGGGAAAGTGTCAGACCGTGGTGGAAGAAATAAGGCAGTCCTCTCCAGAAACCTTCTGCAAAGGATTGTAGAGTACGTCCATGAAAGTTTCCTGGAGATCTCCGTGGAGGATTCCCAGGCCGTCCCTGTGCACATAACAGGCTTTTCCAGGGGGCATCGTCTGCATAGCCACTGCACCTCACTTTTTGTTCATATTAAACATAAAATATAAGAGCGTGTAACCCCTACAGCTTCACTGGAATTGCATGCTCACTAGAGGTATCTTCCCAGGCTTCATGCTCAGCCATCATGCTGTCCTGCAACTGGCTGGATTGCTCTGGGGTTAAAAATAGCTCCTTGCTCTTGGAGAGAATGGATCCCTCGATTGCCTGTCTCCGATTTTACTCCTCCGCCTTTCCTCATCCACAATGTTCTCCTCATTGTTGCCTGGGACTCAGACCCCTGGGAGGTGTCCATGCTGCGTTTGGGGATAGTGGTGGTGTCGCCGCCGAGAATCGCATGCCGCTCACTGTAGAAGTGGCACGTCTGTGTTGCAGAACCAGAACGCCTGTTCACCTCCCTTGTCTTCTGGTATGCCTGCCAAAGTTCTTTGATTTTCACGCAGCACTGCTGTGTGTCCCTGCTGTAGCCCTTCTCCCCCATGACCCGCGCAATCTTTTCTTAGATGTCTACATTTCTTCAACTGGATTGGAGCTGTGCCTGCACAGATTCTTCTCCCCACAGACCAAAAAGATCCACCACCTCCTGTGTACTCCAGGCTGGAGTGCGTTTGGGGTGTTGAGTCTCCATGATCAGCTGGGCTGAGGAGCTCTCCACACTGATCAAACAGGAAATGGGAATTCAAAAGTTCCCTGGGCTTTAACAGCGGAGGGGCTGTTTCCTGTGTACCTGGCTGCTGTGCAGTAGAGTTGAAAACAATCTCCAGAGCGGTCACAGCGGAGCATTGTGGGACACCTCCTCGAGGCCACTTCAGTCTACTTACACAACGCTGCATCTACACTGCCTCTCTGTCAATCTATCAACATCAAATAAAGCGCTACGCCTCTCATGGAGGTGGAGTAATTAAGCTGATGTTATAGGTGAGTTAGGTCGGTGGAAGGGTACTGGTAGTGTAGCCGCATACGTTATTCAGTTGACATAAGGTGGCTTCTGTTAGCCTAAGTTTGTAGTGTAGATCAGACCTGAGGTTCACACTTCCAGCATTGATAAACTTGTTTTAAGTGATTCTCAAGTGAAGAGGCTGGGAACAGTCAAGAAAGGTTACAGTTTGTTTTCTGTTTGCTTATTTTGATGAGGGACATAGGACAGAACCAGGGGCAAGACGAGCAAAGAACCATAGCCTAAGTTTAACAGAACGCAGGTTACAGGAGCTGTGCAAACAATGTGGCCTGTTTTATTTGGGGGGGAAACAGATAAGGTGAGAACTTTTCTCCTAAAATTTGATCAACAGGAAGAGCAGCTGAACCTACAGAAATTGCCTGGAGACACAGGGAATGCAGTGGCGGGAGGAGCTGGACCTCCCTGTTCACTATTTAGCCAAGAATGGATGCAGCTAGAGAGGAAAAAGCTGCAGCTAGAAACCCTTTGACTGAAGCAGGAGCTAGAAGAAAGAGACAGAAGTAACGCCAACATGAACTCAGAATCTGGGAACTAAGGAAGGAAACCCCCCAAATAGCAGACATCCTTCCCCAAAAGTTGCTAGCTGGAACAAGCTGTGCCTGCATATAAAGAAGCAGACTGGACTGAAAAATCCTTTACCGCTTTTGAAAGGTTATAGGAGATGCATAAAGTTCCAGAGGACAAGTAAGTCCCAACTTTGATTACTAAGTTCTCAGGTAACGCATTAAATGCATATAATAAAATGCCAATGGATCAGGCTTTGAAATACGACGAGTTTAAAGAGGTGGTATTGCAAAGGTTCTAAAATACCCCTGGAGTGTATCAGTTGAAATGTAGACCCCTCAAAATGCATGACAATGTGAATCCTAGAGAATATGTGTATAATTTATGATGAGATGTGATTTGATGAGAAAATGGACCAAAGGGAAAGGGACAGAGAATGATGAACAACTGTTTGATCTTTTTGAACAGGATCAGTTCCTGAAATAGTCAGTCTATTTGGGTTAAATCCCTAGACGCTGTCCAAAAAGCAGCAGGTGTGGCTGATTCCTATCCACAAGTCTGAGCATCCAGTAAGCATGAGTCACAGAAGGAAGGGCAGAAAAACTGTGCTAAAGGGGGGCCCCATTTTGTCCCTGGGAAGAGAGGCTGGTTGGGAACCTAGGCACTTTCCTCTCCAGGATAGCTCCTCCCTTGGGAATCTCATTTGCAGATCCCCTGAACAGGAGAATGGTCCAAGAAGATGTTTCACGTGTGATTCCACTGAACACCTGAGAAATAATTGCCCCAAGATAAGTGAAGCCACGCACGTACCCCGTCCAAGCCAGGTTAATGCAGCTTCCATTAGCACAGAGGTGCTTCTCGGGATCCTGATTAGTTCTGTGTGGTCTGAGCCATTGGAGGTGGACATGGAATTTATTAAAGTTGCCATGGTGAATGGCAAACAGTGCCTACAATGGGCAGACACTAGTGCCAAGATTTCTCTGGTCAAGAAAAGCATGGTCAAAGCGAATTACATATTACTTGGCTAGGAGGTAGAACTCCTGACATTGGGAGGATATAAAATTCCTATACATTTAGCTGAGGTCCATTTGGAATGGGAAGTTTTAGTGGGTACCTTAAAAGTTGGGGTGCTGGATTGTATTCCGACAGCAATTCTTGTGGGAAATGATATTTTGTCTATTTCTAACATGGTTAATATAGTCAGGGCCGTCCCTAGCTATTCTGGGGCCCTACGCGGCCTCCCCCACGCCGGCAGGCCTCTGCAGGGGAGGGGTAGGGCGGCAGGCCCCAGGCCTCTGCAGGGCAGGCCCCAGGCCTGAGCGGGGGGCTGGCCCCAGACTTCCGCAGGTGAGGAGCAGGCCCCAGGCCTGGGGGGGGGGGGGGGGGGGCAGGGCTGGCTTGAGGGGCAGGGGGGAACCACCCCCCAGCACTCACCAGCAGCGTGGCTGGGGCCAGGTCACAGCACTCCCGCCGCAGGTGACTGCAGCCCCCGCCCTGCTGCAGCACTCAGGGGAGTGGGGCCAGTGCTGGGCAGGGGCGGGAAGAGGCGGGGCGGGGCTGGGCAGGGACGGGGGGCCCTGGGGAGGAGCCAGAGCAGGGGCTGGAGCAGCACGCAGCTGCGCAGGGCACCAGGAAATTTGGTGCCCCAAATTTCATAGTGCCCTACGCAGATCCGTACTTTGCGTATGGGTAAGGACGGCCCTGAATATTGTAATTTGCAGCAATTTATGCAAATTACTATCATCTCAGTTCTGTAATCGCAGGATAGAATCGTGCAGCCAAAAAGACAGCTGGAGGGGGAGGGGATTGCTCCATCCCCGGCTCAGCAGCAGAGGCGTGGGAGAGGCTGTAGCCAGCTCCTGCCTAGCAGAAAAGAGTAACCAGCGTACAGATCTGAAGAGGGAGGCGTTATCCCCTGTAACGAGAGAGGCTGTTCAGGTTGTCTGTAGCTACGGTTTTACAGATGAGCAGAGAGCATATCCCATGTTTGAAAGTATCTGGGGGCAGTGGTGGCGGAAGCTTCCTAACAGTGTGGGGGGGGTGCACTGGCACCTGAACCATGGCCCCACACCCCCATGCTGCCTCTTCCCCCTGAGCCCCTGCCCCTGTGCCACCCCTTCTCCATAGATCCTGCCCCCGTGCCATCCCTTCCCCCTGAGGCCCTGCCTCGCACTGCCCCTTCCCCTGAGGCCCCGCCCCTATGCCACCCCTTCCCCAATGCTCTGCCCCCACACAGTCTCTTCCTCCCAAGACCCCACCCCTCCCCCATCGTTCATCCTTACAGCAGGTAAAAAGTGGGGGAGCCATGGCCCCTGCCTCCCCTGTTCCAGCGCCCCTGTGGGGGAGTACATCCTTGAGGGGATCCCAGTGAGGGGAAATGGGGAACTTTTTTTTAAAGAGGAAGGCAGATTGTATAGGGAAGCTCACAAGAGGAAAGATAAAAGCCCTGGGAAACCTTACAAGCAACTGGTTGAGGCTGCCTATCGCTGTGGTGAGTTAACGTTGCTAGCGCCTGATTGTCCTTTTGCTGGTCACTCGGGGGCACAGAGAACCTACAATAGGTTAAAGAAGATTTTTTTACTGGCAGGGATACAGAATAATATGAGAGACTATTGCAGGTCTTGTGAGTTATATCAAAAGAGAAAGAGACCTGAAGGACCCCAAAAAGTTCCTCTACACTTCTTGTCTGTGACACAGGAGGCATTTTTAGGGTAGCAATGGACATTGTGGGCCCTATGCCATGTCTTACTCAAAGGGGGAAAAGAGATATCTTTGTTGTAATGGATTTTGCCGCTAGATATCCAGAAGCAGTTGTTCTAACTAACACAGAGGCTGACTCTGTGGCAAAAGCTGTTTTCATTACACCTCTACCTCGATATAACGCTGTCCTCGGGAGCCAAAAAATCTTACCATGTTATAAGTGAAACCGTGTTATATCGAACTTGCTTTGATCTGCCGGAGTGTGCAGCCCCGCCCCCCTGGAGCACTGCTTTACCGCGTTATATCAGAATTCGTGACTTGAAGGACAGGCATTCCTTGGGGAATATAAGAAAGAGAGAGACTCCATCTTTATCCTTCATCTTAAGGAGACAAAGAAATCACATGATTTGAGCTCTGTGATGGGTCCTGGTCAGACCAGTCAGTAAAAAAGCTGGAAAGGAGATGGGGGTGAGAGAAACCATCTTGAACAGAGACTGTCTTGCTAGATTTAGTTTTAGACTTTTTGATGTGTGCTTTTGCTTTTATTTGCTTATAACTATCTCTGCCTTTATCTGTTTTACTTGGTATCACTGAATCCATGCTCTTTTATAGTAAAACAAGTTTATTAACAAACCAACTCAGTACTATGTTTGAAGGGGAGGGTTTATTTACCCCAGGCAAATTAACAAGCTGTGATGTACTGACTCTTTTAAACAGAGCAGTGAATTTAGTATTTTCTATGCATTCACAGTGGTAGGTGCTGTGCATTGCAGAGAAACATCTCTGAAGAGCTTGGAAACTGGAGGTCGCTGATTGTTACTTGCTGGGCAAGGTTGAAGTGGGGAGAGTCTTGAGGAATTTTGCTGGTGAGGGAGACAGACTGGTGAGGCAGGGAGCTGATGCACAATCTAATCTCTAGCAAAGCTCATGCTTGCTGAGGCAGAGAGGTGACACAGTGGCTCACAGAGCTGGGGACCCCAGCAGCGTGTTAGTGTTCCTTTTTTAAAAAAGTAATAGCCGTCTGGGGAGTGGTGTACTCCTTTAAAAATAGCACAGCACACACAATATAGTGCTCTGTTAGTCTTGGGAGATCTGTGCGGGAGATCTGGCTACGGGCAAGGTTTCTATACCCATGCTTCTGCGAAACATTGTCAGGGTCTATATCCATGTCTCTCTATGCCCTTTATCTACCATTTGCCTTGTTCTGGTGTTACCAATCCAGAATAGGCATCCTAGTTTCCCAGGCATAACATACACGGTCATGGCAATTGAGATTAGCATTGTATGACAAATAGAAAATCTTTGACTGAAACGGCAAGCTTCAGACAGCTGAGCCAATATGTGAACGAGCTGGATAAACAATATCAACTACATCATATTTGCCACCTTCTCTCAGATCCCATTTGTTCCTGCTGCATTTGCAAATTGTATGTGACTCAGCAGTACCATGCTGTCCTAATGCACCCTTGGGAACATAAGAATAACCTGGCACTGCTACTATTTTAACCGAAGGCTGCAGCTACCTCCCAGCCAAATGCATCAGATTTTCCATCACAGAATCACAGGACTGGAAGGGACCTCATGAGGTCGTCTAGTCCAGTCCCCTGCACTCATGGCAGGATTAAGTATTATTTAGGCCATTCCTGACAGTTGTTTGTCTATCATGAGGGATCTCTTAAGAATCAAGGCCTTAATTTATAAACCTGAGGCTGATGAATCTTTGTATAATCTTCCTATACCTTGGGGTGGGGGAGGGCAGTTACTATCTATTATCTGTATTATGGTAGTGTCTAGAGACCAAGTGATAGAGGTCCCATTGCGCTAGGCACTGTACAAGCATAGAATGAGAGACAGTCCCTGCCCTGAGGAGCTTGCAATCGAAATAGACAAAACAGACAAAGGGCATGGGGGGAAGGGATATAATATTAAAGAGTGAACAGTGTGATCACTTGCCAATGTCATGTTAATTCAATGATTCTTCAGGGGCGGGGCAGAAGGTACAAGGTTTGTTCGGGGGAGAGGGAGTTAGATAAGCAGATGGGAAAGAAAAGGCAATTGCGGGAATGTAGCCACTGGGGACTGATGCCTCTGGAGGTGGAGGTGGGGTTGCCCCTGCACAGTTCTTGCTCCCTGGAGGGTGCTCAGGGAGAGGTAACCCCATCTGGGTCTCATTCCTTCCTCCATCCTCTGTGGTGTGGCTGTACCTACTGCAGCTGCTTCTGTGTTTACTGCTGGCCAGCTGAGTGTCTAGGCTAGACTGAGCCATAGTTCAGTGCTGTGAGCGTAAGACAATGCATAGCGGAAGCTTAACACGAGCAGACCCGGGGAGGTACTTTGACTCAAAGTCACAATTTCTTCTCTGCTCCCTCTTGTTTCTAGCTGGGAGTAAGTTGCTATAGTCCTTTAGCGGGTGTAACATACTTCCCTCCTCACGAGGGCTCAGGTTTGCTAGATAGTGCATTGAGGAAGGGGCAAGTCAAGGCTCCACCCACTTCCTATCCCTCTCTGGCCACGCCCAACCCACCTGCTTGATGGTGTGGGTGGAGTAACAGCTGGTGGAGCTTCAAATGTCCCACATGTATCTAAACCAAGATTTGGGTAGGCTGTGGAGGGGAGCATTTTATATCCCCCAGTCCGCTAAATGCAGGCCAGGAATTAACTGGCAGTTAAGGCTTAGCAGAAGCTGCCTTTGATTGAACAAGCATCGGGCAAGTTATTTAATGTCTCCACTTCAGTTTCTTCATCTGCAAAATGGGAACAATTTACCCCCCTGACTGGGTTGTTGCGAGGATTAGATAATGACTGTAAAGTGCTTTGAAGATGAAAGTTGCCATTAAAATGCTAAGTACTAATGTATCAGAAGTCTTGTAGTATGACTGGTAACTCTTAAGGCTTCACAGTTGTTGCTATGCTGAATGCCAAAGCCATTTTGAGCATCTCAGTAACAGCAGAGGAAGATTGCAGTTGCTCCTACTCCAAAAGGAAAGACTCCTATCACTTAAGCTAAAGAAAATCTCTGAGCATGTTGCCATATATGATATAAGTCCCAGAGGCGATTACAGGCCGGTATACCTAACTTCAGTACCTGGAAAATTGGTTGGAAACTATAGTGAAAAACAGAATTATCAGACACACAGATGAACACAATATGTTGAGGAAGAGAACACAGCTTTTGTAAAGGGAAATCGTGCCTCAATCTATTCAGATTCTTTGAGATTCTATTCAGCAAGCATGAGGAAAAGGGTCATCCAGTGGATATAATGTACTTGGACTTTCAGAAAGCCTTTGACAAGGGCCCTCACCAAGGCACTTAAGCAAAGCAAGCGGTTATGGGATAAGAGGGACGGTCCTCTCATGGATCAGTAACTGGTTAAAAGGTAGGAAATAGGGTAGGGATAAGTTGCTTTTCACAATGGACAGAGGTAAATAGTGGCGTCCCTCAAGGATTTGTACTGGAACCTCTGCTGTTCGCCATACTCATAAGTTTTAAGAAAAAAGGATGAACAGTGAGCTGGCAAAATTTTAGGTGATACAAAATTACTCAAGATAGTTAAGTCCAAAGTTGACTGTGAAGAGTTACAAAGGGATCTCGCTAAACTGGGTGACAAAAATGGCAAATGAAATTCAGTGTTGATACATTGAAAGTAATGCACATTAGAAAAAATAAACCCAACTATACATACAAAATGATGGGGTCTAAATTAGCTGTTACCATTAAAGAAAGAGATCTTGGACTCATTGTGGACAGTTCTCTGAAAACATCTACTGAATGTGCAGTGCCAGTCTAAAGAGCTAACAGACTGTTAGGAACCATTAGGAAATGGATAGATAATAAGACAAAAATATCATAATGCCTCTATATACATTTATGGTATGCCCACACCTTGAATATAGCATGCAGTTGTGGTTGCCCCATCTCAAAAATTATACATTAGAATTGGAAAAAGTACAGTGAAGGGTAACAAAAATGATTAGGGGTATATCTTCCATATGAGGAGAGATTAAAAAGACTGGGACTGTTCCTCTTAGAAAACAGCTGACTAAGGGGGGAGAGGATAAAGGTCTATACCATAAAGAATGTGAATTGAGAAGCGTTATTTACCCCTTTGCATAACACAAGAACCAGGGATCACTCAGTGAAATTAATAGCAGATCTAACACAAACATAAGAAATACTTCTTCAAACAACACACAGTAAACCTGTGGAACTCATTGCCAGGAGACACTGTGCAGATCAAAAGTATAACTGGGTTAAAAAAAGAAATAGATAAGTTCATGGAGGACAGGTCCTTCAATGGGTATTAGCCAAGATGGTCAGAGATGCAACTTCATGCTCTGGGTGTTCCTAAACTTCTGACTGCAAGAAGCTGGGACTGGACAACAGGGAATGGATCACTCAATAATTGCCCTTTTTGTTCATTCCCTCTGAAGCACCTGGCACTGGCCATTGTTGGAAGACAGGATACGGGCTAGATGGAACAATTGGTCTGACCTAGTACGGCCATTCTTACTTTCTTCTGGTTTATTCACAGTCCTCAATCCACCCAGCAGAGGACAGTGGTACGCATGCACACTAGTAGGGGTTATCCCAACAGTAATTATACATATATGTATTTGGCTGTTTCACATTAAGGAAGATGTGTTTATAAATCTATGCATGTAACATTCTCACTTAGAGGCTTAATGGCTGAAATTATTATAACTGGGGAAGTAATCCAGCAACTTTGGTTACTATACTTGCCAAATTCTCCCAACAGCCAAGGTGAGCATATATGCTGTCAATATATAACTGATTTGAACTCTCGTTGCATCTCTTCCCCACCCTTTTTATTTTCAGCTCCTGATATCAAAACTCATCACATACCACTCTATGAATTGCTCCAGCATGCTCTAGTCTACTGGTGTTACTTCCTCATAGAACTCCATTGAAACATAAAGTCTAGCTGTAGGAAGGAACGAGGTAAGTGCTGCTTCCCTTTCATACATTGTGCATTTCTGCACAATAGTTATGCACATTTGCACAGCTGTTATTAATTTTTGTAGCCCTTATGAATAAAGTACCAAAATCCAGCCTTTATGTAAGTAGGTGCTCTCTGTCAGAGCTGCTCACAAAATAGGGAGTTGAATTTATTTATTTTTTAAAAGTGAAACCATGCAAATGTTAAGGAGTAGAGGGGGGAAACTCAAACACACATATACCTTATTTATAACGGGGAAAGGTTCCACACTTGATGTGGTATCACCAGTATTTTATTATTATTTAATAATCATTTAGCATCAAAAATGTGTTTGCTGCTGTACAAAAAGGCACAATACTTGCCCCAACAATCTTTCATTCAAAACAAAAATAGGGTGGACAAGATGCACTGGGAAGCCCAAAGTGCAGCAGAATGATGAGGATGTATTTTTTAAGTATTATTTTTGTTTGTTAGATCAATATGATTGTTGAGCCACTTCTTGCGGTCATTGCAGAAGTAAACATAGGAGGATGTGGTGGGGCATTCCCACAATCTGAGATCCAGTACACACCTAGGGAAGAAAATTAAAAAGTTGGAACACATTTAATAATGAGAGTATTCCTCTTATCCTTGATTTTTAAGGCATTCAGCACACAACTGACTTTTTTCCCCAGAAAATGTGTAAGTCACGTTTTAAGAGATCAGATGACCGGACATAAAACACTGATCCATGTGAAATGTAGTATGGTGTGTACCTTGCTTATAAAAGATATATTCAGAGCATTACCCATGATTTACGATAGACCTATCTTGTGAATGTTACTTCACTAAACATGTGTATAAACAGGGTTTAATCCTGCACGGTGCTGAGCATTCTGGCCTTATTCCAGCAAAGAACCTAAGTATAACTTAATTTATTGCCCATGTTAAATGGATTAAAATGGATTAAAAACTGGTTAACTAAGATTGCAAAAAGTAACTAAAAGGGGAAATTGTCATCCCATGAAGGTATTTCTAGTGGGGTTCTGCAGGGAGCTGTTCTTGGTCCTATATTATTCAATATCTTTATCAATGATTTGGAAGAACATACAAAATCATTGCAGGTAAAATTTGCAGATGACACAATAATTGGTGGAGTGGTAAATAATGATGGGGACAGGTCAGTTACCCAGACTGATCTAGATCTTTTGGTTGAGTGGGCTTATTTGAACAACAAGCAGTTAAATACAGCCAAATGCAAGGTCATACATTTAGGAACAAAGAATGTAGGTCACACTTACAAGATGGGAGATAATATCCTGGTGTGCAGTGACAGTGAAAAGAATTAAATAACCAAGTGAACATGACCTCACAGTATGATGCTGTAGCAAAAAAAGTGGATGCAATCCTTGGATGCACAAGCTGGCAAATATCACGTAGAAGCAAGGAAGTTATATTACCTCTGTATATGGTATTAGCGAGACCATTACTATAATACTATGTCCAGTTCTGGTGAACACACTTTAAAAAGGATATTGGAAAGGGTTCAGAATGACTCAAGATCTGGAAAATGTTTGTTCAAGAGAAGATTAAGAGGTGACTTGATCACGGTCTACAAGTACCTATGTGGGATAGAGATTTAGATGGTTCTGTAATCTAGCAGAAAAAGGCATAAGAAGATCTAATGGACAGAAGCTGAAATGAGACAAATAGTGCAAACTGTTAACCGTGATGGTATTAACCAAAGGAGCAACTTACCCGGGATACGGTAGATTCTCCTTCAGATGAAGTGTTAAAATAAAGACTGGTTGTTTTTCTAAAAGAGATACTCTAGCTCCAATAGAAGTTGTGGGCTTGATGCAGAAATTATTGGGTGAGGTTCTATGGCCTGCCTTATGCAAGTCAGACTAGATTATTGTAGTGGTCCCTTCGGGCCTTCAAAATGTACAAATCTATATTCTTCCACCTGTAAATACTTTTAGGGTCATATTTTTAAAGGGTTTTAGGTGTTGCTGTGTGCAGCGTTGCAAAACCTAACTGATTTAGGAGCCTACAGCTCATTTTCGAAAGGGATCGAGACAATTAGGAGTTCAAATATCATTGACTGTTGATAAAATTTAGAGTCCTAAGTGCCTAAATACCGTCTGAAAATGAGATGTAGGCTCCTAAATCAGTTAAGCATTGCTATGCTGAGTACAGCAATGCCTAAACAGTTTTAAAAATCTGAGCCTTCGTTACCACTTGTCCAAACCTCTGAGGAAGATTAATCAAAACAAATACATTTTCAAAATGTCTAAATATTACCTAACATTTTTCTGTATATAAAAATGTCATGACAGCAAAGTCAGCTATCTCGGGACTTTCCAATGATAGGAGCAAGTGCTGTGTATCCCATTGGAGAGGTGGGGATTTTTTATTGGACATAAAGCTCCCTTTTCTAGCCTTTATGGGTCACAAGGCATCACACCTTGCATTTTTCTCTGGTCCAGGACTGAGTATTGCCATCTTGGGCCTTGGAGATGTGTAATTTGAGGAGGGACAGTCTATATTTGGGGGGAAAGAGGAAATATGTTTGTGGCAGACTGATTTTTTCCCCCCCTCATGCTTCTCAGAGGTCTGAAATTTTAGAATAAGGTTTAGCACAGATGGATTAATGGGCAAAATCCAGGTGAGGCTGTCAAAGGCATGTGTTTATCACACAGCTCTAAAATGTAGAACATTGCACACAGCCTGATCACATTATTATCTATAATATTTATTTGTTGAGTACCAAATGTGTGAATAAAATAGATTAAAGACAATGTAATCTGAAGAATGCAAGAGGGGGGCGGGGAAAGCAGACAAAACTCAAGTCCAGGGGCTGACTGGATTTGTTCTGCTCTCATTCCGACATTACCCCTCCACATTGCATCTATTCCATTCTGTATTGTGATCCTGTCACATTTTACAACTTAAATGGGTTCTGGCTTGTTCAATAATTGCTTGGGATATCTTGCAGTAATATCAAGGTGCTGCAGATAGCAGCGATGGGATTTAGCAAGTGGCAATGGCCTGGACTCTCAAAGATATTTAGGTGCCTGACTCCCATTGAAATCAATGAAAGTTAGGCAGCTAACTATCTTTGAGGATTTGGGCCTGAGTAGGTGGTGCTCTTCCCTCTGCGTCAGCACTGAACCATGGTCTCAGCATTCTTTAAGGTATGCTGAGTTGCTAGAGGTGCTGCCTTTTAGATGAGATGTAAAACCAAAGTGCTTGACCATTTGTGGCTATTAAAGATCCCAGGGCATATCAGAGTAGGCGGCATACCAGAGTAGGCTTGCTAATAGCAGCGTGCTGGCCAAATGACAACTGATATCAAATGACTGAGCCTGCTTCCAGTGGCATCGATGGTAAAACTCCCATTGACTTTAGCAGATGCAGGTAATGTTTTGTCTGCATATGTCCCCCCTACAGCGCTAAATGGACACCATATTCTTTTTCACCTTCTGGCCTGTACTGTTGTGTAATGTTTTTATAGGCTGTTCAAGAGTTGCTATTTGTTACCTTGAAGTGGCTGCATTTCAGTTGTGGTTGGAGTGATCCCTTATTTCCCAGGATACATGCTGATCAGGTAACCTGCATTTGGTGGCGGGGGACACTTCCCAAATACTCCCACATCCCAGGTCTGCAATTCTGGGCCCCAAGACAAGAGTTGAGCTGAAATGCTAAGCGTCCAAGTTGCCAGAGTTTACGGTCCCTGGTCTATCTGCCCTGTCTAATGTAATCTAGTCTGACCTACATGTGGCCATGATAGCCATTATATAACCTTATATTTCCCAAATGAAGGCGCTGACTCTGCAACGTGTTGCACAAAGGCAGACCCCTCATGGAGCCCCGATGAAGTAAGTGGGGCTCCATGAGGGCTCATGGGCAACACACTGCAGAAATGGGACCCACAGTATAAATGTCAAAGCACAATGTAACCTGATGCTACACATCAGGGTTGGAGGTTTCTTCCAACCCTAATCTTTTATGATTCTGTGTGTGGATGGCCAGAATTTCAAGACAGAAAAGTAAGGGCAAAAAACAGACAAATTAAAGGCATAAACAAGACATGTTGTAGGCACTCCCTGTGCCAGATGGGAAGATCCTGAGTGATACAATCCAGCCTTGGAGATTACAACTCCCATAATGCCTTGGGGAAGAGAGAGACTTCCATTTCCAGGGGAGCGGGGAATCTCATTTTGGAGGTAGAGGCAGCATGTGGTGGGCTCCATTTTGTGTGTTTAAAAAAGAAAAAAGAGTCATTGCTGAGTGACTGGGAATCTGGTCAGAGCGCCATCCAAGCAGGACACCAGCCCTCTGCTCTGCTGCAGTCCCCTGGTCTGACTTGGGAGCTGAGACTGTGTTACCGGCCCCCTGGTCAGAGGAGGGGAGATTGCTTGTTAGAGCTCTGTCCAAGCCAGGAGCTACTGCCAAGCTGCTGCTGAGAACCTTCTGGGGCTTCATGGGAGCCAGGGCAAAAGCTGTTACTGTGCCAAGAACTAACTGAGGTTGGCCTGCAGAGACGGCAGTGTGAGTAACCACCATCTTTGTTGTTTGGGAAAGGGCTTGTGATAGCGAAGACACTTGGATGGGTTTCTTTGAGGCTGAGAAGAGAAGATATGTTCTTACTGGCTAACCGGGATCCCTGGTTGCTGACCTCTGGTTACAACAGCTCCCTTCTTCAGAGGGGCTGTGCAGCCTGGAACGATCCCCAGTTCGAATGGCTCTGCCCTGGTTGCCTTGGCTGGACTCCTGTACCACACCAACAGAGCGTTGTCCCTGGCTTCAAATCTTCAAGGGTGCCCACACAAGCATCTAGAACTCTGAAATTAAGGGGCGAGCACACTCAGGAATGGGGCAACTGGTGGCAGAATAAATGTAAGTTGGTTAAGTTTTATTTACTACTGTAAACTGCATTTATTAATTGATTTATCGACGCATCCCCTCCTGACCTAACGCGGTCGTGACATTTTAATTAATCTCAATCTGTTGTGGCATGTTTTTCTAAATTGTTAAGTAAATGTGTGTTAACCCTAATCTAACAGTATATTGTTTGTATAGAGTTTATAATTGGCGTGTTGGGGTTAGACCCATTGCATAGATTAGCTCAGGTTTATTCTTGGAAGTTTCCAAAGCTTGCCAGTGTCTGGGTGTAAAGGGACCACCAAGATTAATTTCCGTATCAGTAAAAGGACTGCAGCAGAAGGGTGGATAGAGGAGTCCCATCTATCCAACATCACCACTGGAATACTCAAGATGTCCTTTACTGTCACCAATATTAGGCACCTAGGCGAGTGTTGCCTGCTCCCGAGTAACCCAGGAAGGAAAGGCGGGGGATGACAGTGTGATTACTTGTGAGGCATGCTGTGAAGTTCTTGTTGTTGGCCCTTGATTGGAATGAGCTGGGTGACTGGCAGGAAGAGGGCCTACAGCAGAGTAATCTCCTGGCAGCCTCATCAGTACAGCTGGCCTGCAGTAGGCTGCCTGATTGGCCGTGCCGCCTGATTAGCTGCAGGGGCCAGCAGGCTGGCTCTTAAGCCAGCGGCAGGCTCATGCTCACCAACTATGCCTGATCCTGTTGTACCTCGCTTCTCCTGCTCCTACCTTGCACCCAGCCTTGCCTCTGTCCTGCCCCTGCCTTGAACTCCTCCGTGCCCACTACCCTGCTAGCTCCAGTTCCTGACCTCCAGTTTGACCCTTGGCTTCGGCTCCTGACTATTGACTCTGGCTCTGACTCTAGTCCTTGGGTCCCGATGCCTGCTGCGAGCACTAGGTTAGACTGACCCATCCCGCTCAGCTGACAGTGATGACATAGTGCCGCTGGTGCCTAGGGCTGTCGGCACATTTTTGATCAAACCCCAATTTTGATGAAAAATGGGAAAACATTTAGACATTTATGTGCAAATCAACAATTCCCTTTCCTGCTGCGTTCTGAGTGGCTGTCCCAGAGAGTAAGCCACTCAACACAGGCTCCTTGCAATAAAACTTCAGAGCATTGTCAAGTATTGGATTTAGGGTTTTAGCTTCAGCTCTTTTGCAAGGGGAAGAAATGACTCCCCT
Organism: Trachemys scripta elegans; assembly: GCF_013100865.1. Lineage (NCBI taxonomy): Eukaryota > Metazoa > Chordata > Testudines > Emydidae > Trachemys > Trachemys scripta. The sequence goes on along the minus strand of NC_048298.1, from coordinate 9,359,175 downwards.
CCCCCTGCTTTCCAGCTGGATTTGAAGCCTACCCAACTCAAATGGTACTGACTCTGCGATACGTGGTGAGAATGGTCTGGAATTCTGAAGGAACCCAAACACTCACCAAAGCTGCATTGAGAGAATTCTGCTGCAAAGCCGAGGTCCAATGAAATGCCTAAAGTGGGAGAGCAGGTTGATTTGAAACCCAGGGCCAGATTCATAGAAGCTGTCACAGGGAGTTATAAATTATCCCTCCCTTCATCAGTTAATCCCCCTGTGCTCCAGAGACTATTCATACTATCCTCTGTCGGTTTTCCAGCAGTGTGGAAGGCAGCTTTACTGTAGTTTGCAGCCAGGACTCCAGCGGAAACAAGTGGATGGAGGCTGCATAGGGGAATGAACCTAAACAGCACATCCCTGCTTACCTGAGCCACACACCCTTCCTTGCCAACACTGCCCGTTTTGGGGCCATCAACAAGCCCCTTTATGCAGGGAAGGGAGCAATCTCTTTCCCCTATCACAGCCTACACCGCTGCCAGTCTTTCATTGCAAGGGCCTCGCGCTGTGTTTTAAACCAGGATCTGACCCCGTGTGTTTTGCATGTTATCACATAAATGTTTGGGAGGAGATGCAGGCTTCAATGAGAAATGCTTTCCCATGCTACGTTTTGGCACACACGCTGTTTATGATGCAAGGTTCCTAAAATAATTGTACTAGATGAAGCGTCTGTTCTCCGGACTTTGAGGCCAGTACATCATGACATTTTAGAGATAAATTGTTGCGGAACACTCTTGGACTTAAATTCCATTGGAGCTCTTCCGGAATCTATTCTTCTTTCTCATTTCTTGCTATCCTGTAGTACTTCCAAAACAACCCATCCCGTACATTCCCTTAAATTGTGTGCAAATTGACTTTTTTCTGCGACTGGTTGATTAATCTACAAAAATCATTTCTTCAGTGGAGAATGTGCAGTGGAGATTATGAAATGCAAAATCGAATGACACTGGTTTCAGACAGTCCAACTGCTGGATGGTTAGCCTGTCTTTCACATCTTGACCAGATGGACGAATGACAGCAGCAGAGTCTTGGGATAGCATCCTAAGTGTATTGCATTTCCTTTTTGTACATGTGACTGCTGTCTCCAGACTTCAGAGGGGGAATTCATTTACACTGTAGGTGCATTTAAAGGGACACTCAGGTTGGATATATATGTCTAAAAAATAAACAAACTCTTTACTTCAGTTACTAGCAGCACATTAGATTATTAAAACAATCACTATAAAATGGTAATCGTATTGCCTGAGATAAGTGCTTTGAGATTCACTGATAGGCACTATATACGAGCTATGTATTAACAGCATTGAATTCATTTTGGGACTGGTTCTGAGGGTATGGGGTCTTTACTGCTACTTTTGCTTATATGGTCCACATACATTGTGTAGCGAGGTGGTGGGATACCCCACAACCCCGCTGAGGGCCAAACCTCCCCTAACACCAACGTGGGCGGAGCCACCGGGTCCGGCGCCCGCCCCTCAGAGGTCACGGTGCCGACCCGGAAGTATAAAAGCCTGCCTGCAGAGTTCAGTGGAGAACAAGCCGGCGGAGAGAGCAGACGTCTGTGGCTGAGCTCCCACTTGGGAGACAGCAGCAGGCCACGACTGGCAGGGCCGGCTCCAGGCACCAGCTTCTCAAGCAGGTGCTTGGGGCGGCCGCTCCGGAGAGGGGCGGCAGGTCCAGGTATTCGGCAGCAATTCGGCGGACGGTCCCTCACTCCGCCTGGGAGTAAAGGACCTCCCGCTGAATTGCCGCCTCAGATCACGATCGCCTGGTACCCTGAGGAGGACTGGCCAAGCCTGCCCCTTTCCAGCTACCCCGAGGAGGAGCTGAGCCTGCCCCTTTCCTGCTATCTCGCGGAGGAGCCGAGTGTACCCTTCGCTACCTACCCGGAGGAACCGAGGCTGGTGGAGAGCACCGAGGACACTAGTACGGCCCAGGTACCCTACGAGGGGGAGTGTGGAAGTAGCCCGGGGGCAGCCGACCCCAGTCTGGCTGCAGCACTGCCAGAGCCGATGTCAGTGTGTTGCGGCCAGGATCCCCACCGACAGCAGCGAGTTTCCGCCGCTGCTAGGGCCCCGGGCTGGGACGCAGTGGAGTGGGAGGGCCTGCGTCCCCCCTGCCACCCACTCCTTGGATGGCAGACTCCCCCCTTTCTCCTGGCCTGGAGAGGCTGGGACCTCTTGCTCCTTGACTCAGCCCCTGCTTAAGGGCCTGGGGTCCTGACTGTTGGATTGCTGCCCCGCCCTGACTTACGGCCTGGGCTGCTACAAACATTGACTCACCCCCTGCTTAAGGGTCTGGGTTCCCGAACTATTGACTCAGCCCCTGCTTAGGGGCCTGAGCCCCTAACCGTGTGTTTGCTGTCCCAGACTGCCGCTGGACCAGGACTGACGGCGGACCAGAGCGAGGCGGTGGGATACCCTACAGCCCCACTGAGGGCCGAACCTCGGCAGAGACTATTACACATGGCCAGAGAGAATTACAGTTCTTACACCGGGGAGCACAGGAAATGCTCCCTCCCTGCTCCCCTAGAGGTGAATAGTGCATCTAATGAGACAGGAAGGAGTCAGGATTGTGGGTGAGCAGCAGTGCCAGGGCGAGAAAGCTACACCCCACAACATAGTACAGTAGCAAGTGCGGAGCCTCTTGCTACCTGAGACCTGATTCCTAGCGCTCCCCTGGGACAGGACAGCTCTGCAGCTCCTTTTATTATGCGCTGTCACTACCTGCCACACTTCAAGCCTTTCATTGTTGTGATTTTTTTTTTTTAATACAGCACCCAACTATGCGCGAGGGGCTTTTACAATCTAAACACACAACACGTAGCTAAAGAGATGGGATAAAAAGGTACAAGAAGATTTTCACTTGTTATTGTATGTGAAATGCAGGTGTGACTTTCACCTGTTTGTTATTTGCTCATTTTGTGGTGCTACTTTGCCTCTTTTGACCCAAGTGTCTAGCCAAAACGTCAGGGTTTAGTAGGTTGTTCCAGTCCAGAGGAGAAATTGGTGACACTCAAGTATTTCATAGAAATGAGGGGCTGGAAGGGACCTCAAGAGGTCATCTAGTCCAGTGCTGATGCATGGCCAAGTAAACTTCTTAGACACCTCCAATTATTCCGATTCCACAAGCACCCTTGGAAACTTGTTCCAGAGCATGACTATCCTTATAGTTGGAAATTTTTGGCTAATATCTGACCTATAACTCCCTTGCTGCAAAGTAATCCCATTACTTCTTGTCCTACCGTCAGTGGACATGGAGAACAATTGATCACCATCCTCTTTATAACAGCCCTTAACCTATTTGAAGACTTATCAGGTCCCCCCTTCAGTCTTCTTTTCTCAAGACTAAACGCACCCAGTGTTTTTAACCTTTCCTCATAGGTCAGGTTTTCTAAACCTTTTCTGACTTTTGTTGCTCTCCTTTCGATTCTCTCCAGTTTATCCACATCTTTCCTGAAGTGTGATGCTCAGAATTGGACATAGTACTCCTGCTGAGGCCTCACCTGTGCTGAGTAGAGCAGGAGGGGGGTGGGATAGCTCAGTGATTTGAGCATTGGTCCCCTAAACCCAGGGTTGTGAGTTCAACCTTTGAGGGGGCCACTTAAGGATCTGGGGCAAAAATCTGTCTGGGGATTGGTCCTGCTTTGAGCAGGGGGTTGGACTAGATGATCTCCTGTGGTCCCTTCCAAACCTACAATTCTATGACAATTACCTCCCATGTCTTACATACAATACTCCTGTTAATACACCCCAGAATGATATTAACTTTTTTTCACAACTGCATCCCAGTGTTGACTCACATTCCATTTGTAATCAACTATAACCTTCGGATCCTTTTCAGCAATACTACCATCTAACCAGATATTCCTTATGGTGTAGTGGTGCATTGAATTTTTTTCTTCTTAAGCGAAGTACTTTGCACTTGTCTTTAAAGAATTTCATCTAGTTCATTTCAGACCAATTCTCTAATTTGTCAAGGTCATTTTGAATTCTAATTGTGTTCTCCAAAGTGCTGCAACCCCTCCCAGATTGGTTTCATCTGCATATTTTATAAGCATACTCTCCACTCTATTATCCAAGTAATTAATGAAAATATGGACTAGTACCGGACCCCAAACTGACCCCTATGGGACTCCACTGGATATGCCCTCCCAGTTTGACAGCAAACCATTGATAACTACTCTTTGAGCACAGTCTTTCAGCTAGTTGTGTACCCAGCTCACAATAATTTCATCTAGACCACATTTCCCTTATTTCCCTTATTTGCGTATGAAAATGTCATGTAGGACTGTGTCAAAAGTCTTACTAAAAATCAAGGTAAATCACATCTACTGCTTCCCCCTCTCCACTAGGTCAGTAAACCTGTCAAAAAAGGAAATAAGGTTGATTTGACAACCCCCAGTTTGAGACCCCCTGCCTTAAGCCAACCTACATCAACACTTCCACATCTTCCCAGGCATTGCTCCGCCTGAAATATGATGGGAAGTTGCTGCTAGAGTAGAATGCACAAGGGACATAGAGATCCAAGACAGCTACTGTATAACTGATGTTGAGTTAACTGAAATCATGACAGGATTATTTTTGCCATCATTGTTGTGGAAAAAGTCACCCACGCATCATTTTGATCAGAGACTCAAGCCTGAGGCCTGTTTATTGAATACATACCAACGCATTGGGGGTAGCAGTTAGAAACCACTCCACCGATTGGAGTGCGCCAAGCCTTTTTAAAGCTGAAAACCGCAAACATATTACATATTACACGTCGTTTATCAGAATAGGAGAGTTAGGGTCTTTCTGCCCTTCCCGGTGCTCCTTTTGCAATCTTCCCAGAATAGGGTGCAAATTGAGTGGAGGGGTTCTTGGTGGTTTCCGACACTCATTACTTTGCATCATTTGGGGTGTCTGTTACTTATATGTTCTAGCCAGGGTACAATTACATAATGGGGTATTTATGCAATTGGATTTGGGGGGGGGGGCATGGTTACACAAATGGGGGGGCAGGGGCATGATCAGTCAGTTTAGCTAAGCACTGCATTGCTTATCGCTCCACACAAGCGGTTATTACATTTCCCCAGCCATAAACACACTCTTTCTTTATTATTGCTGCTGCTGGGGCTTTCCATTCTTTTCCTCCCTGGCCCCCCCTCCTCTGGTTATAACCCTTGACCGTTACTGGCAGAGAACATGACACTTAATCTGGTTCAGGCTTGCGGCCTGTAAGGTGAGTCCATGTTGGTTTCATGGTCAGTGCAAAAGGGGTCGGCCAGACCCATTTTCCCACATCATTAAACCACTAACATTATCAGTTATGGCAAACAAGAGTAGAGACTGACTGTGTAGTCCAAGGGTCTCAAACACGTGGCCCGCAGAGTTATTTCCTGTGGCCCACCATAGGTGCCGACTCTGCCGGCAGCCAAGCTGTTTGGCGGCACTTAGGACTTTCCAGGAGAGAGGGGGGAGGAGCGGGGATGCCATGCACTCAGGGGAGAAGGTGGGGCAGGGGTGGGGATTTGGGGAAGGGGTTGGAATAGGGGCAGGGAGTGGGCGGAGTTGGGGCAAGGACTTTGGGGAAGAGGTTTGAATGGGGGTGGGGAAGGGGTGGGAAGGGGCAGGGCCACATGTTTGAGACCCCTGTGATAGACTGTTAGTTAGGGGCACCGGGCACCATCCCCCATTGCCCAGGGGTCTCTCTGTTAGGGGTGCTGGGCACCCAGAGCCCCCCCCCCCATCGCCCAGGAGTCTCTCTGTTAGGGGTGCTGGGAGGTCCCCCCCATTGCCCAGGGGTCTCTCCATTGGGACACTGGACAGTGTCTGTGATGAAGTGGAAATTTTCTGTAACATTTTTATAATTCCTAGGCGAGCCTCAGTTTCCCTCTTGACTTTGCGCTGTGACAGGGTTATGCAGTGCAGGAGAGAGTCGGCGCCTATGGTGGGCCGCAGGAAATAACTCTGCGTGTTTGAGACCCCTGGTGTAGATAATCATCAGTGTTACTGATCACATAAGGAATAGTTACAGGTGTTTATATTTTATTAAAACCCCTCTTCACATTACAGTTTTAAAAAAGTTAATCCATTGACTTAATAGCATACTACATTACTCTTCATTTTTTACTATACTTTTGTATCGTTGTATGAAAAGGTTTCAGTGATGTGGCCCTCAGGCCAATGTATTAGTCCTCATGTGGCCCTCGTGGTGATTTGAGTTGGAGATCCCTGGTGTAGTCCGTGCCCTCCAGATCCCACCAGTCAAGCACCTACCACCTGGTGCAGATCAACCCCAGACTACATGGCATTGTCTTATTTGACTCCACACTGGACTTGGCTGGTCTAGGGATGCAATAATCAAGTGAGGCTACATCAGTGGCCTCAGTACCTGTGACTGCAGCAGAGGGCCTCCAAATTTGAAGCATCTCTTGCAATACCAGCTGCTTGAGCATAAATGATTGGGCAACTGCACGTGCACGGATGTGACCGGAAGCATCATGAGGCCACAAGAAGAAGCCTCTTAGCCCATTGACCCAGGTGAGGCCTACAATGGTGACGTACAACAACTCCATCCCAAACAAAAAGAAACAATGCAACAAATTACAAACACAGGAAGGTTAACTATTTCCATCTATACCGTGTCATTGCATCAGGCTAGTTTCACATCACCAACGCCAAAGAATTTTATTTCCACTCAAATCTCTTTGCGACTTTTCTCTCCCTGGATTTTTTCCCCCATATGCTTCTGAGGTGTCTATTGTTTCGGTGCAACTTGCTGGTTGTGACAAACAGAATGGTCATGGACTGACTGGGGGACTCGTTGTTGTAACAACTTTCCCAGTCTCAGCATCCACGGCTACATTCTCAGAGTTGGGTTGGCAGCCATGCTGAAATCCTGTCTCCCCTACACCATCTTAGATGGTCCTTATGGATACTTTGGGCTTAGTCCTGGGACCCAACTGTACACCACTAAGTTTAGTTGGGTTAGCACTGTATAGGGTATCTCCCAAGGTTTATCCAACTTAGGGCTCCTACCCTTTTCCCTTCTAGGATTGTGGATCCAGATTAGGTCCCCTCTTCTAAAATTTTCTCCATATGACCTTGCATCGTACAAACTTTTCTTTTTGGCAGAGGCTATCCTCAAATTTTCCCTAGCAAAAGGTGTGAGATTTTCAGTTTTGGATTGTAGGGTTTCTACGTGGTCAAAATGGTTCAAATTATATTGTTCTTTTTTGGGAATGCTATACAGGTGCCTTGCTGGGGTCCTTAGCGCACGCCCAGACAGGAGTGCTAGGGTACACTTTATACTCTCATTGACTGCAGTTCCGTAAGCCATTGAAAGGCATGGGATAAGCTGGTCCCAGTCCCTTTGGTGCTGTTCTGCAAAGGTAGCCAGCTGAACCCCCAGAATCCTATTGAACCTTTCCACCACCCCATCAGATTGTGGGCATGTTGGGGTGGGACAAGTTTTGCAGATCCCTAGAGTCTCACCTGTTAAAACACTTCAGATTCAAAGTTTCTCCCTTGCTCCATGTGTAACTCACCTGGGACCCCAAATGTGGTGAAGAATTCATTCACGGGGACCCCTGCTACTGTCACAGCCATTTAATTTCTCAGTGGGTATTTCCCAGGGCATTTTGTGGAGGAGTCCATAGCTACCAGCAAGTATTGATTGCCAGTGTCTGTCTCAGGCAAGGGCCAAAGAACATCCATGACAATGTGCCCCATTGGTGCCCCATGAGATACTGCTGCAAACGGGCTCACCCAGTTTTAGGGGAGCCTTTCTTTGCAATGCAAACTTACATTTCCTGCACCCTGCCTGCATTTTACCCAATAGAAATTCTCCCTTAGCTTGTCTAAGGTTTGTGCAACTCCTAAATGTCCAGCAGTTTTAAGATTATGACAATCTCAGACCCTCTTTTTTCCAGTCTATCTGGTACAACCAACCTCTACCAGTACCATCACCTGCTAGTTTCACCCATCTCCTGTTGAATATTTCATCTTTAAATGCAAGCTTTGACTGTGGTGCTGTGAGGGGACAGTATGTTCCAGGGTGACTGCATTTGCCAGTTGAGTCTTCCAATCACACATTATCCTTCTATCAGGATCCTCTCATTTTGAAGTTTTTAGTTGCTCTGGGGTCCATTCCTGCAACCCAACCCCATTGTTCCAGTGGATGAACCAGTAACATGTATGCATCTCTTAATTAGGGGAAGAGAGGAACAACATGTCTTTGGGCAACTAATTCCTTGCTCTCCTGCTTGGGACTGGCTTTGCAGTTAGCTGCCTAACCAGGCTGTCTGGACAAGGCATCAGTGGTCCTATACCTATGGCCACGACTGCGTGTGATTGTAAAATTGTAGCACTGCAGTTTTTCCAACTATGTGGCAGACTGTCGCTCAGTATTCCTGAATCTAAAGAGTCATTGCAGGGAAGCGTATGTCCTGACCATAAACTTCCTCCCATACTAATAGGGATAAAAACATTCTATAGATTTAACCACTGCTAGGAGTTCCTTTTGCTATAATACACTATCACCCTCTCAAATCCCTTGTGTTCATACAGCCCCCCCCCCCAGCAGTAAGCACTAGCATGTGTCCACTATGAAAAGGGCTTTGAAACGTGGATCAGCCAAGACCAAAGCAGTCACTGGAGTGATTTTCAACTCTGAAAATGCGACATTACATGACTCTGCTGACCTCTGAAATGGTTTCACTTTCTCACCCAACTTTTGTAGTGAGTTTAAAATATTGACAAACCCACAAATGAACCTTCTGTAATAGGAGTGTCTAGGCAGTTGGCCAGCTCTATAAAGCCTCAATTTTCTTTTTCTTAATGAGGAGGGAATTTCCACTAATTGTGTGCCCAAGGTAAATTACCTCTTTTTGAAACAACTCACATTTCTTTGGGTTCAGTTTCAAACTGGCCACCTTCAGCTTATCATCAACTAATTGTAAATGTTTTAGCATGCAGAAGGATATCATCTGGGTATAACAGGCAGGCTGAAAGGGACATGCCAACATGCCATGTAATACCTTCTCCATTAGCCTCTCAAATGTGGCTGGTGAATTGCACAAGCCAGAAGCCATCACTTTAAATTGCCACAACCCTTGACCTGTTGTGAAAGCAGTTTTTCCCCCCAGTCTTTTGGATCCACTTTCATTTGCCAATTCCCACTTTTAAGAGCCAGTATGGGAAACCAGACTGAACCTTCTACAGCATCCAGGGTATCATCTCTTTGTGGTAACGGAAAAGAATCTTTTAAAGGGACTTAACTGAACTTTCTATAGTCCAGAATCTGTTGCTGCCATCCTTTTTCTTAGACAGATCCCTGGGTGAGGCTCAGGGGCTGATTGAAGGCTGAGTTATGCCTTCCAGATACATTTCCTCAATAGCCTGTAGTGCCTATTTCCTTTTTGCTACTGGTAACCAGTGAGGTGGCTGTTTAATGGTTCAGTCTCCCCCAGTATCAATCTTGTGCTGGACCAGTGCAGTACAACCATTACATCTTTGTTGGATCAGGAGAATGACTCCTGATTCCTAACCAGAAAGTATCTTCGATTGTTCTGTTGCTCCCCATTTACGTGCACAGGACTGCGCTGGAACAAGTCCAATAGAAACGCTGCAAGCTCACCTTCACCTCCTTCCCCTTTGTAGTTTTCCTCTATACCAGTATTCACCAGCTCCACCGGCTCACATTTCACAACCACGGTTCCCTTTTTTATCATTTGCTCCTTGATAGAAACATCCAGCAGAGAAACTGGGATCAGTTCTTGTTTCAGATCCACAAGAACTTTAGCAGCTAAGAATCTCCCAAGACTCTGGGTCTCAAAAAACAGGTTTCAACCACTCCTCATCTTTCCCTGGCTAAAGAGTTACCACAGCATGTAGCTGTTACAATGATTTCTGCCCCTGAGGGTGGGGCAATTTCTTTCATTACAAACCAGTTGCATATAAACCATGTGTCTCACCTGGGCCATATCTTTCAAGGGAATTTCCATAGACTGAATTTGTAAGACACCTTTCCTGGCAAAGATTACATAGCTGTTAGCCGTAATGAAATCCAAGCCAGTGATCTTATCCATTATTTCAGCCACCCAGACTTCTTGCTCAAATACCAGCCATCCAGTTTTCCAACTAGTTTTCGGATGGGTGTCCTTGCCCCGCATCACTATCCCCATCTGAGACCAGTTAGGTGGTTCAGTTTCGGACCCCCTATTCCCTAGCCTGCTTAGCATATCTGGTCCAATGATCTAGGTTTAAACCTATGTCAATTATCCCTATATAGACATCACAGTTCTATTACACACTCAGTAGCCAAAGTCCCATTAGTGTTGTTCAACTGCCCAGATCTAAACAAAAACTGTGGGGCTGATCCTTGTACCTCCAAACTTTTACCCTTCCGCTTGGTGTTTCCCCATTTCCCCAGACTGGGAAATAGGCTTTCACTGCAAACAACGCCCCTTTCTGTACCTCTTCCCAGCCATTGATTTGAGTTATAATGTTCAGTGGATTCAAATAATCCTTCCAGGAAGCTTTTTCCTTTGTCTGCATTTGAACGGGGGCAGTCCAACTCTCCCCTCTGGGGGTTACAAACAGGACAGAAAACTATTGTAAGTGTCCAATCTTACCCAAGTCCTCCAGCTGGCTCTATTCCTCATCCAGGTGGCTGACTTCCACTGTGATCTGTGACCTTTTGTTTTCCTTCTGGAGCTGAATTTTCAGCTCCCTAAGTCCTTGCTGCAGCTCATCTGTGTTAGCAAGTTCCAAGTTGGCTAAAGCTTGCCGGTCTCCACTATTTCACGGAAAAGCTTCTGGTTTATGGCAGTCAGGTTGCTGGTCACTTCCTTGATCTGGCTTTCCATTCCAGCCTGGGAGCTTTGCAGCTGGGCTCCCCAACTCTATAGACACTTTGTGATGGTTGCTCCAACAGAAATTTGACCTCCATCTGTGTCAACCCTCAGCCCTTTCTGGAAATCCTCCAGATGCTGCATTAGTTCCTTTTAAGTCTGGTCTCCAAGTCGTGTTTTAAATTCTTTTGTGAAGGCTCCAGCTCCTGTTTAAAGTCTTATTTCAATTCCTTTTGGCCATCTTTGATTTCTGCAGGCACTGCCATCATTTCCTCCATCTTGGTTCAACAGCAATGCCAGCACACAGTTTCTCTCCTTGGAAACTGAATTCTGCTGCCGACACCAGTGTCAACCCTCTTGGCTCACATGGTAACCAAAAATTCTGGGTGTAGTCGGTTAGGGGGAGAAATTGATGAGTCAGCTATTTCCGGACGGCAGTTTTTGTTTATTCACAGAGAATATGTAAAACCCTGTGTCTCTGAACACAGAAGGAATCAAATAGCAATAAAGATTCTTTTGCTCATAGCACCAAGCACAGTCTTTCAGCCTGCACCCTGACCCAAACCTCTTTCTAGGTTTTTTCCATGGTTATCCACCATGCTTTCAGCTGCTCCTTTGGGCTGTCTCTCTCTCTGTCTTTCCCAGGTTTTTCTGTTATGCCTTCCCACACACAAACACGCCTGCCCAAAACAATATTCAGCAAAACCTCCTGGGCGGGTTCACATACACCTTTCGTCGCACCTTACCACAGCACTGCAAAGCTTGAGACTGATCCCGGAAGCACTTAGGCCTTGTCTACACTTAAAATGCTGCAGTTGTGCCGCTGTAGCACTTCAGTGTAGACACTACCTATGCCGACGGGAGGGGTCCTTCTGTTGGCATAGGTAATCCACCGCCCTGAGATGCCGTTGCTAGGTTGATGGAAGAATTCTTCCGTCGACAGGAGTTAGGTCAGTATAGCGACATCTCTCAGGGATGTGGATTTTTTTTGCATCCCTGAGAGATGTAACTATACGGCTATAAAATCCTAGTGGAGACCAGGCCTTACTACTACTACTGGATGTAGTACCTACTGCTGTAAGTCGTTCCATGAAGTCATCAGGATTACTCATGACACTACACACTACACCTGCTGCACTTTGCTCCAGTCCTTTGGTATATTAGCAGATTTTAATGAGAAACTGCACTCTCGTTAGCAGTTCATTCCCTTCATAATTGAGTCAGCATACTTCCAAGCGTTCTGAGGTACCTGGCCCTAGTGGCTTCTTGTTCTTTCATTTATTCATTATTTCTTTCCCAGCACTTTCTTTTTTGATACTTCTGTCTCTGGCAGTATCTCATAGATGGCACAGGGCAAATATTTCACCAGCCTCTGTGGTGAAGACTGATGCAAAGAAAATGTTGCAGTAAAGATCAATTCTTTCTTTAATTGTTCCCTTTATTCCTCGGTGGTGCAGTGAACCCACCAGTTCTCTCACAGGTCTCCAGTTTCTGACATATTTAAAGAATTTCTTGACATTTATTCTAATGTCTTTTATTCTTTGATCTTCAAATTCCCCTCTTAGATTTCCTATCGCCCAGCTTACATTGTACTTGCCATAGTATATGGCTTACATTTTCAAAAGTGACTAGTGATTTTGGGTACCGCAATGTCTGAGTGCAGCACCATAATGGGGACCTGATTTTCACAAGCACTGACCACCCATCTCTTTTTTGAAATTTTAGCCATATGCACCTTTCAGTTGGCTTCACTAGTATTACATTTCCATTTCCCACGATACCTGTTAGGCTCAAACAATCCCGTGTATTATACCATTTCACTATATTTTTTTCTTGCCTTCTTGCTTCTGTTTTTGTGTAGGGGCCTGCTTGACTTCTGTCACTGTGTTGTGGTTGTCAATATAGCCACTGTGCTGAATCTAAGGATTTTAGTTTCCTGACTTTTGACTCTAGAGTAGTTTTTAGTAGCTTCCTCTTTAGTGTGTGGGAGTCTCCCTTTTTTCAGATTTTTTTTTATCATACTGCTTTTAAAAAATACAATTTAGTTATATATTTTAACAGTTTCTTTACACGGGAAAGTGTCCTTAGTGCAATAATTTGCTAAACTAAGTCATTTCGAGACCTTATTTGAAGTTAAAAAAGCTTGTTCCAATTGTTGAATTTCCCTAGAAATACAAAAACAACACATAACACAACTATACAAGGTCTCGTTACACTGGACTATATGAATGGTCTGAGAACACCGTGAATGCCGATTTTTTTTTAAAAAGGCTCCAGAGGCAGTCCTGGCAATTACAAGTTGGTAAGCCTAACTTCAATGCCAGGCAAACTGGTTGAAAATATAGTAAAGAACAGAATTATTAGTCACATAGATGAATATGATATATTGGGGAACAGTCAATACAGCTTTTGTAAAGGGAAATCATGCCTCACCAATCTATTAGAATTCTTTGAAGGTGTCAACAAACATGTGGACAAGGCTTACCCAATGGATATAGTGTATTTGGACTTTCAGAAAGCTTTTGACAAAGTCCCTCACCACAAACTCTTAAGCAAACTAATTAGTTATTGGATAAGGAGGAAGGTCCTCTCATGGATCAATAACTGGTTAAAAGATAGGAAACAAAGGATAGTAATAAGTGGTCAGTTTTCACAGTGGAGAGGAGTAAATAGCAGGGTCCCCCAAGGATCTATACTGGGACCTGTGCTATACAACATATTCAGAAATGATCTGGAAAAGGGGTTGAATAGTGAGGTGGCAAAGTTTGTAGGCAATACAAGTTATTGAAGATATTAGGTCCAAAGCTGACTGTGAAGAGTTACAAAGGGATCTCATTAAACTAGGTGACAAAATGGCAGATGCAATTCAATGTTGATCAATGCAGAGTAATGCACATTGGAATACATAATCCCAATTATACATACAAAATGATGGTGTCTAAATTAGCTGTTACTACTCAATAAAAAGATCTTGGAGTCATTGTGGATAGTTCTCTGAAAACATCTGCTCAATGTGCAGCAGCTGTCAAAAAAGCGAACAGAATGTTAGGAACCATTAGGAAACAGCTAATAAAACCAGAAAATGTCAAATGTCACTATATAAATCCATGGCGTGCCCACACCTTGAATAGTGTGTGGTGTTTTGGTCTCCCATTTCAAAAGAGATATTAGAATTGGAAAAGGTGCAGAGAAGGGCAACAAAAATGATGAGGGGTATGGAACAGTTTCCATATGAAGAGAGATTAGAAAGACTGTGATTGTTCATCTTAGATGAGAGACAACTAAGAGGAAATATGATAGAGGTCTAGAAAATCATGAATGGTGTGGTGAAAATGAATGGGGAAGTGTTATTTACCCCTTCACATATCACAAGAACTAGGGGGGTCACCCAATGAAATTAATAGGCAGACGGTTTAAACACAAAAAAAGGAAGTATTTCTTCACGCAAAACATGGTCAACTTGTGGAACTCATTGCTGGGGATGTTGTGAGGGCCAAAAATGTAACTGCATTAAAAAAAGAACTAGATAAGTTCACGGGCGATTGATCCATCCATGGCTCTTAGCCAGGGTAGTCAGGGACTGAACCCCATGTCCCTAAGCCTCCAACTGCCAGAAACTGGGAGCAGACGGAGGATGGATCACTTGAAATTGCCCTGTTGTGTTCATTCCCTCTGAGGCTGTCAGGACCGAGATGTGGGTGGTCTGACCTAGTGGTTGGGAGTCAGGCTTGATCAGATACCAGCAGGTCAGAGTCTGAAGCAGGTAAGAGGGCAAACATCTGGAGGCAGGCAGGGCCAAGTTACCAGGAGATTGAGTCCGAGACAGGCCAGAGGACAGGTGTCAGTAGGCAGCCAGGCTGGGTTGGGTTACTAAGAGATCACCAGAAGGAGCAGGTATTGCAGGGGAAGCAGTCCAAAGCAGAGTGAACCCAGATGCATGGATAACTTCCTCTTCCTCTACTAGGTTTAAAAATCAATCAAGACCCACAGCATTCTACTAATCAGCGCCCAGTACTGGGGTTCTCTGTCAGAGTTCCGCTCCAATTCCCACACTTCTCAGCGAGTCACTGTATACTAGGGTTCAAGACCCATGCCTCCTGACAGAAGCATCTGGTACTGGCTACTCTCAGAAGACAGCATAAGGGGCTAGCTAGACTATTGGTCTGACCCTGTTTTTATGTTCTGATGGGTGTGGTATAAGAACTAGAAAAGAACAGATACACCCATCAGAACATAAAGGCAAATTGCATAACATTTTTGCATTTGATTCTAATTTGGAAGTGGATCATCCACTGTCTGTTATGCAATTTGCCTTTGTGGGAAAAATCTTAGCATTTAACAGAGAGAAAATAAACAGGGGTTTATGGAAAATTAATAAGGTTCTTTAGAAAATACTGTAAAATCCCATTAAATTTAATAGCGAAGGGGATCCTGCTATATGTTGTTGAATATCCTATAGAATTCTATAGGAAATTCCTAAGATGATCAAAAAAACCAACAGAAAAGGCATCATTCCTGAGTAAATTCTATAAGAGGATGTTGTATGAACATGGTATAATTTTCTCCTCCAGGGGAGAGAGGATCCAATGGCAGACCAAGGGACAGTGCTTTCCCCTGGTGCCATCTCATGAGCACTGAACCATATTCCCTTCTTGCTGCATTTGGCAATAAAAGCCTTTAGCTTCTGATCCTGTGGCTTAGATTGGTTTCTAATATTTTGCCTTTATGATGCTGAAAAAATATAGAAAGAAAAGATTGCCTATTTATTTTCCGGTGTCTCTGGTTATCAAACTAAGTGTCATTTTCTGTTTGCAGTAATGTTTGCTTCTGGAACTTTCATATCATGTCATAAATGCTACTTCTTTGAACAAACAGATTTATTCCTTCTGCCGAAAGGACTTTTTGTGCTCTCTGGCTCATTTGTAACATTATGACCAATTGATTTCTACTGCACCTATTATTGACTTGCCAGCATCATTATGAAGTAATGCTGGGGCTGTGTCAGAAAAATTTGTTGACTTACACACAGCCTTTTTCAGCAGTTTATTCAATATTGTTTTCCTAATCAACTGCTGCTCCAGTAAACGAAAACAGCTAGCTGTTGTCTGAAATGAAGAATAATTGGAAACATTATGCCTGCTTCTTTGAATGCAAGTAACAATTCATCCATTTAGGACTCTCCTAACGCTCCTGAACACTGAATTCCTAAAAGCCTGGGTGTCCCTTGTTTGGCTGATAATAATATTGAAAACTACAAACTCCTGGTAGCATTCAAGTCCATCCTACCAAAGACAGTAAAACGAAGTTCAAATAACATGAAGTATCTGACTTTAACCCACGAAAGTCAGAGATAACAGCAACTGTTTGTCCTTTGTTTGCACCTTCTCTCTGAAGGAATTCAAAGTGCCTTGTAGGCATTAACTGATGATGTCTAGAAACACCCTTTATGGAGTAGGTACAGTAATTGGATTGTAAGCTCTTAGGAGCAGTTCTTTGTTGTGTGTCTGTACAGCCCCTAGCACGTGCTTCTAGGCACTACTGCAATAAGGATAATATCCATGTTTTACATATGGGTAAATGGAGGCATAGAAAGGGAGACATGACCCGCCCAAGGTCACAGAGGAAGTCCGAGGCAGAGCTGGAAATAGATTCCAGTACTGTTAGCTCACAATCTCTTGCTCTAACACCTGACGTCACTCCCTCTGAATTAAGGCTGCCTGACACAGAGAGAGAGGAGGTGTGTGTATTACCAGATTTAATGGAGAGATTATTCAGAACCAGCTTTAAACACAAGCGGAGCATGTGTGAGATCCTGGAGAGCAAATGCCTCTCACGCACTTCTGCAGATTCTTTGCTCTGAGCCTAGTGTTGCACTCTTCTGAGGTCTCGGCCTCACACGGACCGTCTGTCAGCAGTTCATCCTCGTTCACCTTTTGAAAAGGCTATTTCTGGCCTTTCCCTTAACTTACAGAGGTTAGCCTGCTTCTCTTTTGGAAATACATGGGCACAGTGTGCTATTAAGATAGTGCCTCTTGTCCAGCAAGGACCTGTTTCTGTGAGGTGCTGCTGTATGCATTGATTTTAATGGGTGAGGCGGGAGCAGTGAAAGGGCGCAGCACCTCTCTGGATCCAGCCATGATATCAGCATGTTTTGGATTCACTGGGAAGCCATTTGGAAGTGGGCCAGGCCTTTCCAGGTGCAGCTAAACTCGGCCCCTTTGGCAGGTTCAAGACCCATTAGTGAGCCAGCTCAGAGAAAACCCATTCCCGCCGCTTTAGCTCTTGTACTGAAAGTGTAAGTGCTTCCTCTGTTCTTCCCTCAAGGATTGGAGCATCTAAACCCAGGGTTAGCCTACCCCATGTTGAGGCCCAGCTGGGTGTTAAGAGAGACTAAAAGCAGCTGCCGAACCCATTCTCTTGTCCCTCAAATCCTCTGTTAATCCTTCGGGTGCTGGACTGTGACGCTTGGAATGTCACATGATACAAAGAGCACAGAACACTGGAGCCAGGAAGTTGTCCAGTGAGCTGGCATGGGAATGATTGGCAGGTCGTTTGTAAAAACAACACTCACAGCACTGACACCCCTTGCTAGCCCTATACCCCCTCCATCCAAAACTCCCACTCCAAGCGGGGTTCTCAACCTCAGAAAGGGAGAAGGGCCAGAGATGCCAAGAAATCTACGAGGGAGTTCTCTTGCTATTGATTTGATGTGAAAGGTGCTCAGACACTACGTGGCAGTCCCCTAAAATAGACAGATAGATAATCCTACGTGACAGAACTCTGCCACCACAGCTGAGGTGTCACTCACATGTAGTTGCTCTTTGGGGGAAGAATGTGTGGGATAGGTTTGGAATATGTTCATCTGTTATTAGCCTTTACAGTGTGGCCTAAATTCAGAAGATTAAAAACCAATGATAACCTTCCGAATGTATGTTGCCCCTTTCAGCTGAGGATTTCAGAGCGCTTTCCAAACATTGATGAATTTAGCTTCAGAGCAGCTCTGGGAGACAGATGTATTTTTTGTACCCTGTTTATAGATTAGGCACAGAGAGGATTTGGCTAGGGACACCCAGCAAACCAGTGCCAGCAATAGATTTTAGGTGTGAAATCCTGGCCCCACTGCAGTCAATGGGAGATTTGCCATTGACTTCAGTCAGGGCAGCATTTCACCCTAGGACTTCTGGCTTCCAGCCCCTGTTATAGCCAGCAGACCTTTGTCTACATGATATAATGAAATTATAAGAAGCATCACATTGCATCATCTCTTGGGCCTCATATTAAAAATTCCCACACAATAAATTACTAGCATTATAGGAGCAATCTTTGCCATTTTCATGTGCCACTCCTATTGCTTAATCCAAAAAGTGTAACTGACTGCATTGCAGGATAGCCAGGATAATATTATAGCGCCTCCCAGGAAACTCTAAGTAGCACTGCGAAGTACAAGGTTTAGCTGAAAAGTTTGATATGGTACAAGAACAAGATAGATAAGACATATAGTAGGAATGAAATAAGCGACAGGCCTTCAAAATGTAAAGGGCCAGATCGAATGATCAAAGTGGTCTTTTCATTATTTATTGTTACCAGTTATTTGTATTACAGTAGTGAATAAAGCCCCACAAAAAGATCAGGGCCTCACAATGCTAGGAGCTTTACACAGCCGTAGTAAGCCACTCCCTGTCCTAAAGAGCTTACGATCTGCATAGACAAGTAGACGAAGGAAGTATTGTCCTATGGCCTCTATTTCGGTAACATTTAAATTGCTGAAGAATTGAATTGACTTGGCAATATACCCAAGGCACATTTGTGGCACAAAAGAGAGTGATCAGCCCTCAGATCAAACCAAAAATAGCAAGGCCTGGAAAGACCCCTTGTGTTTTGTGGCCAGGAATCAGGACCTCAGTTTATTCTCTTAGTCAAAAAATAATCATCATGCTTTTCCGTGAGGATCTCAAAACAGTTTACAAAGGGGTAAAGTTATTATACCCAATTTTACAGAAAAGTAAACCGAGACACAGAGAGAGGAAGCGACTTGCCCATGGTCACCGAGCGCAGCTCACAAGGCAGGGAATAAGGCCCTACATCTTCTAATTCTCCCTCTGCAATCACATGGCCTTCCTGCCACTAGTGCCCCCCACAAAGCAAGGCAGTAGTTCATTTCTGCCAAAGAGAGACAAGCATCACCTGCTGATTCATAGACACCTCGTCCTGAAGTACCTGGGTTCTCCTTTGTAGGTCTCCCATCCAAGTTCAAAGTAGACTCAATCTCACTTAGTTTATGAGATCTCGTATAGAACACAAGGCTGGCTTGTTATTGCCACGTTGTCCTTCTCAATTATTCATTTCCTTTAGAATTCAGGGCAGGGAGACTCCCAGCAAGGGAGATGCCTTCTGAGACAAGTCAGTTTGAAGAATGTCCTTCCTCATCAGCCTGTGATCAAACTGGAGATGACGTAGCTGTTCCCGCTGTGCCAGAACACTCACAAGGAACCATTTGACTATCAGTAAGAATGGGGCCAAACTGCCCACACACCAAAAGGAATCCAAGAACATCGCAGGGAAAATGAAGGCTGCAAACCCACAAGTTCGCTGCTGGTGCAGCCGGTGTCCTTGATCCTGACTGCAGCAAACCGACATGTTGCCAAGTACTTTCAGAACAGCTGCCGTCACTGAACTTTCTACAGCAGCAGCTGCCAAGGAAATACAAGAGGATTCAGGGAAATAACGTGGGCCTGTTGGACCCTAGCAGCTCAAGCTGCTGCGAGGAAAACATCTGAACCTGATCTTGCAAATGAGCAAGACGCACTGAATAAGCGTGAACTGTGTGTCAGTGATACAGATGGAGTGAGTGACATTAAACTGGGAGGAGTGGTAGATAGTGGGACCACGACAAATTAGAGGATTGGGCCAAAAGAAATCTGATGAGGTTCAACAAGGACAAGTGCAGAGACCTGCACTTAGGACGGAAGAATCCCATGCACTGTTACAGACTAGGGACCGAATGGTTAGGCAGCAGTTCTGCAGAAAAGGACCTGGGGTTACAGTGGACGAGAAGCTGGATATGAGTTGACAGTGTGCCCTTGTTGCCAAGAAGGCTAACGGCATTTTGGGCTGTATAAGTAGGGGCATTGCCAGCAGATCGAGGGACGTGATCATTCCCCTCTATTCAACATTGGTGAGGCCTCCTATGGAGTACTGTGTCCAGTTTTGGGCCCCACACTACAAGAAGGAGGTGGAAAAATTGGAAAGAGTCCAGCAGAGGGCAACAAAAATGATTAGGGGGCTGGAGCACATGACTTATGAGGAGAGGCTGAGGGAACTGGGATTGTTTAGTCTGCAGAAGAGAAGAATGAGGGAGGATTTGATAGCTGCTTTCAGCTACCTGAAAGGGGGTTCCAAAGAGGATGGATCTAGACTGTTCTCAGTGGTAGCAGATGACAGAACAAGGAGTAATGGTCTCAAGTTGCAGTGGGGGAGGTTTAGGTTGGATATTAGGAAAAACTTTTTTACTAGGAGGGTGGTGAAGCACTGGAATGGGTTACCTAGGGAGGTGGTGGAATCTCCTTCCTTAGAGGTTTTTAAGGTCAGGCTTGACAAAGCCCTGGCTGGGATGATTTAGTTGGGAATTGGTCCTGCTTTGAGCAGGGGGTTGGACTAGATGACCTCCTGAGGTCCCTTCCAACCCTGATATTCTATGATTCTATGTGGAGCTGTGAGTCGGGTTGCTGTCAGAGAAGCATCACCCACGACTACAAAGTCGAAAAAGGAGCCTAAAGCACTTGAGCTGGTTTCAGAAGCAAACACAGCACACTTGGCTTAAGGGAGGAATAACTGATTGCCCAGTTCAGTCTGCAAACTCACAGCTCAAGCTAGCAGGAAATGGGCTTAGTAAACAAGCCTTGCTGTGGAAGCAGGGCAGTGTTGTGAATAGTATGAGCAAGTTGCCAGAAGACGTGGGTTCTAATTCCTCCTCTACCACCAATTTACTCTCTGAGTTTGGGGCAAGTCACATTACCTTGGTTGGCTTTAATTTTCCCCTTTCTAAAATGAGACTGGTGACACTGTCTCCTCTTTGTAAAATGTTTTGAGATTCTTGGATGAAAGAGGATATGGAAATACAAAGTGTTATTGTTAGAGATTGTTAGCACTGTTGTTGTAGCCGTGTTGGTCCCAGGCTATAAGAGAGATACGGTAGGTGAGGTAATATTTTTTTTTATTGGACCAATTTCTATTGGTGGAAGGAACAAGCTTGAAAGCTTCACAGAGCTCTTCTGCAGCTCTGGGAAAGGTAACCAGAGCATCTGAGCTAAATGCAAGTTAGGACAGATTGTCAAGCATAAGTGGTTCGCACATGCTGTCGGAGCCCACTTAAAATGAAGCAGACAGTTGAGGGCTAGATTGTTAAGCAAAAGGGGTTCACACAAGCTATAGGAGACCACTTAAAATGAAGTGGGCAGTTAAGGGTTATCAGGTAATAGGATGTATTATAAATTGTTGTAATGAGCCATAAAAGCAGTGTCTCTGTTGAGTCCATGGTTTTTAGTGTCTAGCAGAGTTATGAATTTAAGTGCCCAAGCTCGTATTTGAAGGTTGAGTGGGTTTCCTTTGAGGATGAGAACTGAGAAGTCAGTTATGGAGTGATCACTTTGTGAAAAGTGTTGGTGCACAGGTAATACGGTGTCTTTTATCATTTTCCTGTGTGAGTTCATTCGCGAGCGTAATGATTGGTTTCATCCACATAGTTGTTGTTGTGATAGGTATGTGTAGGAACCATAGCTGTTGAAAGGTGCGTTGTGGGGGGTATTGATCATCGTAGCAGTGGAGATATGTCTGAAGATTTTGCATTTGTTATTCTGGCAGGGTCTGGTGACATTCTGATCTGATTCCAGATCCAAATGTAATGGCTAACATTATCTCTGTAATGGATCAGAACCCACAATAGATACTATGTATCTATACTATGTAGATACCAGAATCCAGAATAGATACTACCATAAGAGGTCCTCTGAAAATATAGGGTGACCAGAAAGCAAGTGTAAAAAATCGGGCCGGGGGTGGGGGGTAATAGGTGCCTATATAGGAAAAAGCTCCCAAAATCGGGACTGTCCCTATAAAATCGGGACCCTATGAAAATACCACAGAGTTAGATTTATGAATAAGGATAAAGACCCAGTCTGCAAACATCAGATCCAAATCCAAATCTTAGCTTTTCCAAGATTCATGTGTGTTCAGACTGTAGCTATTTAAATCCCCCTGCCTACGTCAAGGCAGATGAGCTAGTTACTATTAACTGCATCATTGTGTATGTTTCTCACAATGCAGAATCAAGACTTGTCGAAGAAACTTAGCCTTGCAGCAACAATATTACTTTGCACTTTTATGCTGCACCTTTCATCTCAGAATTCCAAACCACTTTCCAAGCATGACTTTATTAAGCCCCACAGCACACTGCCTGGTACGAGCTATCATCCATCCACCTTTACCAGATGGGGAAACTGAAGCACACAGGATTTATGTGATTTGTGCAGCGTCATGCAGCAAATCAGTGGTGCAGAGCTGGGAATTGGAAGTAGAGGCAGGATTCTGCAGTCTGCTAAGACTACTTCGTGTTAAGTGGCACAAAGTAACCTTAAAGTGGCTGGAGATGGCTAGCAAAGAATTCCCCCATTATAAGGGAACTCTCCTCCAGTGGCGGATTAATAATTTTGCCACCCCTAGGCCGGGAAATAATTGCCACCCTGGCCCCGCCCCGACTCCGCCCTTTTCCCACCCGCATTCCAACCCCCTCCTCAAAGTCCCCACCCCAACTCCACCCCTCCCTTCCCCTATTGGATCCCTTCCCCAAATCCCCACCCCCAGCCCCGCCTCTTCCCCCAGCTTGTGGCGTTCCTCCTCCTCCCCCCTCCCTCCCTGCCCCGCGGAACAGCTGTTTTGCGGTGCAAGCGCTGGGAGGGGAGAGAAACAGGACGCCGCGGCATGCTTGCAGAGGAGGGGGAGGAGAGCGGGAGCAGCGGGGCAGGGCGCGGAGGGGAGCTTCCGCACCTGAAAATTTGTCGGCCTAGGCAATAATACGGCGCTGCTCTCCACTAGTATCCAGGTGGAAAAAGTGGCATAATCACCTCCTGTGCCACATCCCACCACCACCACACACAGCCGAGTGTAAGGGGAGGAGGGGGAACATGTCAGGGGCAGAAAGGTTGTTTGGTGGAGTGGAACTTTGCTATGCCCAATTAGGGTGACCAGATGTCCCGATTTTATAGGGACAGTCCCGATTTTTGAGTCTTTTTTTTATATAAGCTCCTATTACCCCCTGTCCTGATTTTTCACACTTGCTGTCTGGTCACCCTATGCCCAATCCTCAATTAGTCTAAAGTCCCTGGGTCCCATGTAACTTGTCCCAGGGCTGTACATAGGGTGACCAAATCACCCAAGTCAAATATCGGGACACGGGGGAGGGAAAGCGGGGAGCGTGGCAGAAGGGGGCAGGGCGAAAAAAAAACCACCACCCCCCTTCCTCCACAAGCGCTGGAGGGAGGCCCGGGAGACACAGGGGAAGCGCGGGGCCGGGGTGAGTGAGAGTCCGGCCTGGTCCCGAGCAGGCAGGACTCAGTCGGGCGGTAGGGAGGGTAGGGGGGCAGCCCGCGGGGCCAGGCGGCAGCTGTTCTCCCCCCCGGGCAGCGGGATTCGGGAGCAGCCGCTGCTGCAGCTCCTACTACCGTGGGGGGAGGAAGCGGCCAATGGCCAAGCTCGGTGGCTGCGGCTCTGGCGCCCGGGCCCGAACCCCCCCGAGCCGGGGCCTGTTGCGGGGACCCAGCAGCGCGCACGCTGCGCCCAGCCCCTGGCCAGTCGCATCTGGGCTGCTGCCCAGCTGGTGCTATCCGCGGTAGCTCCGGAGTGGGGGCAGCAGGCCCCAGCCCCCCCGTCCCGCTCGGGTCCCGCAGGGGAACGAACGGGGCTGGGCTGCCGATGCCTCCGCCCCGGGGCCGCCGCGGGATAGCTGGAGGGAGGAGGAATGGTGAGCCTGGAGAAGAGGCAGGGATTCGGGGAGGGAGCCAATGGGGGAAGGAGGGGGCGGAGTCGGGGCGGGGGGGGGAGCGCGAGCACTTCCGGGCTCTGGAGTATTTGCTTGTTTGTCCAGTGTCCCGACCTAACGTTGGTCAGGACGTGGGACAAACAAGGAAATATCGGGACAGTCCTGATAAAATTAGGGTGACCAGATAGCAAGTGTGAAAAATCGGGACAGGAGTTGTGGGTAATAGGAGCCTATATAAGAAAAAGACCCAAAAATCTGGACTGTCCCTATAAAATCGGGACATCTGGTCACCCTACGATAAAATTGGGATGTCTGGTCACGCTAGCTATACAGCTCCAGATCAGGGACTCATAGAAATGTAGGATGGGAAGGGACCTCAATAGGTCATTTAGTCCAGTCCCCTGCACTGAGGCAGGATTAAGTATTATCTTCTAGACCGTCCATGGCACCCTGCAGTCCCTATTCTCCACTCCATCTGAGTTCTGCTTGGACACAATGGAGAATCACGACCTAGGAGTCCTGACTCCCAGTCTCCTGCTCTGTCCATTAGACTCCCTCCCCTTCCCCAAGCAGGAAAGGAAACATTTGTGTTTTGTCCAGGAAATGGTGCAGCTGATCAAATCCTCCCTGTCGCTACCTTGCACTATTTGATGTTCTACAGAAGCAGATGACCCCAGCTAAGTAGACTGTCAGAAGAGCAGCAGCCTTTGATGCAGTAATTGGAAATTTCCATTCTTTGCTTGCAGCCTTGAAAAACAGAAGAGTCTAATACGCCAGGAAATCTCCATGCTGTGCTAGGGAATTTCCATAAAGGAAAATTTTTAATATATTCTACAGCTATCAACTATTCAGGCTGGTGGGGATTGTTTTTGTTTTATATTTTGGGGGATTTTTTTTTCAATTCACTTAAAAAAAAAATCAGTTCACGTACATGGCAATAGTGTGAAAATAAGAAGCCCAAAGGAAGGTAAAGGGATCGGAGAAAGGACACACGGGGATGACTAAGGCACCTGTAATGCTTCTACCAAACCAACAGAGATAATGGGGACCTGTATTTCTGCTAAACAATAACCGTCAGGCATATTTCAAAGGAGAGCGATAACTACTCGCAAAGAGCTGCAGACAGCCACAGATTCATATCTCTGGGAGGATGTAGCTTTTTGGTGCTGTTAGGGTAAAGAGCCCAGGAGCCAAAGGGTGGGGATCTGCCTGTGCCCAGTCAAACAATCAGTGCAGCTCTTCGGAACAATACAGTTCGACATCACATGGGCCTTTGGTCTTGTTATCAGCAATACTGACTGGAAGTCTGAACAAAGATCTCAGTGTCACAAAATATATGAGGGAATTGTCAGCAGTTTTGGAAAGAGGCTCATCGTGAGGAGGAGGACAGCAAGGCAAATAGATCAGAGGCAGAGCTACTGTGTTTCCTGAATTCAATACACAGTTCCCTTTGAAACCAGGACCCCGGCCTTCCAGGATGCCCGATCTCGAAAGCTGGAGAAATACGCCCCTCTGGCCGACACCTTGAGACCTAGGGTCTACGAGGTTCAAACTCACACACTGATCGTTGGAGCCCTGGGCGCATGGGACCCCAGTAAAGAGGGAATGTTGAGAGAATGTGGAATCGGTCAACGCTAAACTCGTCTGATGTGGCAACTCATGGTGTCGGACACCATCAGGTGGTCTATCTAGAACATATCACCGGACACTGTCAATACCAGGAGAGATGAGCTGGAGAGCCATTGAGAAGAGAAATCAGAAAAGTAACTGGACTACAGTACTTCTCTGATGGACTGTATTTACTGAGGGACAACCTATCCTACATGCTCAATTACTGAGGGACAATCTACACTCATTGCTATATTTGCTTTCTACAACTAACTCCTTGTATAACTTTTCATGAGTGATGTCCCTGAATATTTGGATGCTAATATCTTAACTGTATTGTTAACCCAAATTTAGGTGAATAAATGTATTTCAGATTATGTACTATATGTATCTTATGACTTTTAAAACAAACTTTATATTTTTGGATAATATAAGCACTATACCCAGATGTACAGACACTCTTTTCTTAACCTGAGTATTATATAATTTTAACATTAGCTTTCATAAAATGTTTAAATATGAAGGAACTGCACAGGGTCCCCGTTCGTTTGTGTGTGTGCATGTCACAATACAGACTGTGATCTCTCAAGCCAGTAATGATTTGGATCCCAGCTAACATAGAGAATCTCTCTCCGTCTGTAGGCCTCAGAGATGATCAGCTGGGATGATTCTGTCTGTCTACAACAGCGAAACACATAGTTGTGGAGCTGGCCCTTGGGGCGGGGGCAATGTACAGAGCCTCCCTGGCTGCCCATGCATCTAGGGGCTGCAGGAACCTGGCAGCTGCTTCAGGGAGCCAGGTGGAGCTAGGGCAGGCAGGGAGCCTGCCTTAGCCCCGGGCCCCTGCTGTGCTGCTGACCGGAACCGTCAGGGTCCTTTTTGACCCGGCGTTCCGGTCGAAAACCGGACACCTGGCGACCCCAGGGCAGGTGGCAGACCATTCTTAGGGTCTGGCTTCACTCTAGGGTTAACTTGCATGATCAGCACTCAGGTCTGACCACACTGATTAGTTTAGCTCATGTGTGAGCAATCACCCTGGAAAGCCAGACTCAACTTGACTTGAGTTCACACTGTGCTGAACTCACTCGTGTGAGCCCTACGACTTGTGGGATAACTTCTCTCTCCTTTTGGGTACACGGGGAATTGTGGGAAGGTATTGGAGGACTATTAGCACTCAAATGGATTAGCCTGTGTCCACACTGCAAAGTGGGTGGTTCCAGTCCAAGGGTAAGCAGCCCTTGGGCTTTAGTCTATACCCCAGGACAAGTCAGCTCATTCAGGTTCAAAGCACCATCACATGAGTTTGGCCGCCGTTAGCGTACAGTGCAATATGACTGAGAGGGGACATGATAGCAGTTTTCAGGTATCTAAAGAAGGAGGGAGAAAACTTGTTCACCTTAGCCTCTAAGGATAGAACAAGAAGCAGTGGGCTTAAACTGCAGCAAGGGAGGTTTAGGTTGGACATTAGGAAAAAGTTCCTAACTGTCAGGGTGGTTAAACACTGGAATAGACTGCCTAGGGAGGTTGTGGAATCTCCATCTCTGGAGATATTTAAGAGTAGGTTAGATAAATGTCTATCAGGGATGATCTAGACAGTATTTGGTCCTGCCATGAGGGCAGGGGACTGGACTCGATGACCTCTCGTGGTCCCTTCCAGTCCTAGAATCTATGAATCTATGTGGCTGTTTAAAGAAGCATTGCCCAATAGATCTAGGTTTTATTAGAAAAAAGCATTTTTAGAAATCCTAACATGATGGCAAATGTTTAAAAAAATTAAATTAAAACAAGTTTTTGCTGGAGTTTAAAGATTCCCTTGCCCTGTTCGCAACTAGGATATTCCAGCAAATTGTCAGTGTGTGAGAACCTGAAAAAGTGAGTGACTAGATCCAGAAGGGAAATTCTGTTGTGCAACCAGAGGAAAAATCCATAGAAAACAAACTTCACAAAGAGTGAAAATTAAATTAGATCTTCATAGCCCTTCCAGTTGGAATAAACTACTGCACTCATGATACATCAGTCAGATTCTTAAGCAAAATGGGCCCAGATGAGCAAAGACACAGTTTGGTCCCTTACAATAGGGCTCTTTAATCTAGTATGGTCAGAGGCTGGGAGGATATTTTTGGTCAGTGGGTAACCAGTGGTAACAAGAGAGATGGGGCTTTCTTTGGGCCTGTTTGGGGTGCAATCCTTCTCCCCCAGGGAATTCAATCCACTAGGGAATAATTATTAGTAATAATTATTGATGGGCGATCCCTTGATGCAAGGATGATTTCTACCATGGATTTCCATATGGGTCCTGAGATGACTCAGGAGTCCGATCCTGGAACCGCAAATCCGCCGGCAGAAAGATGTTATTTCCCATGGTAGAAGCCTGCATGTGATTTCTTTTAATGTGGGGAAGCTGGTGTGCCTACAGCAACCATATGATCATGACAAGCTAGAGGTCTGGGGCCCAGTGGCAGGGAAAGTCCGAGACAACTGGAGATCTCCACTTGCTGCAGCCTTCATCCGCTTTCATATGAGGGGACCCTCTTCTGCCTGATCCACTATTCAGGACCTGGGGGATTGGACCGTGCTTTGTCTGGGACCACTCCTCAGACCTGTTCAACTTGGGAGACCCTACCAGGAACATGAAGCTCCAGATAAATTAGCTCTGAGGATCATTGGAACACGCAAGCCCCTTCACCACAACAAGGTGACGGTCCCCAAGGAGGTTAATAATAATAATTAATACCTAGTGCTTATATAATAGTGTTTTTCATTAGTAGATCTCAAAGCGCTTTTAAGAGGTTGGTATCCCTATCTCCATTTTACAGATGGGGAAACTGAGGCACAAAGAGGAGCTGTGAGTTGCTCAAGGTCACTCAGCCTGCCTGTGGCAGAGATGGGAACAGAACCCAGGTCTCCTGAGTCCCCGTCCAGTGCTCTACTGTCACTTGTTTAGCAGGTTGGACCCTTGGCCAACAGAGTTTTCCCTTCAGTGAAATCAATGGGACTGGGGAGTCTTGCAGGGCAGAACAAGCTGCTGAATCCAGAGACTGCAACAGGGGGTGACTTTAGCTCAACAGATAGTTTAGCCATTGATTTCAACACGAATCATAGAATATTAAGGTTGGAAGAGACCTCAGGAGGTCATCTAGTCCAATCCCCTGCTCAAAGCAGGACCAACCCCAACTAAATCATCCCAGCCAGGGCTTTGTCAAGCCGGGCCTTAAAAACCTCTAAGGAAGGAGATTCCACCACCTCCCTAGGTAACCCATTCCAGTGCTTCACCACCCTCCTAGTGAAAAACTTTTTCCTAATATCCAACCTAGACCTCCCCCATTGCAACTTGAGACCATTGCTTCTTATTCCGTCATCTGCTGCCACAGGGAACAGCCGAGCTCCATCCTCTTTAGAACCTCCCCTTCAGGTAGTTGAAGGCTGCTATCAAATCCACCCCCTCACTCTTCTCTTCTGCAGACTAAATAACCCCAGTTCCCTCAGCCTCTCCTCATAAGTTATGTTCCCCATCCCCGTAATGATTTTCATTGCCCTCTGCTGGACTTTCTCCAATTTGTCCACATCCCTTCTGTAGTGGGGGGCCCAAAACTGGACGCAATACTCCAGGTGTGGCCTCACCAGTGCAAGCCCTTGTTGATTTGCTTTTGTTTTTGATTGTTCTGCAGGGAAGAGGCTGTGGAAAGAGCCCTACACAAGCTGCAGCAGACTGATGTATACTTGTGACATCTTCTTTTTATTATTACCTGGCATTTCCTGAGGCTGCTGCAGGGTTGCCTGAGTTATTCACTCCTCCTTAGAGACCAGCTGAATCCAGCATTGTGTATGCAAACGTGAGATGGGCCCAAATCAAAAAGCCTTTATCTAAATCACAAACATGGAACCCAGTTCAAACCTATCTTCGTGATCAGCCGAATCTGAGCATCAGGATCTGAATTTCATGCCCTCTGTTTCAGCAGTGTTAAGGGGAGAGATTTTAGTTTCTGGTATACAGATACGATCTGAGATTTTGCTTTCCATTCATGTCTAATCCAAAGGCACTCAGGTTTCACTTGAAGAGGGACTCAGACCTGAACTCTCTGATCTGGGAAGGCTAGATGGACAAAGGGATGCAGGTATTACAAACCTAACGTTTAGGTGCCCTGTCACCCATTGGAATCCACAGCCCTGAGCTAGGCACCCAGGCTCCCTATACAAGGCGCCTAAGAATGGGATTCACAAGAGCCAGCAATAAGGAGCTGCCTAAATGAGCCAATAGGAAATGCTGAGGAGAGAGGCAGGGCTTGAACCCCACCCCACAGGGAGTTAGGTGCCTAAGCCAGTTCAGTCTTTTCTTGTGAAAAATTCATTCCCTGGGTCAGAGAGAGCGTGAGGACGGCCTTATAGCCTGGGGATTAGGGCACATCCCTGGACACCTGCGTTCCAGTCGTTGCTCCAAGAACTATACAAAGTGGAACAGCATCAAAAGGAGAGATTGGGAGTGCTCCACCCCAGAATACTAGATATCCAGTGGCTAAGGCCCTCACCTGTGATGTGGGAGAGGTCTGTTTAAGTCCCTGCTCCAAATCAGCCATAGCATGAATTCAAATCTAAGTCTCCCACACGTCCCAGGAGAGTGCCCTGATGATGCTATCGGGTATAAGTGAGGGCATTGCCTCCTCTGCCTTGTTTTCTTTATTTGTAGTGTGACAGACCCAGACCAGTGGGGTACAGGAGTCTGGTAGAGGGCAAATATACTGGTCACTGGATGAGTAGTTTTCTGTTCCCTGAGTGACCAGAGCAGGAGCTGCACTAGAGTAATCAGGAACCTGCTAGAACCAGTTAAGGCGGGCAGGCTAATTAGGACACCTGGAGCCAATTAAGAAGAAGCTGCTAGAATCAATTAAGACAGGCTAATCAGGGCACCTGGGTTTTAAAAGGAGCTCCCTTCAGTTTGTGGTGTGAGTGTGAGGAGCAAGAGGCACAAGGAGCTGAGAGTGAGAGAGTGCACTGCTGGAGGACTGAGGAGCACAAGCATTATCAGACACCAGGAGGAAGGTCCTGTGGTGAGAATAAGGCAGGTGTTTGGAGGAGGCCATGGGGAAGTAGCCCAGGGAGTTGTAGCTGTCATGCAGCTGTTACAGGAGGCACTATAGACAGCTGCAGTCCACAGGGCCCTGGGCTGGAACCCGGAGTAGAGGGTGGGCCCGGATTCCCCCAAACCTCCCAATTGACCTGGACTGTGGGCCCTCCCAGAGGGGAAGGTCTCTGGGCTGTTCCCCAACCCACATGGTGAATCTCTGAGGCAAGAAAATCCGCCAATAAGCGCAGGACCCACCAAGATAGAGGAGGAACTTTGTCGCAGTAGGTTAGGCGTGCTCTGAAATGCCTTCAGGTTGGGCCCCATGGGTGAGATGGGCAAGGGAATGCTTTGTTTGTGAATCCTGCTGGGGCTTAGGCACTGAGCTGCTAGGTGGGGTCAGGCCTCAGGCAGCTTTGCACATCCCCAGCAGTGGACTAGGGACTTTAGGCACCTCCAGGATCTTAGCAGGTGTTTTGAGGATCTTAGTGGTACCTAAGTGCTGAACTTAGGCCCCTACAGTGGCAGCTAGGTGCTATGACGGGGTGTCCATCCCACACAAGGCCCCAAGGGGTTGAAGTGGTCAGGTGGGCCAATTAACTGCATAGGCTGCGCCAGAAGGAGGAGCCAGGGAGCAATAAGGATTAATTAAAGCGGAAGCTCAGCTGGACAGCAACAGGAGATGTCTGTATAAAGCCCAGTAGCTGAGAGCAGAAGGGGGCCGCAGAGCGAGACAGTGGGCTGAGTAACTGCAAGAACAGGGCATTGGGCTGGAAGAGGTACTCCCCAGAGCAGCCAGGTGGAGGTTCCATGTAGTGGTGAGTAGAGGCCCCATGACAAATTGGTGGAGAATGTGGGCAGGCAGTTTCCTCAATACAAGGGGAGGGTGAAAGGCCATAGCAGGGGAAAAAAGGAAAGAGCAATGGGGCTGCAGTATGTGGAAGCCTCCAGAGGGCACTTATGCCCTCCTGGGCTGGACCCTGGAGTTGCCACCCTTGCAAAAGGGGGGCTGACAAACAACTGGAACGGGTCCAGGCCCTACTAAGGTTGGTGCTGGAGAGCCAGCGAAGACAGTAGGAAGCAGAGATATAGCTGCAAAAATATTTGATGAGGCTGGCTGACCAGCCGTGGTATTTATACGGGTTTCTGCAAAAGGGAAGTAGCAGAAGCTGCAGAGATCAAGACTGGAAAGGAGATATCGGGCCCAGGAGGCCAGAAGCCCAGCCAAAGGAGTATTAATCCTACGGGTACAGTGACCAGATGTCCCAATTTTATAGGGACAGTCCTGATATTTGGGCCTTTTCCTTATATAGGCACCTATTACCGCCCACCCCCTGTCCCGATTTTTCACACTTGCTATCTGGTCAGCCTACCTGCGGGCAGAGAAGACACCTAAAAAGGGACAGCCCCTACCTGTGTGGGGTTGAGAAGGCTTACTCGGGAGACAGGAAACCAAGAAAGCCCCAAAGAGTCGAACCTGTTGGGAGAACAGGAAAGGGAGGGGCACATTTTGCCTCTGGTTGACAAGGGCACATAAGGAAGGAATGCTCTTATATGAACTGTGAGGAGAAGGCCAGCCCAGGGGAGGGGGCTAGGCAGGAGGAGGCCGAAACATGGCTTACTAGCAAGACAAGGAAGAGGGTTTGTTTTGGGTGCCAAGAGGCCAGCCAAGTAAAAAGGCACTTCCCTCTTAAGAATCGTGGTGTAGCAAAGAGAATGGCATGGACCCCAGTAGGACAGGAAAAATGGAAGGGGTGTTTGGTGACAGAAGTATGGCAGAGACCAGCATAGTAGAAGTGGTAGTGATGACTATGGACCTTTGTGGAAATAGCCTGGAGTTGCTAAACAAAAACAAAATCAATCCCCCAGTTTTGCCCATCTCTAGTTCTCATACAGTACACCCAGGAGAGGGCAGGGGCTATGACAGAGTCAGTGTCTCTGACAAAGCAGCAAACAGCAGCACTTTGGGGATGCTTCTGTGTCTGAATAGGACTTTTTAGGACTGTCTGTTAAATCTAGTGCGCAGGGAGCCGTATGGATCACGGAAGCTAGAGCTGGAGAAGGCCTGTTAGAAAGAGCTGGGCAAATAGCAGCAACATCTTTCTATATGCATTCACTTGCCTATTTAATCAAATTTGCTACAATGGTATTTGGGCCTGTTTCTGACTCGTTAAGAGTTTTACTAGTTCAAGTCAAGCTCTACTGGCACAAACATTTGTGAAAAGTGAATTTCAACCCTATGAGCATTGAATATTTACACAAATGGGATTTGCATTTGGGCTGAAAGTGTTTATATGCTTATCCAATCAGGAAACAAATAGCAGCATGTGACTCTATCTGATCAATTACAAGTAAGCAACCCAAATATGGTGTATCAGTGGCAGAAAGGTCTTGGTGATTGGTTCATAGAGTTTAAAAAAAAAACATGTATGGTAAAACATTTAGAATAAAAACAACAACATTGCAAAACATTTAATTGAACAGTGAACACACTGGAAGAAATTTGTTCGTTATATTTCACCAGCACTGGAAGCTAAATTTGTTAAATAAGTTATTTCTTATGAATTATTCACTTAACTCTATTTTTAGATTATTTCTAGCCCATCTCTCAGACAGTGGAAGATTGTTCACCACAGTATCTTCTCCAGGGCTTTGTTCAGTCTGGTTTCAAAAATAACATTTTGCTGTTCCTTTTATTTAAATGATTTGAGGGGTTTTTATTTTTGTAAAAGATGTACTGTATAATGCAGTATATGAGGAAAAAACAAGGCGATATAAACAGGTGTTTTCCAATTTTACAGTACAGCAAATGATTTAAAGTAAGAGCAGTTAAAACAAGGAAATACTGAAAAGAAAGGGGGAAGGGATGAACTACTGGTCTAAGTACAGGACTGGGAGCCTGAAAACTCTTATGATTTAATCCTTTCTCTGATACCGGCTCCTTTTATTGTTCTGGGCAAGTTGCTAACCTCTGTGTCTGTTTCCCCAGCTATAAAGTGGTAATAATAATGCTCACAAGAGCATTCTAGTACTATACTATATACGCATTGGATGTGTGTAAAGTGCTCTGAAGATGAAATGTGTTAAACACTGAAAGAAGACACACAAACCAGTGTCCTTATAGATATTCAAAGTCTGTGTACCTTTGACAGTCACCATGCTACACAGTAGAACTTGTTTCACTCCACCTCTGACAGGGTGTCTGCCCGGCACTGGCCCTGATAGAGTTAAAACCTGCCGATTAGGGCAGCGGCTGGACCAGGCAATCAGGGCCCAGCCAGCCCATATAAAAGGAAGCTGCAAGCCAGAGCAGGGCAGTCTGCCGCAGGAAGTCCAAGGGAGAGGACTGGCTTCCTAGAGGGCTGCAGAGCCCAGCACCGTGAACAGGGCTGCTAGGACTTGCAGGCCTGAGGCCCTGGGAAGGAGCCAGAGTCAGGATCTGAAGGTGCTGGGGCTGCAGGGAAGTGGCCCAGGGAATTGAGACAGACTGATGGAGAAAGAAAGGAGGGCAGCGGGAAGCTGTTGTTCACAGGGTCCCTGGTCTGGGACCCAGAGTAGTGGGCGGGCCTGTGTTCTCCCTTTCCCCCTCGCCGCTGAAGAAGCGGCCAGGCTATGGACTGCGAAGCCGCTGCGAGGAGCAGCTGCACTGCTGCGGAAGGAGTTCCCTGGAAGCGGGGAACCTGGACTGGGACACAGCCAGAGAGCTGTGCCATGAAGCAGAGGCAGTGAGACTGGAACTGCAGCGGGTCTGCAGGCGGAGACGAGGACGGGAGAGCTACCACCACTGGAGGGCACACCTGCTGATCAAAGCTAATTCCCGAAACGGCCAGCGGGAGGAGCCTGTGTGGTGAGTGACCCCGACACACCACCCCAGGCCCAGACTTCAAATATATCCTGTGACCTGAATAATTTACAAGACAAAGTTCCTGTCTTGTCAACCACCCCATTTCTCCAATCTAATTCTACATCCCCACTCTACTCACATAAACCGAGTGGTATAGATTAGTGTGCCATGTGGAACTCAGGTCACTGGTGGCTTTCACTCCAGCAGCTCAGGAGAGGGGGGGACAATAACTGAGATGGTGTTTTCTTTCTTTAAACTACGTTTAGTGCTGATTTGACAGCCCTAGAGCTCCAAGTCTTCTAATTACCAACAGGAACAATACAGGCAGCTAGCAGTACAAGCTGTCCCATCAAGTGTGCCTCAGTGTTGATCTGGAGATGCCCCAGTGCGCCTCCTCCCTCCCCCCGGGAATGTGGGGAGTTCAGTCTCCAGGGTTCACTGATGAAGCTGCCAGCACATAGCTGTGGTGACGATTTCTTCAATGTAAACACCAGGCCACTAGTAACTGGATGCTGGCCAGTACTTCCTTTCTCATAGGCCATTGAAGAGCTGTCTGACTGTAGCAGCTGTCGGCGTCTCACTGGTCGGCGTCTCACTGACAGCCGGACTGAGGCTCAGTTTGAACCAACAAGCTAGAGGCAAAGGGTTCTGTGCCTTATTACTAGGCCCTTGGATGGGAGCTTCTGATGGATGTAATAGTTGTGATGGCTATGTGGTTGCTCTTTTTCAAATGAAAAGGAGCATTATTAAAATCCCAGCAGCCGCTGGGTCTCCGGAGAGCGTCGGGAGCAGAATGGCTTACCTGTTCTCAGACAGTAAGATAACAATCGCCGTCTTTCAACAGAAGTGCTGAGTTGCTGTGCTGGCTGGCAGCGACGAGGAACTAAATTGAGGGCAACAAAAATGATTAGGGGGCTGGAGCACATGACTTACGAGGAGAGGCTGAGGGAACTGGGATTGTTTAGTCTGCAGAAGAGAAGAGTGAGGGGGGATTTGATAGCTGCTTTCAACTACCTGAAAGGGGGTTCCAAAGAGGATGGATCTAGACTATTCTCAGTGGTAGCAGATGACAGAACAAGGAGTAATGGTCTCAAATTGCAGTGGGGGAGGTTTAGGTTGGATATTAGGAAAAACTTTTTCATTAGGAGCGTGGTGAAGCACTGGAATGGGTTACCTAGGGAGGTGGTGGAATCTCCTTCCTTAGAAGTTTTTAAGGTCAGGCTTGACAAAGCCCTGGCCGGGATGATTTAGTTGGGGATTGGTTCTGCTTTGAGCAGGGGGTTGGACTAGATGACCTCCTGAGGTCCCTTCCAACCCTGATATTTTATGATTCTATGATGTGGTCTTTGCTAGCTCAGTGGAGGATGAGCTCGGAAACTCCACCTGTGCTCTTCGCTTTCCCAGAGAAAGGGGATGCCTCTTCAGTACTCCTAGCCTCCAGTGTCCCAGGAGGTCAGGACCTGTATTTAGATCTGCTGTACAGGAGAAAATTATTCGGCTGCTGGACTATTGGGCTTCTTCAAATTGTCGTCTTGGTGTATATTCTGTGTGTCTAGGTTAAAATAGCATGTCCATCAGTCCGGTGTCCAAGTGCCTTGTCCTGTTTGGCACAGAAAGCTACCAATCAACCACATCAGAACTTCCCGTCCTTAAATGGCAAACTGCCATACCGTCTGGGTCTGAGATCTGATTATTGCACAAGGGACTCAGGGTAGAGCTGCATTAGTGGCGGGATGGAAGACTTCTAAGGAAACACAGGGTGCTGTTAGAACAGATGCTGATGATTCAATTGGTGATACTTTCCCCACTGCATTAGTACTAAACCAATACTCCAACACAATATTAAAGGGCATTGTGTCTCCAGATGAGTCACAAACCCACACAAGCCCCTATGTGTCACCAAAGACTCCATGGCACTTTTTGCAAGAATAGGATATTAACCCTGGTGACCTGCCCAAATTACAATCTGCATAATTAATTGCATTGTGCCCTCCTATACATACAATTCCACTGCCCAGCCTAAACCATGATGCAATGTTCCTGTGGTGAAATAACACTCTATAAATTTCAGCCAATAGCAGTGACCGTAAGGCATGTCTGGCAGAGACATGGGTTCAGGTATGCTATTCCTCTTGCTAAATGAGGCACTTATCTACTTGCTCTCCTCCTAAACCTCATTCCTGGTCCTAGGCAAGAGTAATCCAACAACCACACAGTAGTGTCTCATTAATGCAGAATCAATTTGCCTCATCCCATCTCATTTTACTTTGCCTTTCTCTGGGCAACTCTCTGCAACTGCACTGTACAGGATCAAATGTTAACAGCACTGTCCTATTAAAGGAACAGCTACTGTCCAGAGAGAAGGTGGGTTTATCTAAAGTTACTTGAGTCTACCCAGCCAGAGGGATCAATTTCATCTAGTTTAGCTGTTTTTTCATCTCCAATTTCTATCATTCTGTGAATCTGCGTTTGTTGATGTGTTAGAAGCTGATTACATAACACTCTCAATCTCAGTAATTTTAGGTTTATAAAGATTCTTGGAAGCTAGCAAAATAGCTTTTAGAGGGCAAAAAAAAATAAAAAAATAAAAAAAAATCCCAAACCCTACATCAGCAAGGAAACTCCCCCAGTAGGTTATTTATGACAACAAACATGTTTTTGTGCTTGTGGAGATTTGTCAAGTCTAACAATGGCATTGTTTGTTTGTGCAAGGGGGATTTCCACATTTCAGGGAACAGCCTGGAAGCTGCAGAGATCAGTGTTCCAAACCTCAGGCATTTGGAAATCTTGAGTCAGGCCTCAACAGATCATGAGATCGGCTTAAAAAATCATGAGATGTTAAAAACAACAATAATAAATATTGAGGGTTTTTTGGCTGTTTGCTTTAGGGGGCATGTTTTCATCTCTCTCTCCCCCACCCCCACCCCACAACCATGAGGCTGGAAACTTACTTTTTTATGAAAGCCGAGATTCTCACAAACTCACGTGCCCTAGGAGCTGGGACTTTAAGAAAGACACCAAATAACTCAAGACTCACAACAGAATCGTGAGTTGGCAACACTGAAATGTACAATGAAAAACAAATAGCTAGTTTTTTTTCCCCCTTATTTTACCTAACATGTTGTAGGCATCATAGTCCAGTGCATATGGTGCTGGGCTAGGAGGCAGGAGACTCTGCCACACACCTTGGGAGAGTCAGTTCATCTCTCTCAGCTTTTCCCATCTGAAACCTGGGGACTGTGATACTTCCTTTGTTAAAGCACTTCATCATCAACCAATGGTAAGATAAGACCTCAGCAATCCCCATGGAGTGACTGGTTCTCCCAGCTTCTCCTCAGGGTTGGTGGGGTTAATCTTCATTCTTCCAGCCATCCTGCACTTCCTTTTTTTTTTTTTTTTACTTCCCCTCATCTACTACCCAAGACCCTCCCTCCCAGTGAGGCAATCCTGATGCACTTTTCAGTGCCTTGTACCAGCCAGAAGGGGTCACCACTCACAGCAGAGTACTGGGATGGATGCATTGTCCCTGTACTCCCAAAGTTATAGTGAGCAAAAGGACTGTGCAGAGCTTGGTGCTGCTCTGAGAGAGGGACCAAACACTAGCCTGCAGTCTGGAGTCCTTCCTGGGTTGTGTTGCTGGTCGACCTCCTGCTTCTTTGTAAAAACCCACAAAACAAAAACGGGCGAGAGAGCTCCTGGCAGCACAGGGGCCCTGATTCTCTGGGAATTACTGTATCTCAGTGCATCTGAAGTGGGGGTCGTCGCCTCACAAGATAAGGCCCAGAGCTGGTGACAGAAGTCCGGTGAGGCTGTGCAGCGGTAAAGTGAAAAGAGAAGTGGGGCCCAAGACATTGCTCTGAATGATGCTGACAGAGTGTGGGAGAGGTAAAGGAGGAGGCAGGGTGGGACTGGTTGGGGAGCAAGTAAAAATCCTCTCCAGCCTGCTTTGTTGGGTTTCATCTGTAAATCGTTCACCATGCTCATCAAACTAAATACTGCAGAGGAGGCATTCCTGCTTCAGTGGATAGTCCTGTCTGATGCCATTTGGGAGATTAGCATATCCCAGAAATGGGGAGCCTGCCAGGAAAACATGAGTGAGAGGATAAAGAAGAGATCTGCCTCCAGGGAAAGAGAATGGTGTCACCACTGATAGCAACTTTACCTCACCCGCAATGAGTAAGCACTTGCTGACGGCACCACTGTTGCTGCACTTTCACATCAGCTTGTTACTGGGGGAAATGGTTTCTAACTAAATTACCTGTGACATAGTGGAGAGACTTGAAAAACAAACAGAGCAGCATTATACTGTGATCGGGCTGGTGTTAAGGATGTGTCACTGGGACTGATATTGTTAGGCTAGTCCGGAATCTTCCCCAGGCCTGTTCCAGAGTACAGGCAATGGGTATAGTGGGTATTTATCAGCACCTGCTCTGAATGTGAAACCTCACCCTGCAATGTAATACCTGGGGTGTCACCATCATCAGCTCTTTTTGCTTCAGACATACGCAGTTGTCCTCTTTCTCTCTCAGAATATTTTGGACAGTATGAGGAAGGGGGAATCAATTACTTTTATTGTTGTTGTTCTCTTTAAATTTAACACTTTAAAAAAAAACACAGATGCTCTGAGCTCTCTGAGAATTAGACTCACCACACCAATCACCCAGCAGCATAAATACTAATTACACAGAAAATACTGCATTAAAAGAACATTATAAAGGTTGCAAAGTCAAGCAGTCAAAAGGTAGGCAGTAAGTTAGGAAACCTTCTTCACTCAACCTGAATTCAGTCCCCTTGTGCGCATGCATTATGACAGTCATTAACTACATGATCACATATTTTTTTCCACAGGACCCCTGCCTCATTCAGTGCACAGGATGGATCTGATCTGGAGATGAATCAGGATTGTGTAGTCCAGGAGGCTGTTGTCTGTAGGACCCCTGCTTCATTGTTACAGAAGTTTGAAGGAGAGTACCTATTGTGGTTCCGTGAGATGGGTCTAAGCCCACTCAAAGCTTAAGGCCCTCTCTCTTAGTTGGGAGGGAGGGGCCCGTGAACCCAGGCCACAACTGAATACTGGGGACGACAAATGAGAAATCAGAAGCGGGAGTGAAGGTCATAGGGTGAAAATCAGGTGGCTGGAAGGGGACACCGAACAAAGAACCACAGACCGCATCTGCTACTCCTCAAAGCCAGTGGACACTGCCCAGAGGAACTCTACCTGTTGGAAGGAGAGTACTGAATGAGTCAGGGGCTTGCAGGAAGAGAGAATGATCTCAGGGTTAAGACAGTTGCATACTACACTGAAGAATTGGATCTATCCCTGCCTTTACCACAGAGTTCCCATGTGATACTGGGAAGATACTTAAACCAAAGTTTCCACAGGAACACAATTGTGTCTCCTCATTTTCTGGGTACCTGACTTGAGATTCTGGAGTCCGATTTGTGGAAGTGCTGAGAGCTCACAGCTGCAACTGAAATCAGTGGGAGCTGTGCTGTGAACATATTCAGTGCTATATAATGCAAGTACTCTGAAAAATCAGGCCCTTGGTATTTTAAATGGAGCACCCAAAATTAGTAGATGCCTTTTGGCCTTAATTTCTTTGTGTCTCAGCTCCCCCATCTGTAGAGCAGGGATATCATCACCCCTTCATTTTATTATTGTGATGATAAATTAATGTTTGTGACGCAATCAGATTCTGGAGTGATAAGCGCCATAGAAAAACCTATGAGGAAATTAAGAATTCTATCTTGACAGCAAGATTTGAATAGCATGCAGTACGTAAGGCCTGAGCCCACACACTGAACAGTGATGAGAAGATAAAATATTGAATATGTACTCATTCAATATTTGTCCATCCTATGTACTGAATGAGGCAGTGTTCCTGTGGAAAAAGTAGAGTAATCGTGTAACTACAAATTGTATCCTAATTTATACATCCAAGAGGCCCAAATTAAGGTTGCACAGACAAAAGTCAACCCCTTCCCTGGACGTTAGAGCCCAAGCTCCAACCCGAGATGGAACAGCTACATGGCTGTTTTTAGCTCTGTAGTGTAAGCTGTGGGAGCCTAAGTCTGTAGACCTGGGCTCCAAGACTTGCTACTGCAGGTTTCTTTGCTGTGTAGAGATTCCCTAAGTGTCTGTCTAGGATTTTTATTCTTCAAAGCTCTTTAGAAACGTTAATTAATCATGACACCAGATCTGTAAGGTGATAGGTACCATAGAAATGCCTAAAATTAAATGATAATGCCCATCTAACAGAATATTTAGGTGACTTCTCCAAGGCTAGAGGAAGTCCATTTCCAGGCGGGAATTGGATACAGGAGTTTACAGAATAATAGTTGTGTATCAACAATAGTGCACTACTGAGTCAGAAGAAGGACGGTCCAATGGTTATAGCAGTTACCTGAGACTTGGGTAGAGTTCCTTGCTCTGCCCCAGACCTTGGGCAAGGTACAAAGAAGGCCAACAAAAATGACTAGGGGGATGAAACAGTTTCCCTATCAGGAGAGATTAAAAAGACTGGGACTGGTCATCTTAAAAAGAGACGACTAAGGGACGAATGTGATAGAGGTCTATAAAATTATGAATGGTGTGGAGAAAGTGACCATAACACAAGAGCCAGGGGTCACCCAATGAAATGAATAGGCAGCAGGCTTAAAACAAACACAAGGACGTACTTCTTCATACAATGTACAGTCAACCTGTGGAACTTGTTGCCAGAGGATGTTGTGAAGGCCAAAAGTATAACTTGGTTCAAAAAAGGAATTAGATACATTTATGGAGGGTAGATCCATCAATGGCTATTAGCCAAGGTGGTCAGGGATGCAACCCCACACTCTGGGTGTCCCTAAGCATCAGACTGCCAGAAGCTGGGAGTAGATGACAAGGGATGGATCACTCAATAGTTGTCTTGTTCTGCTCATTCTTAAGCATTTGATACTGACCACTGTTGAATACTGGACTATACTGGACCCAGTATGGCCATTTTTATATTCTTATGTGTAAAATGGGTATAATAGCACCGACTTACTTCACAGGGGCGTTGTGAGGATAAGTACCTTACAAAGATTGTAAGGTCTTCAGATACTACGGTAATGGGGAGCCTATACGTGTCTAAAATAGATGGTTTAGAGTCAGATTAAAGCCGTGTCCTGAAGAGTTTGCAGTCTAATGAAGTCATCACACATTCAGCATACAGCTCAGAGATTAAAATGACCTAATAAGTCAACCAGTCCATATCCTTGCCAATATGGGATTGATCTTTATATTTTCCAGTGCTCTGTCTTGTCTAGTTATAAATGTTCCAAGCAACATGGCTTCCGCAACTTCTCGAGGAGAATATTCCACAGCTCAATTGCTCTCACTCTCAGGAGGTAGCTACTCAGCCTAAATGTTTCCTTTCTTAATTTTATCCCACTAGTCCCATTTATCACCTACATCGCGTTGTAAGAATAAGTATCAAGTTAACAGAACGGGAATGTGCAAATGAGATGCTCACAATAACAGGGAATGATGAACTAATACCTCTGTTAAGCCTTTGAGCATTGCCAGTGTAAATTAATGTTTCCAGGACCATGAGCTGGCTAAGGATGAGGTGTGTGCTTGTAAAATAGATAAAAATGCTGGGCCTTCTCGCCTCTGCACTAAACCTTTGCTTAGCCAGACTAAACATGTTTAGCTCTTTTAATCTGTCCTCAAATCAGTCCATCCTCTAATGTGATTGGATGACAGAGAGGATGTGATTGTAAACATACAGTGTGAAATACTGGTTCCATCAAAGTCCGTGGCAAAACTCCATTGACTCCTGGGCCAGGATTTCGCCCCCAAAAGTTTAGTTATGCACTACATAAATCAGTGTTTTAAAATAAGCCAGTGCATCCTATTTTTTTTCTCTTTACAGTTTTGTTCTGACTGTAGAAACAAAAAAACCATTTGCATGTAATGGCCTCATAAGTGGCATATTTTATTCAAAGCTCTAATGAGTTTCTTTGGTGCCCCTGGGGACTTCTCAATTATGAAGCTAGTATGATACTTTCAAGCACCCTGCTGTACACATCAAAAGCTTTTGATGACTTTGCTCTATTGACTTTTGCAGGAGTTTCATTGGTTTTACTTTTAAATACATGCAGCTCAGACTGGCAGAAAAAAGTAAACAGGACATTTTTGCAGCATTTCAGTCTCACAGAATTAAAAAGCGCCTCAGAGCTGCATTGGGAACAGATTAACCTAGAATTAACAAGGACATAGACACATGCAATGCTTTTGTTTCGGTTGCAGGTGTGGCTGATCTTTTTAGGCCTGGTGTGTACAGAGATTCTGTACAGGCCTAACCTATTTTGGTTAGAGGTAGGTAAGGTGGGTGTTTACTAAAATAGTTACACCAGTAGAACTCCTGGTATGTCTACACTAGAAATTAGGTCGAATTTATAGAAGCCAGTTTTATAGATATCGGTTTTATACAGTCAATTGTGTGTGTCCCCACATAAAATGCTCTAAGTGCATGAAGCTGGCGGACTGCGTCCACAGTACCGAGGCTAGCATCGACTTCCGGAGCGTTGCACTGTGGGTAGCTATCCCACAGTTCCCGCAGTCTCCGCCGCCCATTGGAATTCTGGGTTGAGATCCCAATGCCTGATGATGCAAAACAGTGTCGCGGGGGGTTCTGGGTACATGCCGTCAGGCCCCTCCCCCTCCGTCAGAGCAATGGCAGACAATCGATTCGCGCCTTTTTACCTGGGTTACCTGTGCAGATAACATACCACGGCAAGCATGGAGCCCGCTCAGCTCAGTGTCACCATATGTCACCTGGGTGCCGGCAGACGTGGTACTGCATTGCTACACAGCAGCAGCTAATTGCCTTTTGGCAGTAGATGGTGCAGTATTACTGGTAGCCTTCATTGGCTATCTGGGTGCTGGTAGATGTGGGGCTGCATTGCTACACAGCAGCAGCCCCTTGCCTTTTGGCAGTAGATGGTGTATTAAGATTGATATCCATCATCGTCGTATTCCAGTTCAATCAGAGGCACCTGGGCAGACATGCTTTGTCTCCTGGAGTCCTGCCGGCAGTCCTATTGAACCGTCTTGACGATGATGGCTAGCAGTCGTAGTACAGTATCTTCTGCCAAGCACCCAGAAGATGCTGAGGGCTATCAGTCATGCTGCACCGTCTGCTGCCAGCTTTGAGATGTAAAAAATAGATGTATTCATTTGCTTTCCCCTCCCTCCGTGAAATCAATGGCCTGCTAAACCCAGGGTTTTGAG
Organism: Trachemys scripta elegans; assembly: GCF_013100865.1. Taxonomy (NCBI): domain Eukaryota; kingdom Metazoa; phylum Chordata; order Testudines; family Emydidae; genus Trachemys; species Trachemys scripta. The sequence continues at coordinate 9,315,493 of NC_048298.1, read as the reverse complement.
TTCAATCTTTGGGGGGGCCATTCTGTGTGACAGTTGTTTGTGTTTCTCCCTGATGCACAGCCACCTTTGTTGATTTTAATTCCCTGTACCTGTACGCCATGTCATCAGTCGCCCCTCCGTCCCTCCGTCAGTTTCGCGCCTTTTTTCAGCCCAGACGCTATAGCACTGGGATCATGGAGCCCGCTCAGATCACCACGGCAATTATGAGCACTATGAACACCACGCGCATTGTCCTGGAGTATATGCAGAGCCAGGACATGCCAAAGCAAAACCAGGACCAGCCGATGAGGCGATTGCAGTGCGGCGACGAGAGTGATGAGGAAATTGACATGGACACAGCCCTCACACAAGGTACGGGCCCCAGCAATGTGCAAATCATGGTGTTACTGGGGCAGGTTCATGTTGTGGAACGCCAATTCTGGGCCCAGGAAACAAGCACAGACTGGTGGAACCGCATCGTGTTGCAGGTCTGGGACGATTCCCAGTGGCTGCGAAACTTTCGCATGCGTAAGGGCACTTTCATGGAACTTTGACTTGCTTTCCCCTGCCCTGAAGCGCCAGAATACCAGGATGAGAGCAGCCCTCTCAGTTGAGAAGCGAGTGGCGATAGCCCCGTGGAAGATTGCAACGCCAGATTGATTCCCGACTGACCGGTAGCTATTTGGAGTGAGCAAATCTACTGTGGGGGCTGCTGTGATCCAAGTTGCCAGGGCAATCAAAGACCTGCTAATATCAAGGGTAGTGACTCTGGGAAACGTGCAGGCCATAGTGGATGGCTTTGCTGCAATGGAATTCCCAAACTGTGGTGGGGTGATAGACGGAAGCCATATCCCTATCTTGGCACTGGAGCACCAAGCCACCGAGTACATAAACCGCAAGGGGTACTTTTCAATGCTGCAAGCCCTGGTGGATCACAAGGGACGTTTCACCAACATCAACATGGGATGGCCGGGAAAGGTACATGATGCTCGCGTCTTCAGGCACTCTGGTCAAACTGGAACGGGTGCAGAGAAGGGCCACTAGGATGATCAGAGGAATGGAAAACCTGTCGTATGAAAGGAGACTAGAGGAGCTTGGGTTGTTTAGTCTGACAAAGCGAAGGCTGAGGGGGGATATGATTGCTATCTTTAAATATATTAGAGGGATTAATACAAGGGAGGGAGAAGAATTATTCCAGCTTAGTACTAATGTGGACACGAGAACGAATGGATATAAACTGGCCGTGGGGAAGTTCAGGCTTGAAATTAGACTTAGGTTTCTGACCGTCAGAGGGGTGAAATATTGGAACGGCCTTCCGAGGGAAACGGTGGGGGCGACGGACCTGTCTGGTTTTAAGATTAAGTTAGATAAGTTTATGGAGGGAATGGTTTAATGGTAAAACATAGTAGTCAAGGAAAACCAAGAAATGGTAGGTAAATAGTATAATGGCTAACAGGGGTCAGGCTGGAGACTCTTGCCTATATGCTCGGGGTCTTACTGATCGCCATATTTGGGGTCGGGAAGGAATTTTCCTCCAGGGCAGATTGGCTTAGCCTCTGGAGGTTTTTCGCCTTCCTCCGCAGCATGGGGCAGGGATCTCTAGCAGGAGGGTCTCTGCCGATTGAAGTCACTAAAAACAGGATTGGGGACTTCAACAGCAGAGTCCAGGGAAGGGGTAGGGACGGTTTTATGGCCTGCAGCATGCAGGGGGTCAGACCAGATGATCATAATGGTCCCTTCTGACCTCAGAGTCTATGAGTCTATGGTCTGTTTCAAAAGCTGGAGGAAGGGACTCTCTTCCCGGACCAGAAACTAACCGTTGGGGATGTTGAAATGCCTATCGTGATCCTTGGGGACCCAGCCTACCCCTTAATGCCATGGCTCATGAAGCCGTACACAGGCAGCCTGGACAGTACTCGGGACCTGTTCAACTACAGGCTGAGCAAGTGCCGAATGGTGGTGGAATGTGCATTTGGACGTTTAAAAGCACGCTGGCGCAGCTTACTGACTCGCTCAGACCTCAGCGAAAAGAATATCCCCATTGTTGTGGCTGCTTGCTGTGCGCTCCACAATATCTGTGAGAGTAAGGGGGAGACATTTATGGCGGGGTGGGAGGTTGAGGCAAATCGCCTGGCCACTGATTACGCGCAGCCAGACACCAGGGCGATTAGAAGAGTACAGCAGGGCGCGGTGCACATCAGAGAAGCTTTGAAAACGAGTTTTGTGACTGGCCAGGCTACTGTGTGAAACTTCTGTTTGTTTCTCCTTGATGAACCCTCCGCCCCCCCCCCACCCGGTTCACTCTACTTCCCTGTAAACCAACCACCTCACCCTCCCCTCCCCCCCTTCGAGCACCGCTTGCAGAGGCAATAAAGTCATTGTTACTTCACATTCATTCATTCTTTATGAATTCATCACACAACTAGGGGGATAATTGCCAAGGTAGCCCGAGAGGGGTGGGGGAGGAGGGAAGGAAAAGGACACACTGCACTTTAAGACTTATTGAAGGCCAGCCTTCCGATGCTCGGGCAATCATCTGGGGTGGAGTGATTGGGTGGCCAGAGGCATCTGGGTGAGGAGGCAATGGGACTTGGGGAGAAGGGCTGTTGGTTACACAGGGGCTGTAGCGGCGGTCTCTGCTCCTGCTGCCTTTCCTGCAGCTCAACCATACGCTGGAGCATATCAGTTTGATGCTGCAGCAGCCAGAGCATCGACTCTTGCCTTCAGTCTGCAAGTTGACGCCACCTATCATCTTCAGCCTGCCACTTGCTCTGTTCATCCCGCGATTCAGCCTGCCACCTCGCCTCTCGTTCATATTGTGCTTTTCTGTAGTCTGACATTGACTGCCTCCACGCATTCTGCTGTGCTCTTTCAGCGTGAGAAGACATTTGGAGCTCCGTGAACATATCATCCCGAGTCTGCTGTTTTCTCCTTCTAATCTTTGCTAGCCTCTGCGAAGGAGAAACATTTGCAGCTGATGGAGGACAAGGGAGAGGTGGTTAAAAAAGACACATTTTAGAGAACAATGGGTACATTCTTTCACGTTAAATTTTGCTGTTCACATCACACAGCACATGTGCTTTTGTTACAAGGTCGCATTTTTCCTCTTATATTGAGGGCCTGCCGGTTTGGTGTGAGAGATCACTCATGCAGTGCCAGGCAACAGAATTTGGCTTGCAGGCAGCCATGGTAAGCCACAGTCTTTTGGCTTTTTTAACCCTCATAACATTTGGGAATGGTTTCAAACAGTAGCGCCCCCATTTCCCATACCAAGGACCCGTTGGGTTGGCCATTTAAAATGGGTTTGCAATGTAAAAGGAGGGGCTGGGGTTTCCGGGTTAACATGCAGCACAAACCCAACTATCCACCCCCACACACACCCAATTCTCTGGGATGATCCCTTCACTCCCCACCCCCCCACTGCGTGGCTAACAGCGGGGAACATTTCTGTTCAGCCGAGCAGGAACGGGCACCTCTGAATGCCCCCTTAATAAAATCACCCCATTTCAACCAGGTGACCATGAATGATATCACTCTCCTGAGGATAACAAAGAGAGATAAGGAATGGATGTTGTCTGCATGCCAGCAAACACCGGGACCATACGCTGCCATGCTTTGTTATGCAATGATTCCAGACTACGTGCTACTGGCCTGGCGTGGTAAAGTGTCCTACCATGGTGGATGGGATAAGGCAGCCATCCCCAGAAACCTTTTGCAAAGGCTTTGGGAGTACATGAAGGAGAGCTTTCTGGAGATGTCCCTGGAGGATTTCCGCTCCATCCCCATACACGTTAACAGACTTTTCCACTAGCTGTACTGGCTGCTATTGCCAGGGCAAATTAATCATTAAACACGCTTGCTTTTAAACCATGTGTAATATTTACAAAGGTACACTCACCAGAGGTCCCTTGTGTGCCCCCAGGGTCTGGGAGCATGCCTTGGATGAGTGCGGGGGTTACTGTATCCAGGTCCAGGGTGATAAACATATCCTGGCTGTTGGGGAAACCGGTTTCTACGCTTCCTTGCTGTGAGCTATCTTCATTGTCTTCATCATCATCATCATCTTCCGCGTACCCCGAACCCGCTTCCCTGTTGCGTGATTCTCCATTGATGGAGTCAAAGCACACGGTTGGGGTAGTGGTGGCTGCACCCGTTAGAATGGCATGCAGCTCCACGTAGAAGCAGCATGTTTGCGGCTCTGCCCCAGACCTTCTGTTTGCCTCTCTGGCTTTGTGGTAGGCTTGCCTTAGCTCCTTAATTTTCACGCGCCACTGCTGTGCGTCCCTGTTATGGCCTCTGTCCTTCATGGCCTTTGAGACCTTTTCTAATATTTTGCCTTTTCGTTTACTGCTACGGAGTTCAGCTAGCACTGATTCGTCTCCCCATATGGCGAGCAGATCCCGTACCTCCCGTTCTGTCCATGCTGGAGCTCTTTTGCGATCCTGGGACTCCATCATGGTTACCTGTGCTGATGTGCTCTGCGTGGTCACCTGTGCTCTCCATGCTGGGCAAACGAAATGAAATTCAAAAGTTCGCGGGTCTTTTCCTGTCTACCTGGTCAGTGCATCTGAGTTGAGAGTGCTGTCCAGAGAGGTCACAATGAAGCACTGTGGGATAGCTCCCGGAGGCCAATAACGTCAAATTCCGTCCACACTATCCCAAATCCGACCTGCAAAGGCCGATTTTAGCGCTAATCCCCTTGTCAGAGGTGGAGTAAAGAAAACGGTTTAAAGGGCCCTTTAAGTCGAAAAAAAGGGCTTCATCGTGTGGACGTGTCCAGGCTTAATTCGATTTAACCCTGCTAAAGTCGACCTAAACTCGTAGTGTAGACCAGGCCCTAGTGTGGGCACAATTATAGTGGAATAAAGGTGCATTAAAATGGTATAGCTTATTCTCCTTTCCATATGAGAAGATATTTTGTTTATAAACACATTTATACAAGTATTTCTGTCTCCACACTAGGAGGGTTTTTCAGTTTACTAAACGGATATAATTAAAGCAGTACAACTTTTATGTTTATACGAGTCCTTAGATTGCTTTAGAATTTAGACCTCCTCTATTATCCTAGCTCTACAACTGATATTAAAAACTCTACTTCAACAGTATGGTGTACTGGAGGACATAGGTTTTTTTAATCTCCTCTGATATGCTATAACTCTCCCATATTCAGCACTGTTACTTTGAGGGGATGGATTAGTTTACTGGATTTTTAGTTGTAACAGCAAATTCTGTATTTGGAGTTCATCTTTTAGCTGCACTTATACCTTGTAAACACCAATCAAGTCATACAGTTTTGTTTGTTTTTAATGAAACAAAAATCTTGTTTCATGGCAGTCTGGGCCCAATCCTGCAGTCCTTAAAACAGGCAAATTTTTCACTGAGGGAGGACATTCTTCTGACTCAGCATAATTCCAAGCAGTGCTTTTAAAGAGACACCCTGTGATTTTGGTGAACACATTCTCTTAACTATCATACCAATGGCATTAGATAATTAAATCTGGAAGCATTTTTTTAAATCTTTCTTAGACCAAACAAATTGGTCAGTTTTATTTTGGATTATAATCAGTCAGTTTCACTTTCTGATTCTGACTAGCTAAGTGGTTTGATATGGAGGTTGGAAACAGTACAAGGGAGTGTTGATTTACTTTAAAAGAGTGGTTCTCAAAGCCAGTCCGCCGTGTGTTCAGGGAAAGCCCCTGCCGGGCCAGGCCGGTTTGTTTACCTGCCGCGTCCACAGGTTCGGCCGATCACGGCTCCCACTGGCCACAGTTCGCCACTCCAGGCCAATGGGAGCTGCGGGAAGCGGCACGGGCCGAAGGATGGGCCAGGGGGCTTACCCGGCCAGGGGGCTTACCCTGAACAAGCGGCAGACTGGCTTTGAGAACCACTGCTTTAAAATACTGTTCTCCATTGGATTTTAAAGCCCTTCATGAAAACATTTTAACTGGTTCTACATTACCTAAACCTTGTTTTTTACAAAATCTAAATTTTGAACCACTGTGACCTGTTGGTGTCTGGACATGAAGCTATCAACATTTACTTTTGGGGTGAATCATGGGAGATCATGGAGAAATGAAGCTACCTGTAGAAAATGGATATTTTTAAAAAACATCCAGAGTGACAGCTCTTGCATGGAGCTGATAGTAGGATTACAACATGGGAGTGGCCAGTGGAAGGGGCATGAGATTGGTGCTCAGGACGCTTGTTTCCATTTCCTGGCTCTGCCATGGACTCACTTGTGTGACCGTGGGCAAGTGTCTCAGCCTCTCTTTATACCTCAGTTTTCCCATCTGTGAAATAGGGATCATGACATTTACCCACCCTTGCAAAGCACTTTGAGATCTACAGCTTGGAGGAGAAACACTATAAACATGCTAAGTGTTATTAACAACATGGAGCCATAGCACCATATTTGTAACTGCTGGTCTTTGTGGAACAGGCTTGGATTCCCATATAGCCGATTCAGTCCTTCATTCTTCTCAGCTAGATACACTGAATTCAGTGCAGTTTACTATCATAGGAGACCTTAAAAGCCAAGCTCCTGTCCAGTCGACATGTACAATGGGCTTTCCATATAAGTAGGGATTTCCCTGGTTTTCTTGGCCAAAATGTTCCTCTTTGGCCACTGCAATGGACCATGCTGTATGCTGACAGTCTGCCTGATTTCTCAACTTCACTGGTGCTGCATGTATATTAGGCCTGATCCTGCATGCCCTCTTGATGTAGAACTCACAGTGACACTTCAGCGGGTCTGTGTAAAGGATATGAAAAAGCAGGGACACCCTTTGGGAGGTTCTTTGGGATGGACGGTGCTATGCAGGAAGGCAGGATGATAATGTTGTTCTCACTTTAGGAGAAGAAAAGACACAATCCGTCCTCCCCCCACAGAGCGCCAGGGTGTTCTAGGTCTGCTCCAAGGCCGATTGAAATCCATAGACTCCCATTGACTTCATAGGTCTTTGGATCAGTTAGTTCTCAGTCACGGTCTTGCCTCTAAAATAACATTCCTTGGCCAACTTCTGCTCTTACTAGCATCTGAGCAGTTCCCATTGCCTTCAGTGAGAGCTGCTTGTGTGCAAATGAGAGCAGGATTTGGCCCTTCGTTTCCTGTAAGTAAACTGAATCGAAGGATGTACTGTCCTTGACCGATATGATTGTTTCCCCATCTTCCTGTGTCTGATTAAATGTAACTTATATTTGCTGTATAATTTACTCTGATGTTCATTGCTGCAATTTAAGGTGTCATTATTGACACCAAGATGTAGCATTCAATAGGTAATTTTCCACTAAAGAGCCCTGTAATACAGAGATTTGTTGTAAGCACTAAACACAAAGGGCAAATTTCTTGGAATCCACACATGCTACATAGTTGAATGTCAGTAATATAGTAGTGCAGGGAAATGCATTACGAGTGACTATCTCTGTGTAACATAGTTTCTATATCCCTTTTTTAACCTTAATGTCCTCTCACACATAGTCCATTCTTAGCCAAGAACTGCTCACGATAAAAGATTTTTCCCAGATATTTACTTATATGCCATTTACTATGTAAACTTTTTTTAAAAAGATCTCAGTTGAAATTCGTCCTGTCTGTTTTGCACAGACATTCAAGAGCAAATAGGGCACTTTTTTGTAAGAGCGACATGCATCAGTGGAGAGCTGGCCACAAGTGAGTCCTACAACTTTATTACAATAGCAGTACTAGAGTTAATTTGATTAATTATAGCAATAATAATGGTAAGTGATTAGTTAATGCCTGTAAAAGCAATTTGAAGCGTATGAACACGATGTAAGTGCTATTGAATTATTACTTGCTTTACTCCCTTGCTTTCCTCTGTATGAACCCTCACTGTGATAAACTAGAAGGAACATCATAGTTTATCCACTCAGGAATTGTATTATTGCCTTGTGAAATAGAAGGGTAGTGATGATATCACTTAAATATAGAGCAGACACAGACCAGCCTTATACGCTTTGTCAAATGAGTTAAGGGAGAGCTCCCGAGTGGTGTGTAGGAGTGGAGCCAGGAGAGTGTTAGGTGGATGGTTTCCAATGAGCTCTAGTCACAATAATGCTCTATGGGTGTGGGTATAAGGGTCTTTCACCCCAGGATCTCAGAGCACTTCACAAAGGTGAAGACTGTTTTTCCCGTTTTCCAGCTGGGGAAAGTGAAGCACAGACAAATCAAGTGATTCTACCTGTGCAGAGTCAAAGTCAGGGCCTGGAACAGAGCGCAAGGTTTCTGATTCCCAGCCCACTGCAGGAGAGCATGCTACTCACATATTTTCATTCATGCCACATAGTTTTCCAGACCATTTTAGAAGAAACACACTGAAAGCGTGGGGCTGCCTCAGATTATCAATAATATTAATAACTAAAGCAAACCCAGTCTTCCAGCTGAAGAGACAGAAAAATGAATACTAAAACCAAACCTTTTCTCTAATAAGAGCTTTCCTATTAAATTGGAGGTGAGGAACACACTGGTTCTCCCATTAGCTCCTATCTTGTCCACTTTGCAACCACTCTCAACCTTGGCATCATCCTCCCTCTTCAGTCCTTTCCCCATGCTCTTCGCTCCCTTTTCACCTTCTCCATTACCTTCTCTATAAAAAGCTCAGTGCACACATCTGTATTTTGCTCATCTTTCCAGGGGGGAAAGAATTCATCCTAATCCATCCGTTTATCAGTTCATATAAGATCTCTACTCTGATCTGAAGGAGTTCAACAGAGAATTCTGAGATGCCTGTAGTAAAATCTCAGCCAGGGCTGAATGCAAACAGACAGCTAGGTCTACCAGAAGCAATTACTCCAGCAGCTGTTTCCCACTGAGAGATCATCCAGGGGACAGGCAAACTACCCTCTTGTTTGTTATGATGCTTTTTAAAATTGAAATAGTGGATGATTTTAACTGAACTTCAGAGTTAATTTATGTTCCTTGACAGAGCTGGAAACCACCTATATAAAAATTGCTCATTAGCTGTGACTTACAGAAGAGATGGGCCAGAACCAAGCACCCTCACACTTGAGGGAAACTTGGATCAGGCACCATCCTGGCAAACAGGTGCTTGGGGCGGCCACTCTGGAGAGGGGCGGCACGTCCAGCTATTTGACGGCAATTCGGCGGACGGTCCCTCACTCCAGCTTGGAGCGAAGGACCTCCCACCGAAGTGCCGCCGCAGATCGCGACCGCGATTGCGGCTTTTTTTTTTTTGTGGCTGCTTGGGGCAGCCAAAACCCTGGAGCCGGCCCTGACTTGGATCCAAATCTAGACTTGCCCCTATGACTATAATAAAGAATCTAGAAACAAGCAAACAAAGAAACCACCACTAACACACACACAAAAATGTCATTAACAAAGCTGCATCTATTCCTCACTAGATTCATTTGCTTGTATGTTATATCCATGCCCCCAACTCTTTTGCCTGTTTGTGCCTTTTGGACTGTAAATCGTCTAGGGCACGGATTGTTTCTTTATCTATTGGTATAGCACCCAACAGAGTATGATCCTGACCCAAGAATTCGGGTGCTACCATAATATAAATGTTTTAACAATTTTTAATAATGGTCCAGACAAACTTGGATCTGAATTGTGGGGAAATTTGGATCTGGATGTAAAGTTTGCTGTGACTATTTCTCTTCCTCATTGCTGAGCAGCAAGAATTTAGCAAGGAAATACATGAAGTGGGCTAATGCTCCCCCGATGAGTAACATGTACAATTTATACTTTTGACTTTTGGTGAAAATCCGTGCTCAGGTGCCTCTCGCGTTAATGTCAATAGGAATCTCACTTTGGCTGATCTCCAGGAAGTCTCTCCAGTGTGTGACTAGATCTCCCATGATGGCTAAGAAAAGACAACAGCAAATTAAATCCTACTTAGAGCCTAGCCGTGAAGGTTAGATACATCACCTTGGGCCGTGAGCTTGTCTGATGTCACAAGCTGAACAGCTTTGAGCCTTGGAGACCTTTAGAGAAAACCCGGGGTTCTGTAGAAATGGTGCCAGGGATTGTTAATTATTCATTGCTACTTTTGTCATTTGCATGGCTGTGATGTCTAGAGGCCCCAACCATGATCAAAGCCCCACTCTGCTAGGCCCTATACAAACACATTATAAGAGACAGTCTCTGCCCCAAAGAGTTCATAATCTAAATAGACAAGACGAACAAAGGGAAGGGAAACAGCTCTGTTGTAAGGTAGGCAAGTGCTATGTTGCAGGAGGGGCCATATTTCGGATGCTAAAACTGAGGTCTTCCCCCACTTATATCCATGACACCCTTCACTGAAGCAAGGATGTGAACCACAATATCCTGGACAGATTCCAGTTCAGATAGACACACTTCCTGCCTCTAAAATTCCCTCTGCACTTCAGATTGGAGACATTCTTCTTCCTCATTTTCTGCCATAAACTGTTGTGCAGTGTTTCTCTGCACTCTTAAACAGCTGCTCTGTTCCCCCCAAGAAGTGGCTCCGTTATAGAGGCAGGAGAAGGGATTAGAGCTGGGTGAGATTTTTTTGACAAAAACTTAAAAAAACAAACAAAAACCAAAAAACAGATTCAGCGACACTGAAACGTTCTGTGAACTTGTGTCGATTTTTAGCAAATTGTTTCGATTGGGGAAAAGACAAAAAAAAAATCTGAAAAAATTTAAATATTTCATTTTTTTAAATGTGAAAAACAAAAAATGGCCCAAATCAAAATAAAATGGGTTTTTGTTTTGGGTTGAACAAACAAAAATAATTTTTTTGACTCCTGCTCAATTCACTGAAAATTTAATTTAAAAAACCCTCATTTTTGGTTTGACCTGAAATGATTTAAAAAAAAAAATTATTTGGATTAGCCAGCAAACCAAAAACTCCATTCTTTGCCCTGCTCTAGAAGTGATTGTTGCATATGGAGTGGACCCTTCACAATAAAAAGTGCTAATTGAAGTATCTTCCTTTAATAATACTTTTCATTTAATTGAGGGACTGGCAGGCTCTGGGCTGAATTGTGTTCTTGAGCGCCGTTCACTGGGGCTGTGGCACGTGGGTGGAAGTGGCCTAAGGCATCCTACCTGCGCATTGCAGATGTAAGCGGGGGAATGGTCCCACTATTGTGGGGAACTTTCCTGGCTTATACACTACCCCGGTGAAATCGGCTAGCGAAAGGATCGGCGTCCTCGCTCCCACTCCATTTACCCAGAGTCCTGCCTGACCTAGAGGAGTCCCCTTCCACTCTCCTGTGTGGCAGAGTCCTTGTAACCCCAACAAGGCTGGGCCCAGGATTCCTGGGGGGCTCGACCCCCCAGCCTTGTTGTGGTCACTTAGGGCAGGGGCTAGGGTGTCCCCACTCCAGGGTGTTCTCTCTGCACTGGATGCTTCCCTGACCCACTGATCATCACATACAGTTCAAAGCAAATGCAATTTATTAAACAGCAATTGATTTTAAAAAATAGGGAAAAAACGGGACAGAGTAAAGGAAAACACATCACTCCGCTCTGTGGCACGGGGACATCACAACCAGCGTCTCTGGAATGTAAGTGAAGTTCAGTCTGTTCCTCACACGGCCCAGGCCTCCTTCTCAGGCCCTGACTGTGCTGCAGGGAAGCTGCAGGTCGGACACTTGCTCTGGCGGTGGCCACACGCCCTCAGGCTCGAGGTGGCAGGACCCTTCTTCCCAGTGTCAGCCCCCACCCCCGTCCGGGTTACGATCCCCCTCCAAGTCTGGCCTGCAAGGACTCTTGGCTGGGACCGTCTCCCTGCCAGGGTCCCCCTTGCTCTCCCCAGCTACTCACCGCACCCAGCCCCAGCTCCACTCCGCCAGCATGGCCACGGCTGCTCTGCCTCCAGCTCCCCGGGCGGCGCCTCTGGCCCCTCTGGCTGGCACGGCTCTGCTCCCCAACTCAGCTTGGGCCCCTGCTTTCCCCTTAGCTTAGGGTTACCATATTTAGTGCCTCCGAAAGGAGGACACTTTAAAGGGGCCCCAACCCCGCCCCCAGCCCCGCCCCCGCTCCCGCCCCCTCCCCAAAGTCTCCGCCCCCTCCCCTGCTTCCCACGAACATTTGAGTCGCGGGAAGCCTGAAGCAGGTAAGGGGGGCGGTGTGTGTGTGGGGGGAGGAGGCGCGGCCCACCCCCGGCACCGCAGGTCCCCAGCCCGTCCCCCGAGCCCCCGGCCCGGCCCGGCACCGCCGGCCGAGTCCCCGACCCGGCACCCGAGTCCCCGGCCAGGCCCCCCGAGCACCACCGGCACCCGAGCCGCCGGCCGAGCCCCCCGGCCCGGCCCGGCACCGGGCCCCCCCGAGCACCGCCGGCCGAGCCCCCGGCCCGGCCCGGCACCCCCGGCCAGGCCCCCCGAGCTCCCGGCCCGGCACCGGGCCCCCCCAAGCACCGCCGGCGGAGCCCCCGAGCCCCCGGCCCGGCACCCG
>NC_048298.1:9027176-9298203 GCF_013100865.1 Trachemys scripta elegans | reverse complement strand
TGGGGGGGGGAGCTGTCAGGGGGTGGGGAGTGGTTGGATGGGGCGTGGGAGTCCCAGGGGTCTGTCTGGGGGTGGGGGTGTGGATAAGGGTTGGGGCAGTCAGGGGACAAGAGGCAGGGAGGCTTAGATAGGGGGTGGAGTCCTGGGGGGCAGTTAGGGGCAGGGGTCCCAGGAGGGGGCAGTCAGGGGACAAGGAACGGGGGGAGGGTTGGGGGTTCTGGGGGGGCGGGAAGTGGGAGGGGCTAGGGCGGGGCTCCTCCCGTCCTCTTTTTTGCTTGCTGAAATATGGTAACCCTAGTGTGTGTGTGTGTGTGTGTGTGTGTGTGTGTGTGTGTGTGGCCAGCAATGTTTCACCGCCCCGCCCCTTAAGAGTTACTGCCATGCAGGCGCCATGTATCACTGTGTGTGTCACTGAGATGCTGCATCCTCACTCACTGATGCATTGTCTCAATGCAGCACATGGGGCAGAGGAGTTGGTGGGTGTTTTGCCTGGACGGAGAAGGCCCATGTTTTCAGGCTGTTCTTAAACTATCAACTCTGAGGTCCTAAGTATTCATCTAAAAACTCCCACAAAACCGGGCCAGAATGAGACCCACGCTCCCTGGTGGGTTGGTGTGTGTGTGTGTTGGTTCTAAATAAGCCAGGGGCTGTGGAATATTGCCTCTCAAAAATGTTACAGCTTTGGCAGTTACATATGATGCACTATTAGCACACAACGTGACCCTATCTCATTCTATCCTCTCCATCCTGGCTACTTCATGGAAGGTGGGGGCGCTTCTCTCTTCCCACGCAATGCCTCCCTCCCCCTCACTTGCAGCTGCTGAGATGGAGTGAAGGAGGAGAGAGCCCAGATCTCCCCTACTTCCCCCCTCCCCCGCTCTCCTTTATTTAGGTCCTCACCTTTTTAATTCCCAGCTTGCTTTACTTGTGCCAATGAGCTTTAGCTGGAACTAGAGGCCAGAAGACATGAAAATAGGCTTAGTAGCAATCTGTGTCCTTCCGGTGTTCATAGAAACCAAACATTACACGGGAGGCTGCCAGCCCTTTCTGATCTCCCTCCCCTGGCTGCCCCAGAGATCTGTAGTATCACAAGGAGCACCTGATTATCCTTGGGAATCTTTCATGTGCAACCATGGTCAGAATGTGGTTCTCAGGATAGTCAGATGATTTTTGGATGTTACTTTAGACCTCTAGGACAGTGAGAGGGAAGTCAGTAAACGTTTGATGTGCCAGAGAGGTCCATAAAGAAGCCAAAGCCTTGAAGGGTTCTTGTATAACCAATCTAATTGATGCTGGTGTGGCTGGCCGCTGTTGAAGGCTGGGTCAGGAAGGAGCACATGTTTTAGTACAAGACTCCTTTGTCTTGCTGTTAGTTGAATGACCTGTCATAAGGTTCTGAAGATGCATGTGTTGTTTCTTTACATGTGTAGCAAGAGGCCAGGCCACAGAGCGTGGTGATGGAAGCTCTGTGGTGAAGCTGAGAGAGTAGCTTCAGAAATAATTCTGGTTTTCATTTTCTAATAAAGTTCCTTGCTCAGTGATAGGCTGTGATTGTTTCTATGATTCACCGCCACATGACAAATCAAAGGCCAATTTGTGTTTAATCTTAAGAAATAAATTGTGATATGACTGGGGCTGAGGCCCTACAGCCCATCCTGTGATCAAATTGTTGGTAAGGGTGTTAGCCCCAGGATGGATAGCCCCTAATCAGGAAGACTCGATTTAATCATGGTTTTCTACATAAAAATGCATTCTTGTTGGTTGTTATAACCTTCATACATATTCTTCACAACTCAGCGATAGATAGCTAGATGTAAGTTTCATTTTTAGAAGGTACACACTATACAATTTTAATTGATTTATTTTGAAAACTTTTCAGATTAGTTTTACAGCTATATCAGAAAATGAATGATTGTTTGGTTATTTCATTTACCAAAGGTAATTGAAGCAGGTATTTATGAAGTCATTGGGAGGTGAACTATCTCCAATTCAACAGGTTAATCATTAATATTTGGAGGATTTTCTTGCCATACTGTATTAGGAAGAGAACATCACCAGACAGACATTTAAATTGTTTTTTTAACTAAAACAGCAATGTTAAGTATTCTGGATTTTTTTCTTCAACAGCAAACATATCATATTTTAACAAAACACGCATATGTCCCTCACTTCTCACATTTATCTCCAGACTTTTTCTCCTTGTCCAGATCTATTCCGGCCCCAACAATCTTCTATTCATTGAACTTTTTGAAACTTTGCACTTTTAGAGAGGTAAGGGATTGACTCTGTGTACACAAATTGCAGAGGGACAATAGAGCTGAGGTCCGTTATTTCTCACCTCTATATATTATTTATTTATTTTAAAACATTTTTGCTGTTAACAAGCATGTTACCTCTGGAGACACAAATCTACAGTTTGAGAACTGCAAAACTAAGCATCTCTGATGGGATCTTCTAGACTGAGCACTGAGTCCCATTGGGTAGATAGAAAGAATAACCTAAATAATCTATACAGAAGTCTGTGGAACCCCATAAGATTGGGTCCCTAATCCATGAACTATTGGAACTCATTTACAAAATTTTTCTTAAACATTACATGAATATATTGTCTCATGCTATAGAATTAGAATTTATAATCCCTGTTCCATGATGAGATATATTTGAGCTATAATGTATCTTAATTAAAACTATCTGTAGATAGGATTTTTCCTCAAAAAAAAATTTATCAAAAAATCCAATTTAAATAAAAAAATCCATTAAAAAAAATTTTTTTTTAATCATTGATTTTTATCCACCCTGGTTAGCCCCAATGCCATTACCAAACCCCAGTCTGGATAACTCATTTGCATATAGTGTTCTTCAGTTCTCTCCTGACCAGTTGTACAGAATTGCTGGGTACTGTTAAACAACTGACATAGGGTAAAAAGTGCTTTATAAATACAATACTGATTGAAATACTATTAATGAGAATAAGTACTAGCTGACTGTTGGTGATGAAATGGTGGAAGCGGTGGGATTACAGGGGTATTGGAAATCTGCTGTACAAAAGTAGTAAATATTAAAGAATAGGCAAAAGAGGCTGTAGCTGATATCCATCCCAGTTAGGTCTGAAAAGGCCATTAGAACTAAGTAACACCATTAACATGGGATAAATAATATCCAGAAAGCTTTTAAAATATAGAACAATCTAATAATGAGGAGAAGGATTGGGTTTAGGGAAGAGCTGTAAAAAATGATCAAGCGCATGTTGCGATGGGTTGCCCCCCTCCCCCCCGCCCCTTCTGGGAGCTACCTGATGTACTGGGGTACCACTGAGCCAGTCTGTTCCACCAGCATGGGCCCCCTCACCCTGTTCTGCTGAGCCAGGCCCTCAAGCCTTTTATAGCACACACAGAGATAGGGACACACCCACCTGCAGAAAGACACAGACACTGAGATCAGCACTGCATGGGAAGGATTTCAGCTAAGGGATTGCCCAGCGCTCAAGTGCACTCCCGCTCTGGAGAGTAAACCCAAAATTGTATTGTCTTTCGCTGCACCGAGAACTGTACAGCATGAATTAACTGAAATTCGCCCTCTCCCTCAATGTGGAGTGAGAGAGGCACAGCTTTTTGCCCCTTCCCCGCCCCCCAGTCATGAATTACACAAACTGGGTTTAAAACAAAAACAAGTTTATTAAATACAAGAGGTAGATTTTAAGGGATAGCCAACAGATCAAAGCAGATTACCTTAGTAAATAAACAAAAACCGCAAACTGAGTTTAACACACTACACAGGTAGATATAAATTAGCAAATTCTCACCCTGAGTGATAAACAGGCTGGCAGACTCTTAAGGCCTAAGTTGGCTTGGTTTTTCCAGGTTTTCATAGACAGGCTAAAGATCCTTCTAGCCTGGGACCATCATTTTCCACAGTTCAGTCCTTGCCCCTCAGGTGTTTCCAGATGTGTTGTTGCAGGGAGAGTGAGGTACCCTCATGATGTAATTGTCCCCTTTTTATATCTTCTTCCTACTTGCTGGAAAGCTCTTTTGCTGGGACCTGGGTCAAACAGTTCCCATTGTGTAGGGCTCTCTCTGAGAGGTTTCTATTGTACACAGTTCTGGGGTAATCCTTGTGCTTGTGTGCATTTCCTCAATAAGCTATTAACATCGTTTGGCCTTTTTACTGTTGTACCTGAAAGGCTGCTTGGGGGTGTTTTCAACCTCAAAACATGTTTCAGTAGCCAAACTTCATAACTTCACATACGATGATAACACATACAATCCAATGACCTATTAACGTCTAGCAGATCAAGATTTTTGGAATTATATCACACAAGACATACTTTGTACAAAATATAGCCATTTGTGTAATAGGTAACTGCATCGCCCATGTGGGGTTCTGATGCGGTCCGCTGTGAGCCATATCTTTCCTGGCATGACGAAGCCAGGATAATCAGCACTCTTCTCGCGATTCCTGGTCTGGATGGAAGATGGATGACTCTGTCCCCCTTAAGAGGGAGTCCCCGACCACCAACATCCTGGTATTGAAGAGTTCAAGTCCCCAGAGCAGGTGTTCCAGAGTGCTTGTCTCAGGATTGTTTCCATTCTGTGTTTTCAGTGGTATTGGCTTGGGGCTAAGTGGTATCCTGAAATGTGACATGTCACTGCTTGCTTGTTTATGCAACAAGTGAGTCTCTTGTAATGTGAAGACATGAATCTTCTAGCCACTTAATAGCGTGGTCAGATTTCCCAGGAGAATGGCCTTTTACATTGCGGTGGCATGCACAGAGGTCTGAGCCTATGTTTCTCTCTGTGTTTGCCCTGAAAAAGGCCATTTAGCTTGAGATTTTCACTTGAGTCATAGGGCCTATGGCTAGAAGGGACCCCCAGATCATTTAGTCTGATTTTCTATAGATCCCAGGCCGCCAACACCACCCCGCTCCCACACACTAAACCCAACAACCGAACCCAGACCAAAACATTACAGCCCCCAGGAGACCAGACTATTATGTCCCACAGGCAGAGAATAGGAATACATACTCCTGAGGGAATTCTGTGCCAAAAAATTTTGCAAATTTTATTTGTCAATAAGTAAATGTGGATGCTCCAGCAGTGGGGCGCACAGGCCAATGGCTGCACAGAGGTGGGAGATCACCCTGCAGCCCCCTGTCCCCCGAGACATGGACTCGGCAGTGAGGCTGAACCCAACCCTGACACAGGTGCGCCAGGTAGGCTCAGCTCAGTAGGATCCAAGTGTGGAGCAGCTTAGTGGGGGGAGGGGGAATCCAGGTGAGGGGTGAGAGGTTCTGGGTACAGGCAGCTCAGTGGGGGGTCTGGGTGCAGGGGGGATTTGGATGCACAGGGGCTCATTGGGGGGGTTCTGGGTGCAGGGGCAATGGGACTCTGCAGGGGGATCCAGGTGAAGGCGGTTGGGGCTTGGCAAGGGGGTCTGGGTATGGGAGGATATAGGGCTCAGCGTGGGGGGTATGGGTGCGAGGAGCTCAGCTCTAGGGTTGCCAGTGTTGCCACTTTTCTAATTGCTGGTAACTGAAGCCCTGAGGCCCCAACCCCATTGCTCGCTCCTCTCCACTCTTCTCCCATCGCTCACTGAATCATCTCCGTCTCCCTCATCCCCACCAGCTGGGCTCCCTCTGCTCCAGGGCCTGACAAGGAGCCTGTCTGCAGCAGGAGGCAGCCCCGGCTGAGCAGGGGCTGGTGTAGGTTAATGACCTGGACCTCCCGCTGCCCCATGGTAACCCAACTTTTGGTGTCCAGTCAGTACATTTGACCGGATGCAGGGGGGCTCTGGATGCAGGGGGTAAGGCTCATCGGGGTGGGGGTTTGGGAGCAGGGGGGTTGGTAAGGGGGCTCTGGGTGCAGGATAGTGAGACTGAGCAGGGGGGTCTGGATGCACAGGAGTTGGTCAGACAGGGAGTGGGTTCAGCATCCCTTTCCTCCCCCCCTGTGATTTACCTCTCTGCCAGCTGCTCTGGGGACCCAAAATGTGGTGCATGCATTGCTGGGGAGGGGCGCGTGACGGCTCTTGCAGCTTCACTTTGCTTCCCCATCAGAAAGTCATTTTTCTGCAGAGAAGCAAAGAAATCTGCAGGGGAAATGAATTCTGCGCGCATGCAGTGGCGCAGAATTCCCCCAGGAGTAATAGGAGGACCAAGGTGCACTAATGCCCGAGGCCTCTGCAGGGAAATGATTGAGTTCTTGTTTAGACCACAAGGCCATTGATTGGCATTCAGTCATGACATTGATGGCATTGGTCGTGCTGGAGCACTTAACAAGAATGACCATGGGAAGGTTGTCATCTTCCTCCCCAATTTACTATCCTATATGAATTTAATTAGAGTACTGTTTATCCTTCTTCCAGATCATTAATGAAAAAAAGTCTGATTCTTAACTTTGATTCCTGCCCTAGATACTTCAGGCCTGATTTGACACTCTGCCATTTAGCATTAATTCTGTTCTAAGTGTCTTTGAGCCAGTTTCCAGTCTACATATGTGGTCACTCCAATTTGAATTATTTTTTCAAGTAAGATTTTGAGACACAGTAGCAAATGCTTTAAGCAAAACCCAAATATGTTACATCTGTTGTTTTCCCGTTGCCAGCTAGTTTTGTCATTCTATCAAACAATCTCTCGCCCCTCCCCCCCCCAAAAATAATTCCCTAACAAAATTGTGCCTGTCATTTCAGCAGCCTGATTCTGGTCTCACCGTTGTTTTCGAGTAGTGTAAGCCATTCACTTCAGCAAAGTTACTCCTCATCAACACCAGTGCAAGTGAGATCAGACTCGGGCCCTAAATATTTAATTATATTTTCTCATAATGCTTGTTGTATTTTGTTGGGAAGATAGATTAAACGTACAGGACACTTGGTGCCATGGTTTGTTTCTTTCTTTTTGAGAATTGGTACTGCATTTCCTTTCTTCTGTCACACAGAACCTTCCTATGAGTTGGATTTGCACAGGTGGATTAGAGTTGTGTGTGGACCCAAGGTTCCACCCATGCAGTTGTCTATGAATGTTCATGGTCAGCAAATCAGCATTTAGAATCATTAGCTAATTTCCTTAATAATGGCTGAGAACAAATGCCCTAGGATGTATGTAATCTGGACAGACTGATTTGTCCACATTACACAGTTCCAAGTATCCCTTTGTTTTCTCTTTATACATAGTTATTTGTAGAGAATCTTCCTTTCTTTCTAACTGTTCTTGTTGAGGAGGATTCTGGTATATCTCTTTTTGAGCTATCGTTAATTTCATTCCCCTCCACATTCACACTTTCCTCCTAGAACTTCTTTCCTTTGATGTATTTTGTAAAAGCTTCTTATTTCCTTTGACTGGTATTAACTGGTTTTGCTATTTAGCTTCTCTTCCCTTTTCCCAGAAAGCCGTAACTGATTTGGAATATGTTTGCTTGGTTACCTCCTCTTGTTCTTCTGAGCAGCCTCTGGGAAACCGCATGGGCTGATTCTTATTTCTGACACGCTTCTGAACTTCAGTCTGTTGCCCCTTGATTATAACATTGCTTAGGATTCCCCCAGCCCTCTCCCAAACTAGTGGACTTAATTCTTCCTCCCGTTGTGCCTTGCTTGCTAGATTATTTTTAAACTCCCCCCTCCCAATTTGCTTTCCAGCATTCTGTGATCCCATTGCTTACTCTGCTCAATTCAAATCACTCACAGTCACTTGTTCCAGGCTTTTTCTAGGCTTCTCACTCTGTAAGAAGTAGATATGGGAAGGTTGTCTGAAGAGTTACTGATTAGATTAGTCTACAGAGCCGGTCTTCTCCTGTGATAGGGGACTGTGGTCAGGGGGTGCGGGGCTGGGGGGAGGGGGGAGAATAGGGAGCTCACTGCAGTCATGAAGCAGCAGGACAGGATAGTAGCCCTAAAGAGCCTGGTAAGGGACCTGGTCTGCTAGCTAGAGGACTTGAGTCCCTCAGTTCTTCTGCTGTGGGGTGTAGCACATACTGGCCTGGGGCACACGCTGCTCCTTTGTGAACTACGTCTATTATTCCCTGAAAAAAAACTTTAAAAAACTCCTTCAAAAACAGACTCCAACAAGAAACTGCAGAATTGGAATTAATTTGCAAACTGGACACTATTAAATTAGGCTTGAATAAAGACTGGGAGTGGATGGGTCATTACACAAAGTAAAAACGATTTCCCCATGCTAATTTTTTCCCCTACTGTTACTCACATCTTCTTGTCAACTGTTGGAAATGGGCCATCCTGATTATCACTAAAGTTTTTTTTCTCCTGCTGATAATAGCCCACCTTAATTGATTACTGTTGTTATAGCTGGTATGGCAACACCCATTTTTTCATGTTCTCTGTGTATATATCTCTTCCTACTGTATTTTCCACTGCATGCATCCGATGAAGTGGGTTTTAGCCCACGAAAGCTTATACTCAAATACATTTGTTAGTCTCTAAGGTGCCACAAGTACTCCTCGTTCTTTTTGCTGATACAGCCTAACACAGCTACCGCTCTGAAACCTGAATCCCTCGTGTGATTCAGCCCTAACGAACTGACAGCTTTGATTTTGTGGATGCCTTCAAACACTACTACGTGACGCAAGGGATTGGAAGCTTTATGACTGTGCTGTCACATTCTAGTTTGGAGTTAGTGGCCTGCCTTAAAAGTGTTGCCTGGCATTGGGTCAAATGTTCCTAGAGGTGGCTTCCGTTTTGTGATACACCATCCCTGTCCCTAAGATTGGTCCTAACAGTGTCCGGGCTATGCAGAGTTCCATGTGATAGTTTAGGAGGAACAGGCTTAAGGCCATCATTGGGAGGAAGCACCAGAAATCTTCCAAGGCAGCCCGTTTCCAAGCGCCCTAGAGCCTTGTTCGGCAGCCCAAAGAGGATTGTACGAGGCTTGGATAAATATCCTGTGTAAGACTTCAAACATTTGGTAGTTTACCTGTGTACCGTGGCTGGCATCATGGTAGCTATAATATTTCTCTGATTACATCAGAGTCGTCTTTTCTCTTCCTGCCTGACAGTGATCATATTTTACCCTTCTAGAGCACTTCCTGTACATTTAGCCCCAGATCTGCAAAGGCATGTAGGTACCTAACTCCTACTGAACTCAATGGAACCAAAATACCTTTGACGATCTAGGCCCTAATCCTCTTGAGGGAGAATTTTACAGATGGGGAAACTGAGGCACATAGACGTGAAAGGGAGCATGTCAATGGTAGGGTTACATCTCAGGAGTCCTGACTTCCAGCCCTCTCTACTCGAGCATGCTTCCTGCATGTCAGGATTGTATGGATCTTGGTATGAGAGAGGCAGTGTGGTCAAGTAGTCTGAGCACAGCAGTATGTCAAGTGCTACTAAATTTTAACACTAGTTCTGAAAATGATTTTTGCTGGAGGCCTTCGGCAAGCCACTTCACTTCTTGTTATCTCTGGGTCCTATGTGTAAATCAGGGGTGATGATGCTTACCTACTTGACAGAGTCTGACACTGATTTAATCCTTCTAAAGCTGTGCTTCTTATGTCAATTTCTGAATCCCCTGGCATAAGAACATAAGAACGGCCATAATGGTCAGACCAAATGGTCCATCTAGCCCAGTGTCCTGTCTTCCGACAGTGGCCAGTGCCAGATGCTTCAGAGGGAATGAACAGAACAGGTAATCATCAAGTGATCCATCCCCTGTTGCCCGTTCCCAGCTTCTGGCAAACAGAGGCTAGGGACACTTCAGAGCATGATTTTGCATTCCTGCATATCTTGGCTAATAGCCAATAGCCTCCATGAACTTATCTAGTTCTTTTTTGAACCCTGTTATAGTCTTGGCCTTTACAACATCCTCTGGCAAAGAGTTCCACAGGTTGACTGTGTGTTGTGTGAAGAAATACTTCCTTTTGTTTGTTTTAAATCTCTGTCTATTAATTTCATTTGGTGACCCCTAGTTCTTGTGTTATGAGAAGGAGTAAATCACATCTCCAAGCAGTATTCAAGATGTGGGCATACCATGGATTTATATAGAGGCAATATGATATTTTCTGTCTTTTTATCTGTCCTTTTCTTAATGATTCCTAACATTCTGTTCGCTTTTTTGACTGCCACTGCCCATTGAGTGGATATTTTCAAAGAACTATCCACTATGACTCCAAGATCTCTTTCTTGAGTGGTAATAGCAAATTTAGACCCCATCATTTTATATGTATTGTTGGGATTATGTTCTCCAATGTGCATTACTTTACATTTATCAACATTGAATTTCATCTGCCATTTTGTTGCCCAGTCACCCAGTTTTGTGAGATCCCTTTGTAATTCTTAGCTTTGGACTTACAAAACTACTCAAGTATCAGGGGGTAGCCGTGTTAGTCTATATCTACAAAAACAACAAGGAGTCTGGTGGCACCTTAAAGACTAACAGATTTATTTGGGCATAAACTTTCATGGGTAAAAACCTCACTTCTTCAGATGTTTACTTCTCTCCATTCTGAAAACTGATCGTTTATTCCTACGCTTTGTTTCCTATCTTTTTAACCAGTTACTGATCCATGAGGACCTTCCCTCTTATCCCAATATAGCTTGCTTTGCTTAAGAGTGTCTGGTGAGGGACCTTGTCAAAAGCTTTCTTAAAATCTAAGTACGCTCTATCCACTTGCTCATCCTTGACCACATGCCTGATGACCCCCTCAAAGAAGTCTAGTAGTTGGTGAGGCATGATTTCCCTTTACAAAAACCATGTTGGCTCTTCCCCAACAAATCATGTTCACCTATGTATCTACAATTCTGTTCTTTACTGTAGTTTCAACTAGGGTGACCAGATGTCCCGGTTTTATAGGGACAG
The DNA here is from genome assembly GCF_013100865.1 of Trachemys scripta elegans. NCBI lineage: Eukaryota > Metazoa > Chordata > Testudines > Emydidae > Trachemys > Trachemys scripta. The sequence goes on along the minus strand of NC_048298.1, from coordinate 9,287,402 downwards.
TCCCGATTTTTGGGTCTTTTTCTTATATAGACTCCTATTACCCCCACCCCCATTCTGATTTTTCACACTTGCTGTCTCGTCACCCTAGTTTCAACCAATTTGCCCAGTACTGAAGTTAGACTTACTGGCCTGTAATTGCCAGAATTGCCTCTGGAGTCTTTTTAAAAAATTGGCATCACATTAGCTATCCTCAAGTCATCTGGCACAGAAACTGATTTAAATGGTAGGTTACATCCACACGTAGTAGTTATGCATGTTGAATTCCTTCAGAACTCTTGGGTGATACCATCTGGTTCTGGTGACTTATTACTGTTTAATTTATCAATTTGTTCTAAAACCTCCTCCAGTGACAGCTCAATCTGGGACAGTTCCTCAGATTTGTCACCTAAAAAGAATGGCTCAGCATGGGAATCACCCTCGCATCCTCAGCTGTGAAGACCGATGCAAAGAATTCATGTAGATTCTCCACAATGGCCTTCTCTTCCTTGAGTGCTCCTTTAGCACCTTGATCATCCAGTGGCCCCACTGGTTGTTCAGCAGGCTTCTTGCTTCTGATGTACTTAAAAAACTTTTTGCTGTTACGGTTAGCCAAAGACTCAAAAAGTTCTTCAAATTCTTGGCCTTTCTAATTTTATTTTGACATGTCACTTGGCAGAGTTTATGCTCCTATCTATTTTCCTCAATAGGATTTAACTTCCACTTTTTAAAGGATGCCTTTTTGCCTCTAACTACTTCTTTTACTTAGTTGTTTGGCCGCGGTGGCACTTTTTTGGTCCTCTGACTATGTTTTGTAATTTGGGGTATACATTTAAACAGAGCCTCTATTATGCTGTCCTTTAAAGGTTCCATGCAGCTTGCAGGGATTTTACTTTTGGTGCTGTAGTTCTTAATTTCTGTTTAACTAACTTCCTCATTTTTGTGTAGTTCCCCTTTCTGAAATTAAATGCTACTGTGGTGGGCTGGTGTGGTGTTTTCCACACCACAGGGTGTTTTCCCCCCATAGGGTAGTGACTATTACTAAGCGGTAATAGTGTCCTTTAGCATTGCTCATCAAATAGTACATGGTTATTTATTTAGCATAGATACTTTGCCTGGTGCTACTCAGACGTGACACTCCTCATCTCCAAGGAACTTACAGCGATCATGCAGTTGGCTCTGCACAGGCAGATTAGATTTCTGCATGGACCCAGCGTTCCACTCCTGCTGCTCCATTTGCAGGAACTGAGCCCAAATCAGGTACAGAGAAAACAATTCAGACATAAAACACTGGGGGCTTGATGCTGCTCCCATTGAAGTCAAGGGCAAATAGGGTGACCAGATGTCCCGGTTTTATAGGGACAGTCCCGATCTTTGGGTCTTTTCCTTATATAGGCTCCTATTACCCCCCCATCCTCTGTCCCGATTTTTCACATTTGCTGTCTGGTCACCCTAAGGCAGTGGTTCCCAAACTTTAACAACCTGTGAACCCCTTTCACTAAAATGTCAAGTCTCGCGAACCACCTCCTAAAAATGAACATTTCCAAGGATTTTCTCCTTTACCTGAGTATAAATTATAAAAGCAGTGATCTTGGAAATATAAAATTTGTTTTTATGACATGTTTATTACCCACTATTTATTATTAATTATTTATCATTACAGTATTTTTATTACATTATGAAAACGGCAACACTCTTCCAAGATCTCGCTTTCGTAGCTTGTATCACTTTGAATAAGCCTGTTATAAGACAAGGATCCTAGGTGTCATCAAGGAGTATCAGATGTGAAACAGCAGGAAGGTATTTAAGAAGCCAACTCAGAGTTCCTCCTACACAAGCATTCAGGTCTTGAGCAGTCCAGGCAAACAACACATGTTACAACAAAGCTTAAATTTGTTCTTCATAATACTTTTAAAAACAACACTAGCTGCCTATTTAATTTTAATAACAGCAAAAAATATCCACCTCCCTTTTCCATTTCTTATAAGGAGTCTTGAAGTTTAAATCTCCTTAGTGTGATCGATATGCTTGCTTTGATCTGCTTAGTTCTTGGAAGTCTAGGGGCTCTGGGCAGCTGGGCCCATGCTGCCCGGGGTCCCTAAGGACAGCTCTGGCCGCCATTAGGGAATTTTTTCTCAAGAACCCCCTGTAACATTTCGTGAACCCCTGGGGGTTCACGGAACCCCAGTTTGGGAACCACTGCCCTAAGGGGAAACCCCCCATTTACTTTGATGGTGTAGAATCAGATCCCATGTGAGGCACTAATCAGGAATGCAATTTGCAATTCTGATGGCCCAAACTAGGAATGGGGCTGAGGGGAGAAAGGAAACGCAATATATTCACTGGACCTCGTCTCCCTCTGGAGCTTTGTGACGTTTACCAGTGCTTGGAAATCTGCTGGGAGCGCTGCAGTGGTGAAGATGGCTTGGTTCTCTAATCCAGTGCTTCCAGCTGTACAGATGCTCTCCTCACTGTTCTCCTGGAATTAAACCTCATTCTATTTTTCTCGTTTCCAAAACAAACTTCCTCTTTGGCAGTCATGTCGCCCATCATTGCTGGGAAGAAAAGCCGTGCAGCGTTTTCCATCCAGTCAATGGCCTCGATGGGTATGTGTACACTGCAATTAGACCACCCGCAGTTTGCCCATAACAGGCTCTTGGGACTCGGGCTAAGGGCTGTTTAATTGTAGTGTAGACATTTGGGCTTGGGCCACACTTGAGCTCTGGAACCCTCCCACCTCGAAGGGTCCTAGAACCTGAGCCCAAATGTCTACACAGCAATTAAACAGCCCCTTAGTGTGAGCCCCAGTCATCTGTCCTGGGTCAGCTGTGGGTGTCTGATTGCAGCGTAGACACTCCCCAGTGTTTCCCGCTCACCCTGCGACAGCCACAGGGAGAAAGTCTAATGTTAACAGCAAACTGAAACACACTGGAAGCTGCCCTGTCTTGAAATACACACCACCCTGATTGAAACAAGCTGAGCGGCTCTGTTGAAACGTGGAATTGAAACTTAAACAATGTTACTTTTAAGTGCTAGAGCTATGGGTTGTTTTTTTAATGTCAAGATGGTGCTCGAGTGTAGTGTGTGTTTAATTTGCATTAAGTGAGAAGATGAGAATTCCTTAACAAGTTTCAATATTAATAAAGAGACAGGTCAAGAAAGGGTATGTAAATATACTTTATCGCTGCAGTCCCTGTTTTGTATAGTCGGACATTTGTATGGCTAAAATGTAGCTCACTGCTTCCATCCGTTCTCTCCTTTGGCTTGGCTGCACCATCTGATTTGCTTGTAATGCATTCGTGTTTATTTTTGTTTTTTCTTGAAAACTTAATTTCACAGCCCATCTTGTGCAGTTCTCATGGAGAATTTCTGTAAATCTAAATCAATCAAAAGCACCAGGATCAGTCACTGTCAGATGTTTTTGAGTTTATGCTGGTTAATTGCTTGAGTGCATAAAATTAGTTAATGCTTTAAAGATGTAAAATGTTATATAAGTGCTAAATAGTTACATAAGTGCAAAGTATTGTGTATTGCACTATATTTTTTCATAGTATTTTGCACCTAAATAGCACCTTTCATCCTAGGTAGGGTTGCCAACTTTCTAATTGTACAAAACCAAACATCCTAGCCCTGCCCCTTCCCCGAGGCCCTTCCCCTTCCCCTTCCCTAGGCCCCGCCCCGCACTCACTACATTCCCCCTCCCTCGGTGGCTTGCTCTCCCCAGCACTCATTCACTTTCACTGGGCTGGAGTAGGGGGTTGGGGTGCAGGAGGGGGTGAGGGCTCTAACTGGGTGTGTGGGTTCCAGAGTGTGGCCAGAAATGAGGGGTTCACGGTGCGGGAGGGGGCTCTGGGCTGGGGCAGGGAGTTGGAGGGTGCGGGCTCTGGGGTGGGGGCCAGGGATGAGGGGTTTGGGGTGCAGGACGGGGGTCGAGGCTGGTGATGGGGCCGAGGGATTCGGAGTGCAGAAGGGGACTGCGGGTTGAGGCAGGAGGTTGGGGTGTGGGAGGGGGTATGGGCTCTGGGCTGGGGGTGCATGCTCTGGGGTGGGGCCGAGGGGTTCAGAGTGTGGGTGGGGGCTCTGGGCTGGGACAGGGGGTTGGAGTGCAGTGGGGGTGAGGGCTCCAGCTGGGGGTCCAGGCTCTGGGGTGGGGATGGGTATGAGGGGTTTGGGGTGTAAGAGAGGATTCGGGGTGGGGGGGGCTCAGGGCAGGGGGTTGGGGTGTGGGCTTACCTCGGGCGGCTCCCGGCCAGCAGCACAGCAGGGCTAAGGCAGGCTCCCTGCCTGTCCTGGCAACGTGCTGCACCCTGGAAGCAGCCAGTAGCAGGTCCGGCTCCGAAGCAGGGAGGCCAGGAGGCTCTGCATGCTGCTCTTGCCTGCAGGCACCCCTCCCACACACACACACAGACACAGCTCCTGGCCAATGGGAGTACAGAGCCAGTGTCAGGGCGGGGGCAGCGCGCGGAGCCTCCTGGCCTCCCCGCCTAGGAGCCGGACCTACTGCTGGCCACTTCCAAGGCGCAGCGTGGAGACAGGACAGGTAGGGGCTAGGCTGCCTTAGACCCGCAGCACTGCTGACCGGACTTTTAACGGCCTGGTCGGCGGTGCTGACCAGAGCTGCGAGAGTCCCTTTTTGACCGGGCGTTCCAGTCGAAAACTGGACACCTGGCAGCCCTAATTCCAGGTGCCTGCTTCAACAACTAAATGACATTCTTTCCCACTACGGTAGATCCAGAGTAGCATAACCCCATGTGCAACCTAGACTCTCTTTTAGCTTGGCACAGATGCAGGGTCACGTGACAACTCCTTCTGACAATTTGCAGGATCAACAAAATCTTTATTTTTGGAGCGAAGGGGGAAACTTCAATCAATTTGCACAGGGCAGAAATGCTTTGAACGAACTCAACCGATGTTTTTAACCTCGAGTGCTGGCCATTTTTGATTTATGGAGAGTCATAGAATTCAAGGCCCGAAGGGACAGTTAGATCATCTGGTCTGATCTCCTGTATATCACAGGCCATTACATTTCACACACTGTGTTTGGCTAAAGCATATCTTCCAGAAAGGCATCCCAGGCCAGATTCGAAGACATGGAGAATCCACTACTTGGTTGTTTGTTCCAACGTTAATCACCCTCACTTAAAAAATGGTGCATAATTTCTCACTTGAATTGTCTGGCCTCCGCTTGTTCTGATTTTCTCAGCTAGATTAAAGAGCCCTTTAGTAAGCAGTATTTCTCCCTGGGAAGGTTCTTACAAACTAATCAAGTCACCTCTCCATTTTCTTTTTAATAAGCTAAACAGATCAAGGTCTTTAAGGATGTCTACACTGCAATAAGAGACCCATGGCTTGCCTGGATCGTCTGACTTGGACTTGCAGGACTCAAGCTGCAGGGCTATAAAACTGCACTGTAGACATTCAAGATGAGCTGGATCCCGGGTTCTGGACCCTCCCCGTCACAGCCTGTCAGAACCTGAGCCCAAATGCCTACCCTACAATTCTATAGCCCCCGTTAGCCCCAGTCACCTGGCCCCGGCCAGCTGGGGCTGTGCTGCAGGTCTTTGATCGCAGCGCAGAAGTACCCTGCGTCTGTCATGGTAAGGCAAAATTCTCCAGCCCTCAACTAACTTTTGTGGCTCTTTTCTGCACCCTCTCCAATTTTTCAACTACTTTTGTAAAATTTGAATTAACATCTAATTGTAGGTTTAAGGAAAATCACTCCAACCTCCAAAAAAACAAGCCACACTGCTGACTGTGGTAGTTACTTAACGTTTGTGATAATTGGATTCTCAGAAAGCCAAACACTTTCTAAGCTATAATGAGATTCATACTTTAATTGCTGTGTCCTTTTCCCAGGCATGCAGTGGAGCCAATGAAGAAAACAACCACAATCAACTCTTGGATGTCTTGTTACAAGATATGGCCTCAAACGACAGTGGTTTAGCTTCTTAATGAGGGTGCATTCTTGAAAGACAGTTTTAGGGCCAGATTCCGTTATAGTGGGGCCTATTTGTGCCATTGAGGAGATGCACAGGGATTGGATTCTGGCCATAACATGCCAGTGCTGAATTTCCCCGGCAGAAGGGCTCTCCCCTCTGGTGTAAAGCCACCAGAACTAGCGCTTGTGCCAGCTACCCTCGCCACCGTGCTATAGGGAGCATGCTAGGGTAGGGGAGGGCAAACTTTTTGGCCCGAGGGCCACATCGGGGTTGTGCAACTGTATGGAGGGCCGGGTAGGGAAGGCTGTGCCTCCCCAAACAGCCTGGCCCCTGCCCCTTCTCACTTCCTGCCCCCTGACTGGCCCCCTCAGAACCTCCAACCCATCCAACGCCCCCTGCTCCTTGTCCCCTGACTGCCCCCTCCTGGGACTCCCGCCCCCTACCAACCCCTCTGCTCCCTGTCCCCTGACTGCCCTGCCCCCTACCACACCCCCACCCCCTGACGACTCCCCCTGGACTCCCACCCCCATCCAACCGCCCTCTGCTCTTTGTCCCTTGACCACCCCCTGCCCCTAACTGCCTCCCGGGATCCCACCCCCTTATCCAACACGCCCTTGCTTCCTGTCCCCTGATTGCCCTCCTGACCCCCATCCGTGCCCCCTGATAGGTTCCCCGGGACTCCCACTCCCAATCCTCCCTGTTCCCCCTCCCCTGACCACCTCCCCCAGAACCTCCACCGCCTCCAACCTCCCCCTCCTCCCTGACTACCCCCCAGGACTCCCCGCTCCCTTACCCAACCCTCCCACCTCCCTAGCAGCAGCAGGAGCTCGCAGCCATGACACCCGGCCAGAGCCCGCTGTGCTCCCCACGCTGCCCAGCGGGAGCGGCAGGCCAGGGTGCAGCCTGCACGGAGGCGTGGCTGCGGGGAAGGGGGGACAGCAGGGGAGGGGCCGGGGACTAGGTTCCCTGGCCAGGAGCTCAGGGGCCGGGCAGGACAGTCCCGCGAGCCGGATGTGGCCTGCGGGCCATAGTTTGCCCATGTCTGCTAGGGATGAAAAGGGCACGGTGTCAGGGCTGTGGCATGGCAAAGCTACATTCCACGGCACCAATCATCCACTTACATGAGGTCCCTTTGGGCCAGATGCAAGTAACAGAAATCAGAGCAGCCCCTAGGTTGCTGTAACTCACCCTAGGGCTGGGCCAATGCAGAATCAGTGAGCCATCACCAGCACCCTGACAGCTCACAGCCCCTCTCCCTCCTGAACTGAGCCGAGCTTGGAGCCAGAAGAATAAAGCCCTGAAGCTTGAGTGAATCCTCTGGCTTTCTTACCTCCCACCAAGAGAGATATTTGGATCTACTGAGCCCCAAGATGCCCATTACAAAAGGGATTCAGTGGGCATTCGGAATGGTGGTTAATCCTCGCTCAACTCTCCTGCATCCACAGTTGTCCCTGGGCATGTGTCCAGTGTGGGTGGCTGCACAGGGCCTCATGAGTTGGGGGACCCCGCTCTCAGCACCTACAGCCTTCCCCCTCTGCTGACTTGCTGTGACCCTGCCTCTTGAGATGAACTTGGACTCAGTCTCCCTAGCCCTAGTGACATTCCCCCTGCCCCAATCGCTTCCAAACTTCCCCTGCCCTCTCAATAACAAGCTCCTGAAACCACTGCCCCCGCTGCTGAAAAATCCTTTTTAACACACCCCAGTGACAAATGCCTTTTTCCAGCCTCTGCTGAAATCCTCTCTAGCTTCCCTGGTCCAACCCCCGCTTCTCGCTGGAAAACCCCAAACCACAACTGTCAAGCATCAACAATCCCTCCGCCCTAGCTAACCTCTTCACTCAAATATGCTGGGTGGTTTACCAGAATGTGCCCTGGGCACAACATGTCTCTGTTACTGCAGGGCTGTGCAAAACCTAATGCCAACTCCACCTACAAGGAAGCCATCCAACCACAGTACTTAGCACAAACTCTCACTGGGCAGAGGGACAGATTGGAATAGAATATCCTCTCACCAGCTCCTCATGAAGCCATACAGTTCAAGCCCTCCCAGCGGCAGCATTCACCTCTCAGAGTCGGCGGAAGGCAATAAAGCCAAGCTGTTCCAGTTGGTCTTACTGCGGTTCCTCTTAAAACCATCCCTTTACCAAAATGGGGAGTGAATCATGGAGGGGCCTGAGAGATTCGGGATCCACCGTGCATTTTCTTATGCTCATTCTTTCCTGGTGAATGTATTGACCCCCTTCAGAATGCAGAGCAGTTCTTGGCACTTTACCCAGTATTGCCTCTCAGCTGCGGAGTTCGAAACCCTTCACATAGGAGAGGAATTATCACTCCCATCTTACAAAAGGGAGGATCTGGGTCACAGAAGCAGTAGGTGACTTACTCAAGGGCACACAGAATGTCAGTGGCAGAGAAGGGACATTCCCAGTGCGTAACTCTCACCACTAGATAATACTAAACTGGAAGAGTCTGTGCTCCACCAGGAAAGAAGTGGGGGCCCCTTCCCTATTGGAGGGGGGGGGATCAATTTTAAAGCCCCCCACCCCCAACAATTATTTTAGCATTTACTTAGTAACTATGCAGCAGCCTGTATCAGGGTCTTACCTGACCCAGCATCAGACACTGCTGATGCTGCCATCTCTGTTTCCCTGCTCTGGTCAACTCTCATGCTTCTCAATGAGCTAGCTCTCCAGGCAACTCAACATCCGCTCCTTGCTTCTGGGGAGAAACAAAAACTCCAACCCAGCAAACCTATTCGATCCTGGGGCATCCCCAGGAGTCCACACATTGCACTTGTCCTCACTGGGCGATAGCTCATCTTCCAGCCCCTCAACACTCTGTTTGCTGTGACACAGACTGAGCCAAACCCGAGTGGCACTGTGACCCCATGCACCAGGTTGCAACAGTTGGGAGTGGGGTCCAGCCCCATGGGAGAGCTGCGGGGTGAGTGAGGGGCAGGCTTGCTGTCCAACCCCTCCAGGGCTGGTATGGAGGGGACACCCGGAAAAGTGTATGTTTGCCTTGGGACTTGCAACCCATTAGAAGCGTCCCATGACCCACTGGTGGACTGGGCCCTACCATTTGGGAAACACTGGTTCTGGTTACTTAAGCACATGCCTAACTTTACACATGTGAGTAGCACATGAGGTCAATGGACAGACTTGTGTTTAAAGTTAGGCATGTGCTGAATCAGGGTCCAGGACAAGAAGTCCGTATCCCGTTGCAAATGGTAATTTAAGTCAGTGAAGTATAAAATTTGGCTAGGGTATCAGAATTCACTCCCTTATGTTTGCTAAAAGTGCCACAGATGGTGAAGAACTCAGTTTAACGTCCCATTGGAAAGGCAGCGCTATGGGTGGCACAGCACCCTGTAGTGCCACCAGGGGGCGCCGGTTCAGTAATGAGTCAAGGAGAAGAACACTGGGGGTATGTCTACACGACCCGCCGGATTGGCGGGCAGTGATCGATCCAGCGGGGGTCGATTTATCACATCTAGTCTAGATAAATCGACCCCCAAGCGCTCTCACATTGACTCCTGTACTCCACCATCGCAAGAGACGCAGGAGGAGTCAACAGGGGAGTGGCAGCAGTCGACTCACTGTAGTGAAGACACTACGGTGAATAGCTCTAAATACGTCGACTTCAGCTACATTATTCATGTGGCTGAAGTTGCGTAACTTAGTTGATTCCCCTCCCCCCCTGCCAGGGTAGACCAGGCCTCAGTTTGCATCGAAGGCTGATCCCTGTGACTTCCCTGACAGATTGCTATTACTATTCATAATTATCCCATCCTCTGGTTTTCAGTCCATATGACAGTGCTCATGCCCAAGCCAATCGGAATTAATTTTTAAAGGAAGCTTTTGAAAGGGACTGTATCCAATGCTCTACTAACATGTTGGTATATTGCATCGACTGGGTTCCCGTCATCTACTAACTTTGTAAATGGATGGAAAAGTCTATCAAGCTTTTTCTGGTATAATTTGTTCTTTATGAACCCCTGCTACTTAATGATCATGCATCTTTTAGTCTCTAGATGCTTACAGATTTATTTCCCTTCCTGTTCTTCCCATGATTGTACCTGGGTATTAAGTTAGATTTACTGGACAACAATTACCAGGATCACTGTTCTTTCCTTTTATGGAATATCTGTACCGCATTGCCTCTCTTCCTCCCCAAATCCTTTGGTGCCTCTCCAGATTGCCAGGACTATTAAAAAGTAATTGCTCTCAATTCTTTTATTCAATTAGCAATTTAGGACACATGTCTTCTGGACCGCCCGATTTTCATAGAAGAGATACAGGCACACATTTTTCATAGTATTTCTTTTCCTGCTGTTCTCATTAGCCATATTCAAGGAGGTTCGTTATTTCCTGATAGTATTGTAGCAGGAAGGCCTGCTGACCAGCTTGCTTAGTGGTCATCTCGTGGCCTTACAGTTTCTGCCATGTTAATCATCCCAGGGAGGCCCCAGTTGCTGCCTCAATCACCCCCTACATGCTCAGATTGCTTCCCCCAGAGCTTGTCACTACAAAGGAGCCTAGGGGGACCTGGGCCCACCCACTCCACTGGGTGCCAACCCAAGGCCCTAAGGGTCTCAAAGTGTCCAGCCCAGTTACTGAGCTACCCCAAGTAAAGTTGCCCTCTGGGTCACTTTCTACCAGTCTGGAGCACCTCAGATTTGGGCATGTACTTTCTCTAGTACATCTTGCCCTGATATACTTATAAATCCCCTTAGCCCTTGTACCCTTTTGGAAATTTCTTCTGCTTTTTTTCCTCCTCCTTTGCCTCTTCCATACAAACTGTAATTGACTCATTTCCTTGTTTCTGTGTTTTCCCATTTCAGTATGTCATTTTTATCCTCAGATCTGCATAGCCCTTTGAGGAGCCACATTGGCGGCTGCTTCTTAGTATGTTCGTTTTGTCAGAGGAAGTGTAATCTGCTGTACCTTGACTGCGGTGTCTTTTTAGGGTCCCACGCTGCTGGATTTTAATTGTTATACAGCAGCACGCCCTACATGTTAAGTGCTTTCCAAACACTCAGGGCGGACAATGTCTGATCCAAAGAGCTCACAAGCTAAGGACAGATATACAAGTAGGCCAGAGGGAATGGGAAAAATAGGCAAATACAAAACTGAACATCCCTGCCCCGCCCCTTCCCTGAGGCCCCTCCCCTGTTTGCTACATCCCCTTCCCTCCGTCACTTGCTCTCCCCCACCCTCACTCACTCTCCCCCACCCTCACTCACTTTGACCAGGCTGGGGGAAGGGGGTTGGGGTGTGGAGTGAGGACTCCAGCTAGGGGTGCAGGCCCTGGGGTGTGGCCAGGGATGAGGGGTTTGGGGTGCAGGAGGAGGCTCCAGGCTGGGGCTGACGGGTTTGGAGTATGAGAGAGGGTAAGGGCTCCAGCTGGGGGTGTGGACTCTGGGGTGGAGCCAGGGATGAGGGCTTTGGGGTGCAGGAGGGGGCTGGGGCGTGGAGTCCCAGAAGTGCTTACCACGACTCCCGGGAAGTAGCTGCCAGGTCCCTGCAGCTCCTAGATGCATGGGCAGCGCCAGGGAGGCTCTGCGTGCTGCCTTGCACCCTCAGACACCACACCTGTAGCTCCCATTGGTCGTGGTTCCCAGCCAATGGGAGCTGCAGAGCCTCCCTGGCTGCCCATGCATCTAGGGGCTTCAGGGACCTGGCAGCCACTTCTGGGAGCTGCGCAGAGGTAGGTCAGGTACGGAGCCTGCCTTAGCCCCGGGCCCACGCTATGCCGTTGGCTAGACTTTTAATGCCCTGGTTGGCAGTGCTGACTGGAGCCGCCAGGGTCCCTTTTTGACCGGGCGTTCTGGTCGAAAACCGGACGCCTGGCAACCCTAACTTTGGGTCTGATCCTCATTTATTAAAGTGGGGGTTCATTTTAATTACACTCAGTTTAAGGCTCCCTTACACTGCCAGAGTGGTGTCAAAGGACCAATGTAAATGAGAATCAGTCCCTTACATATAAGTCAACGTGATTCACTGTAGGCAGCGTGGCAGAAGTAGGTTTTTAAGAAGGACTTAAGTGTGGACAGGATTGGACCTTGCAGATGAGCTCAGAGAAGTTATAATGTGCATAGGGGGCTGTGTGGACAAAAACTCGCAGGCGATTGTGTGAGAAGCTGTAAATGGCTGTACGATGCTTAGGATTACAACTTTTCTCCTACTGCATCCTGAGCTTTCTGCTTCTAACCTCCTCTCATAGCAGCTGGTGCCTTACTCAGATCGCTGTCCCCTCCCCGCCCCCACACCTTTCCTAGAACAGTAACAGGAAGCAGAGTATGTGCAGATAACTTTCCTTTCTTTGAGCACTGCCTGATTGGATCCAGTGTTGCCAAGACTCATGATTTTCTCTCGTGGTAATTATTTTCCTTAAAGCCCCAGCTTCTGGAGTCAAGTGGATACATGATGATTTCAGCCTTCATTCTTAAAGAAAAAGTAAGTTGGTTGTGGAGAAAGCTTCAAAATGTGACCCCAGTGCACCCTAAAGGTTCAAAAAGCAGAAGGTACATAAAAACACCAAATCTACTGTTTTTACATAATCTCTGGCTTTAAAATCATATCTCATGATTTGTGATGAGCCTGATTCATGATTTTTGAACGTTTGGGGTTGGCAAAACTGTGGACTCCACTGAAGGTGATGCATGCATCCTGAGTGCACAAACTCTGTGATTTCCAGATAGCACTGGAACTCCGGCCGGGGGGAGGGCGGCGAGCCCGCTGCGGCTCCACTCTCCCCGGCGGCGGGAACGCCACGGGGAGGGCGGCGAGCCCAGTTGCGACCCCGCTCTCAGGCTGGAGCACCCCGCCATGCCGCCCCCCTCCAGGCGCCACCCCAAGCAGATGGCACTGCCACTAATTTTTTCTTCTAAATGGATCCCCAAACTACTGGATCCACAGGTTAAAAATAGATAGGAACCATCAGGCACGGAGCATGGCTATATGTGTTGACCTTCACCCTGCCCTGTACTTATGTGTCCACATTACTTTAAAAGCAAGAGTTCCATTCTGTAGTGCATGAAACAATTTGCTCACTTATTCAAACCAGGAAATACTATTGTTTCTCCAGGATTATTCTCCCCTTTTACGGAGACAGAGAACTGCATTCAATCCAGCAAGGAAACTACGCAGCTAAGGGTATTAGATGCATACCTAATAACCAGCAACTTTGAAAAGGTTCTAAAGAATCCAAGTCTTTGTTTAAAATCTATGAAATCTGCAGAGATTCAAGAGTGGGAGAAAAAACTTAGCTCAAAAAAAGGTTAGGGGACTTTTTTGCATTAATTTACTGCTGTTACGTAACTTAAAATGGCAATGCTATTTGTTAAGTGAAAAAATATGTAAATACTGTAGTCATTCTCTCTTACTAGGTCTGTGGTATGAGTTTAGTTTCAGTCACTTAACAGGGGACAACTCTGGTACTAATTCTATGATACTCTAACCCTTGATTGTTCTAACTGAGAATCAACTCGTTTCCATATAGTTAAGGGGAGCTTGTAAAATATGTAAGTAATAACTGACAGGGCACACTCACCTCATGAGCAACTCCTGTCTGCTGGGTGTGAACCTGCACTCTGTCTGTCTCTCTCTGCTTGTGGTGCCTCCTGTCAGCTGTTGCCCTGACCAAGTGGGTCTTCAGTGGCTCAGCCTTCTGGCAAGGTCATGTAGTTAACATGAATGAACAAACCCCTTCTGGGGTGAAAGGTCCAACTGGGCCTATCACTGTGCCCTAGTTGGTATCTGCAGCCCTGTCCCTGGGTTCAGTTCTCTGCCCCTTCTGGGCTACTTTTAAGTTTGTCCCTGCCCTGTTCAAGAGCAGTGCCCCCCCGCAAGACTTTCTCCTAGGAGCATCTTTGTCCTCAGCAGTTCTTACAGACCCAGTTCTCCAGCCAAGTCACCTCTCACATTCACCCCCCTTCCAGGGTGTAACAACGCTAATCAAAATAATTGACCATCTTCAGCCCCATTCTAGAGCTCTTTACATTCCAGCCCTGTGCTTGGACTTCTGCATGAAACTTGTCCCTTTCTTCAGGCTTAGGCCACTTCCCCAGGGGCAGGACCCAGGCTAGCCCACTACTCCAGGTCCCAACCCAGGGGACCCTACAAATAGCAGCCGTGTGCTGCTTCCTTTAATAATCCACTGCTACTCCCAGGGCCACTTCCCACATAGCCCCTTCAGGGTTCTCTGTCTGTTCCATGCCTGAGCAGGGTCTCTCCCAGGCCTCCTCACCTGGAGAGTTTCACAACCTTACCCCCTTCTAATCCCACCCAGGAACTGCCCTATTCAGCCCCTGCAGCTCTTTTTAACTGGGCCTGCTGCGCTGTGATTGGCTGCTTCTCTACGCCTCTCTAGGCAGGCCTGGAGGATCCACCTTCACTGCTCCTTTCCTGGGGCAAGGTGTGGTAGGATTGTGAGGTCTCCGGCAGGAGGCCTCAAAGGGGCCTGGTAGACCCCCTCACAATAACCTCTATACAGACAATCCTCTTATAGCCGTTTCTTTTCTCATGGTTCTGATATTCCTCGCTCTGTATCCTTACGCCTGTCTAAAAGTGCTAAATGGGCTAAACTGATGTTTCCATGCTCACTCAAGGACACAGCTCATCTTAGGCCCAAGTCACCAAAGCACGTGCTTGACTTTAAGCACACAAGTTATCTTATTGACTTCAGTGGGCTTACTCACATGCTTAACTGATGTCCGTGAAGCTACTTGCACAAAATAAGTACTTTGAGGAAACAGTGTCTTGCTGATTAATGACTAACCCAGCCAAGGTGAAGATTCTGATATCTATGACATTCTGATTTTGTCGTGATTAATTTTATTTGAGATTCAACACAACACGCAAACTTCATATGGCTTGAAAATCTCCCTCTCCCAGAAACATAATATTGGTATAAAAAGGGAGGAGAAAGCAAGCTATTTGGTAGCTTGCTACATGATTGTATCCTTGTTGAATTAGTTGGGAACCACTATTAGAGTACTGAAGTATAGTAAATAACACTGGTACCGTGAGACGTTTGGTGACCGGACTTTTGTTCATCACTAGATGTGACTATTTAATAACTTTGTTCGCTTTGGGTGAAATTCATCCCCATGCAGTGCAAGGCCCTTGCACCACTTATGTCCCACTTAAGCCCTTATTTGAGTGTGTAAGTTGGACATAAGTGGAGCATAGTCTTTGGTTGAATCAGCTTGATTCAAAATGAATGTCCTGCCCCAAATATCTTGCCAGTCCTACGTACTTAGGATAAACCAGTAGCTAAAACATTAGCAAACTTATCCGGCATAGATAGTACAAAAAATCATCGGAGGCTTCAAAGACAGAAAACAAAAGTTCACATTAGCCTCTCCACCTGGAAATACTATAACTGGGCGGCTGTAATTCAACATGTTTGGAACTGTTTACATTTTAGGGAAACTCAAAACAACAGGCACAGCACTGAAGAATCATACTGCTCTTTTTATTCTTTCATGCCAGATTTATGGCAAAGACATTTTGCTCAGTCAGGAGATCAGACATCAACCTTTTTTCCAGTCCGGAAAAAGGCAATTGGCTACCCTTGGTAGCAGGCCAAAGCTCTCATCAACTTCCTATGTGAGCTAGCAGGTTTCCTCCTTTGAGCCAACTCCCTTAGGTCTGGGCAGGGCCGGCTCTAGCATTTTTGCCGCCCCAAGCAGCAAAAAAAAAAAAAGCTGTGATCGGCGGCAGCTCTACCGCCGCTTCATTCTATGGCGGCAATTCGGCGGCAGGTCCTTCGCTCCCAGAGGGAGTGATGGCCCCGCCGCCGAAGGGCCAGACATGCTGCCCCGTTCTTCATTGGCTGCCCCAGGCACCTGCTTGCTAGGCTGGTGCCTGGAGCCGGCCCTGGGTCTGGGGGCTGCTGTGGGGATCCATACAGGCAATGCTTGGAGAAGAAAGGACGGTTACTTACCATAGTAACCGTGGTTCTTCAAGATGAATGCCAGTATGGATGGACACTACCCAGCCTGCTTCCTCTCTATAGTACTTCAGTCTTATAACTGTTCCTTCCACTAAATACAAAATCTGAGTGGTGATTGGGGATGCACTGCCTTTTATTATCCTCAGGGAATATACAATATTATCAGAGGACATAGGCAGGGTGTATATGCAGCTTCAACACACCGCTACCTAGAAAGTTCTGAGCTTGCATGCCCAAGGCACAGCTAGATGGCAAATGCTAGGGAAGACAGCTTTCATGACCTCCCTCTGGCCACTACTTAGGCTCTCACTGGAACAGGAAATAGCAAGGGTCTAGCAACACCGGCTGGAAAACACCAGAGGATCACATGGGTCTAAGGGGGTCCCCCGGGTGCAACTGGGACTGTGAAATTGCTGAGCCCTCTGCCCCACCAACCTGGAGTATCCCTCTCACACTGATGCTGTGTCAAGCCACAAACCTCTGGCAGGTACTGCGATTACACAGACATCCACAGGCAGGGACACACCCAACTGAGTTATGAATGATCTCCCAGACACTCAAGAATGATCAATAGGCTCCAGCCAATTCTCCCCCAGCCTTGCACCCCAGAACTGTACCGTCTTGCACTGGTCAGAAGCCTGGCCAGTGTAAGTTCATTACCCAGGCCTCCCCTTCCTCGATGTGGAGAGGACACACACTAGCCTTTGTAAACTGAGCTGAGAGTTCCCAAGCACTTCAACCAAAACACACTGTTTTAGGTGAAATAGAAAACAGATTTATTAACTACAGGAAGATAGATTTTAAGTGATTATAAGTAGCAAGCGTAGAGATCAAAGTTGGTTAATTTAAAAATAAAATTTTCATCTGAATTCTATAAACTAAACAGGATTTGAATCAAGCAGGGTCTCACCCGACGGATGGTACAAACAGGTCGCAGATCCTCAATTCACAGTCTGGAACTGCCTTGCACCCTGGGACCACCCTCCCCAGTCCAAAGACTTTGTCCTCCAGATGTTTCTTCCAGCTGTTGAGTTGGAGGGAGGGGGGATGGAGACAGGCCAACTGATGTCACAATCCCTCTTTTATAGTTTCTTCTAGCTTGCTGGAAAAATCTTTTGCTGTGCTGTGGGGACCAGGCAGTTCCCATTGGTCTAGCAGTCTTCATTGTATATGTGCTCTATGATAGTGGATGCTTTCTTTGATGGGTGTTGATGAGCCATTAACACTGTCTGGCTATCCAGGGCTACTCCCTTGTTGTACCTGAAAGGCTGGTTGTGGGTGTTCCCAACCTCACAACATATTTCAGTGACACATACAACAATACATCATAACTCCATGTACCATGATAGCACCTACAGTCCAACAGGATATTAGTGTTCAATGGATTAAGACTTTTAAAATGATACCTCACAAGATCTATGTTGTACAAAGCATATCATACTTATATGACAATGGTGAATGTGGGCATTCCAGGGTGCTGCGTTGAGGTATAGAATGGCACAAAGGGTCTAAGGCCTTGTCTACACTGGCAAGTTTCTCCTGAGGTGTACACACTGCCAAGCCACTTAGTGCGCAGAAACTGCACAGTTGCAGCACTGTTTAAAAAAACCCACCCCGATGAAAGACATAGAGCTTTCTGCGCCGGGGCTACAGCGCTGCGGTGCCAGTGTAGATATCCTGGTTGATTACAGTGCTGCGATTGGTGTGAACACCCAACAGCGGATTCCCTTCAGTGCTCTCTGAGTGGCACTGTAACTGCCGGCGATATAACTCTGCCAGTGTAGACATACTTTAAGACTGTGACTGTGGAATTTGCAAATGCAGTGATGTTTTCCAAGGCAATTTTGGGAGAGCACTGATGTGCCATTAATTTCAAATACAACGGGGTGTCGGTGGGAATATTTGTTTGGAAATCAGGAAAATAAATAGCAACTATTCAGAATTTTTTTTTAAGATTCTCATTCCAGCAACAGTAAAGCATCTAAAGCTTAAGCCCAAAATCAGCTTTCTTAATTGCACCACTCTAAGGCACTCATTCTACATTAAGCACAAAAGAACAGAAGAGAGTTAATGCACTGGTCTAAGAAGCACACACTTATCAAATAATGTGATTCAGAGATATTTAAGTTCTAGGAAGCATGACTGAGATCTCACCTGTTCTGATCAGGAGATGTGACAATGATTGAAATTTTATCCATAATATAATTCACAGAATCATTGAAATCAGAGATGTAAAATTCCTACTGGGTCAAGTCTACTTCATTTGTTCTGGGGGTACGTCTATACTACCTGCTGAATTGGCGGGTAGTGTTCGATATATCGGGGATTGATTTATTGCGTCTCGTCTGGACACGATAAATCGATCCGCGAATCGACGCCCGTACTCTACCTCGGCAGGAGGAGTAAGTGGAGTCGACGGGGGAGCCGCGGCAGTCGACTCGCCGCCGTGAGGACGGCCAGGTAAGTCGAACTAAGATACTTCAGCTACGCGAATAGCATAGTTGAAGTTGCGCATCTTAGTTTGAACCCTCCCGATAGTGTAGCCCAGGCCTAAAGACCAGAACTGGACCAATCTCTACAGTATATTTTCTAGTGTGTTGTCTGTGTCCAATATAATTTTAAAAATGTCTCAAGCAACGGGGCTTCCATCAAATCCCTTTGGAGATTATTTCACAGTCTACTGCTAATTAATATGTATATCACAGTAGTGTCCAAAGGCCTCATTTAGCATCATGGCCTCGTTGTACTAGACATGCTGCCAACACATGCGTAATCCCTGTTCTCAAGAGAGTCAAATAGAGCTCACTATTAGGAAATTTTCTCTGATATTCACTCTACATTTTCTCTTTCTGAATTCCATCCCATTATTCTTAGTGCTTGTCTCTTGCACTTTAAGCAATTCTTCACCCTTTGTGGGGTTTTATCTCCTTCAAATACTTGTAGACAACTATCACATACTCCCTCAACAACTACTTAGTCAACAAACTAGATGATAACATTCAACAGAGGCTGAACATCTGAAATATTGAGATCAGACCTAATGACAAAGTTAAGCACATGACCAGTCTTGTTGGAGCTCTTCTTATAAAGCTCCCAAAGTCCCTCACTTCCAAGGAGACAGGTGGTGGCCTATCTGATAACAGTAATAATAGTTAGCACTTTGAAGAAGAGAAGCATTACACAAAGATTAGCTACTTATCCTCACTATCTTCCGGCAAAGTGGGTAATTAAATATTTAGCTTCATTTTACAAATGGAGCAACTGAGGCACAAAGTGACGTGACTTGTCCAAAGCCATAGAGGGCAACAGTGTCGTAGTCAGGGTTAGGACTCAGGAGTTCCTGGCTCCTAGACCTGTGCTCCGATCACAATCCTCTTTCTCTGTCTCCTTTTGAGCCAACATCGACCTGCATATTGAAGTCTCTAAGTTTCAGAACCTTATAGGACTCCAGCAGCTCAGAAAACAGCTGACACATTTCTTCCCAAACCTGCTGGTCTGTATACCAGCAAAGCCAGACGTTTTGGCTATGCCCCAGGGGCATCAAAGACAAATGCTCATAACTCATTTCAGTGCACAAGAAAGGTATGTTTTAAAAAACCTTTAAAAAAAGCATGCGTCTGACGAAGTGGGTAGTCACCCACGAAAGCTTATGCTCCAATACATCTATTAGTCTTTAAGGTGCCACAGGACTCTTTGTTGCTTTTTACAGATCCAGACTAACACGGATACCCCTCTGATACTTGACATCCTCTTTGGATAATTCACAACTGATAATCATACCATACACACGTACTTTGTGTTTAAAGAGAAAAGCATTTAAAGCGATTAATTGTGAAGGGGGATAGTCTGTGAACTGCATACCTGTGAGCTGCACTGACTCATGCATGTATTGGAAGGAGAACAGACAATACTAATATTTTTGGCTTCTTTTGTCTTGCCTTTGCAGTACAGTTGGGAATCTCTTGCCTGCCTGATTAAAAAGACACTGCGGAGAGATTTTCGTTTCCTCAGTGGAGTTTATAACGGCTTGAATACTCTAAATGCTAACATCCACTTTCTTACCCCACGTCATGCCCTCCATTGTCTGCAGGCCCATTGGTTTATGGAGGTGAAGTCTGTGAAAGAGGGCTGATACTGGCATTAATGTTTAATATTACGTTTTGAAAAGGCAGCAGTTTGAAATTGGTTTGAACACTCCCTTCAGTGTGTACACACATATGAAGAAAGGGGATTGAATTTAGGGGCATTTTCAACCTCACCAGAATCCCTGTGATTGCCAGTGAGATCTTCCAGTGAATTAGGACTTTTAACATAGTCTCTGAATCTGCATTATGTAGTGTGCGGGACATAAGCCTGCGCTTAAATAATTTACTGATTCAGTTTCAATTGCTGGACAGGGCCTACATGAACTAATGCAGCTCATCACGTTATGAGAATGAAGGTGCAACCAGTTCCTATCTATCTCAGAGATAAGGAAGAGAGGAATGAAGGAGGAGTAAAAGAGGCATTGCCATGTTGTGACCTGTTCTCTCACCTCCAGGTGGTCTCCATGAGGTCTCCATACCATGAGGTCCCAGCCACAGAGAATGCACTGTAGGTATTATATCCTTAACTCTCTTTTGTAACCAAGTTTCCTGTTGTATTATCTGATGGTTAATCATGCATTATCTGTGGAATCTACCTTTATTTTGCATTGTCTCCTATATGGTGTTTAGGCACCCAGTGTGAATTCCCTTAAACAGTGCCATCAAAGAGGAATATAAAAATAGCATCTTTCTGCTGTGACCAAGAGCTCTTGAAGGCACATTTCCAAACTGCACTCATTCTAGGCCTGCTCCTTCTATTTGATTGAAGCCCCATTTCCAAAAGGGGGACCCTTTCTTTTACATTTTAAGACAAGCCAAGGATTTTGCAGAGGGAATCTAGTGAGGCAGAAAATGGTTACCCAAATCACACATAACAACAGTAATTGAGTAGGGGAATACTCTACTTTTATGAACAGTGCCACGGAATCTTTAGTTACAAGACTTCTCGTCTGAAAAATGGTATCTCTAACAACACAGCTCCTCCAAACACCCTTGGTTCAGTCCTGTCTTGGAGGGAAGAATGCTATGTAATGAATCACCTGCCTAGATTTTCCATTAAGGTCTCCAGTCCAACTGCTGACCAGTTCTGCAGCTCTTGAGATCTAGCTGAATCAGAGCCCGAGATGATGGAGTGGCTGCAGGCCATGGGTTTGTTTGTATTCCTAATGGTTTTGTCACTACTTGGCACTCTAATGTCATTTATTTTCGCATCCAAATACCCACACACATTTTACATGAGGAAACTCAAAACACGCACACAAAATAAGCAAGTTTATGACTAAGGCCAAAATGTTTGTATAAGGGCAGACACAAACAACTGTCAAATCCCCTAGCTCTCTCAGTGGATTTCAAGCATATTTAAGAAAAACAAGATTCTGGGGTTGGTGCAGTCTGTTCAGCTCACCAGCAGAGGGCACGTCTTGCTGTCACTCTGGCCCTCACCACTAGCTCCATCCCTGGCCTGAGGGACCAGTGAGTGAGCTGGTTAGACAAACCCCTGTCAGGGATGGACTAGATAATATTTAGTCTCCCCATGAGTGCAGGGGACTGGACTAGACGACCTCTCAAGGTCCCTTCCAGTCCTATGATTCTATTATGTTCACAGCACTCACACAGAGAAGTTAAATAAAAACACAAACTATTCGTTCTGGAAGGTTGCAATGTAACACTACTTTATTTCTTAGAATCCACAACCCTAACGTACAAGAACCTAAAACAGAGACAGACAAAGCAGGCTACTCCCTAAGATCGAGAGCACAACTCACTCCCACCTTACGTCAGGCTGGTTCTTTGCAGACTAACTGCCGAAGATCCAGATTGCACACTTCTCAACAGAGCCCCAGCCTGTGAGCAGGACCAGGAAAACTCTTACTCTTAAAGTGATAGCTTGTAATTTTAACAGGTTTTTTTTATACACCACTCTCCCCATGTCCTGACATGAATAGGACCACCACGAAGGAACCATCTGGGGCTACTTATAAAAAGCCACTCCCTGGAGCTTCTACACTCATCAGCCAGCAGCAGAGGGTGCAAAGTGCGAATATGCCATTTTTCCTGGCCCCTAAGATTGAGCAAGGGGCCACCTCATGCTGCAGGACATAAGCAAAACATCAAGTGATGAGGTTTAGGAAGAAACTTCTTTTAACAGCTGGGTGTTCCACCGTTGTCCTTTTTGGGGCTTCTTGCCCCTTCCTCTGAAACGTCTGGAACTAGCCACTAGTGGAGATAGAGTACTGGACTAGATTAATGTTGTCTTTTGCTCTTTACACAACAAACATAATATGAAGGAACCACATGGACACAGTGGGGCTCAAATAACTATGCTTACTGAATATACACAGTACGCAAGGCTTGGCTACATATACCCAGCACTGCTCTGGTTGGGTTCTGGTGGCTCCTCAAGCATAGAACACAGCAAGTTCCACAAGGGGGCTTACCAACTATTTAAAGGAATACTGCCCTAGTCCTATATATTACATACTCCTTGCTCCTGTAATATAAAGAACATAAACAAGTTACAAAGGCATTACTAGCTAAACTACTGTCACCTAGGGTGGCCAACTTTCTAGTCGCACAAAACCGAACACCCTAGCCCTGCCCCTTCCCTGAGGCCCCGCCTCCACTCACTACATTCCCACTCCCTCGCTGGCTCACTCTCCCCCACCCTCACTCACTTTCACTGGGCTGGGGCAGGGGGTTGGGATGTGGGAGGGGGTGAGGGCTCTGGGGTGGGGCCAGAAATGAGGGGTTCAGGGTGCGGGAGGGGGCTCTGGGCTGGGGCAGGGAGTTGGGGTGCAGGAGGGGATGAGGGCTCTGGCTGGGGGGGGGTGGGCTCTGGGGTGGGGCTGGTGATGAGGGGTTTGGGCTGCAGGAGGGGGCTCCAGGCTGGGGGTTGGGGCTGAGTGATTCGGAGTGCGGGAGGGGGCTGCGGGTTGAGACAGGGGGTTGGGTGAAGGAGGAGGTGAGGGCTCTGGGGTGGGGCCAGGGATGAGAGGTTTTGAGTGCAGGAGGGTGCTCTGGGCTTGGGGGGAGCTCAGGGCTGGGGCAGGGGGTTGGGGCGTGGGCTTACCTCAGGCAGTTCCCAGTCAATAGTGCAGTGGGGGGGGGGAGTTAAGGCAGGCTGCCTGCCTGTCCTGGCACTATGAGAACCCTCTGCCAGAAAATCAGGCCTCTTTAAGATGTCTCACATTAGGCCCCCAAAGTCACTAGTAACTTTTCAAAAACTTGGTCAATATTCTTTAGCCTTCAAGGAAGCAGAGTGAATTTTTTCTTTTTTCAATTGGCTTTTGTTGCTGCACTCTGACTCATTTTCCTAAAATAAAGCTAAAATATACATTCTCTGTGCTAACTTAATCTAGTCAGGCATCTTTGTGGCCTATTTGGCCAGATCTATTTTTCCAGTTGGTCACCTTCAGGAGATGTCTGCTTCTTTTGCCTCTCCTCCTGTCCCAAGTTGTCTCCCTTTTCCATTCCCAAGGCCTCTAGGGGTACGACATCTTCACTGCAATAAAACATCCGTGTCTGGCCCATGTTACCTGACTTGGGTTTGCAGGGCTTGGGCTGTGGGGCTATCAAATTGCAGTGTAGACATTTGGGCTGGAGCTGGAACCCAGCCATGGGTGTTTTACTGCAATACAGATGTACCCTAGAACTTCCTTGTTGAGGTCCTAAACCCCTTCCCTCCAACATTACCCTCTCTGTATCTCTCAGGCCTTGACGGGCCATCTCTCTTCTATCTATCTCCTTCTCTGTGTCACCAGAACAAACAGACTTCTAAAACAACCTCTCCTAGAAAAATCCATTAAAGATTGCCAAACCCACTAGACACTCACTTAACTACACAGGACTTCAAAGAAAGCCTCCAGGTACTTACACCTGATACAGCCTGTGGTCTGGGTAATATGTCAGCTAAAATGATGAAAATCACCACTGTGTAAATCTGGAAGTCTGTCTGAGAACTGTCTAAACTCATTCTCCATGACAGATGATTCTCCAAGATATGGTCAGAGAAGCTATCATCCCATTCCAGAAATATGATGATGATCTCAATCCAAAAAGCTACAGAGGTATCAATGTTGTTAGCAACATCAATAAGTTATTCTTTAGACTCAACAGGAAAGTGCTATACTACCTAACAATACACCTGCCACAATACATAATAAGAGTCATACTGAATCCCTTCCCAAAATACAAATCACATTTGCAACACAGTTGCTCATCAATAAACATACAGACAAACAACAAAAAACACGAGGAAAGATATTTGTGTTTTTCGTAGACTTAAAAAAACCCTTGTGATTTACTATAGCAACTTAGGCTCAACTTTCAACTGCAGCCAAATGGAACTGTTGGCAAAACATATGACATAATTAAATCTATGCACCAATCAATCAGCTGCAGGATAAAAATAAACCACATGCAAACACGTGTCTTCAAAGAATAAAGAGAGGGGTAAAAGAAGGAGGCAGATTCACTTCCAACTTGTTCCAACACCTATGTCAGTGACCTACCTATTCTTCTCTAACAGTCCTCTAATCCATTCAACTCCTCAGAAAGAAAGAAAGTTAGTTTGATATGGATCACAAAATATTAAGACATGTGGGGCCAGAAACTTAGCTGGTGTAAACTGACATCAAATAGCCCCACTGCCATATCCCGAGATACAGCAGCAAAGGTTCTGGTCCAGGAGGGAAGAATTCACCAGTTTATCAGGCTCCTTCACCTACTTATACACCAGCAAAAATATTTTTAAAAGCCTTTAGCTCAGTCTGGCGCCATGAGCTATGACTTTAAATTATTGTAAAACAGAACAGGAGGCAAAACATATGACATAATTAAATCCATGTACAAATCCATTTACTGCAGGATAAAAACAAACAACATTATGGTTGCCAACCCTCCAGGATTGACCTGGAGTCTCCAGGAATTAAAGATTAATCTTTAATTAAAGATTATGTCATGTGATGAAATCTCCAGGAATACATCCAACCAAAACTGGCAACCTTACAACATGCAAACAGATGCTTTCAAAAAGAAAGAGGAGTAAGACTGGAATTAAACCTTCAATCTGTTCAAAATTATTTAATTACCAAATTAAAAGCGATATTTCAGTGTTACTCAATCCATCCCAAAACACCAATAAATAAGTCTGAAATAAATTATCTACTGTACTCAGATGACCTTGTCCTACTGGTGCCCAAACAGGACAGAAGAATCTATACCTTCTTTCTCTGTTCATGTTTATTGAAATAAAAACTTCCAAACAAACCCCCCAAATTACGGTCGCAGTCAGAATCACAGATTATCAAAGAAACCACCCAAAGCCTCCCCACTCCAGACTCTTTGTCCTGAAAACATGAAGATCAATCTGATATCATAGGCCTTCATGCCACCCACCATTCTACCAAACTCATTCTTTTTTCTCCACCATTGCCAGTGACCAAATAACCACACCAATAACATGCACCAGAGTTTCAAGTGTGTTGTTCTGTGTCTGAAGACAAGCTGACCAGCGGCTCTGCCATAAGTTGTATAAAACCAGTGTTAACAACGGCCAGAGTCTCAAATAAAAAAAATGTGGCAAATGTCTGTCCTTGAGCAAGGCACGATGCTGAATCCTCTCGTGTCTGAAAAAGTTCGAAAGCCAGTATGTAAGTCTGGCCACACAACAGCAGGACTCACAGTTTTGAAGCCAACAAATCCTAAATGTGGACACTAAAAGAACAGAATAATAAAAGGTGCTCTGTTGTCTCCTCTGAATCAGAGCACGCTTGCTGGGGACAATCTTTATATACTATATGTTCCCCCATAGGTTACCTCTAGCATCTGAAGAAGTGGGTTTTTTACGCACAAAAGCTTATGCCCAAATAAACGTGTTAGTCTTTAAGATGCCACTGGACTCCTCGTTGTTTCTGTGGATACAGACTAACATGGCTACCCCTCTGATACATAAAATACCCACCACTATATATCCCTGTTCTGGAAAGGAACTCTATTATTTTGAAAGTACAATAATGCCCCACTGAGACAATCTTCTGGGCAATTCAGTCATGCTAAATGGTGTTCTGAAAATGTTCCTTAAGCACCCTCTGGCACAGCACTCTCCTAAACTGTAAGCCACCGGGCTGGAATGCTGTTGCCTAACTTTGCCAGTGGGAAATACTTCTTAAAGCAAGTTGCATGTAAGTGGGCTATTGCAGGAGAAAATACCATTTTGGGAGCTGCATCCCCTTTTTCCCACCAATTACTCCATTTCTCCCCCGTGACATTTCCCAGTAACACTGGAAATTAATGGCCATACCCTGCCCCTAGCTGCACAAACCCTATGAAATGTATAAAACCATGCCCAAACCCCCTTCTTTAGCTGGCAGGTAGACTATGCTTCCTTTCATTAGGTTATATTTATTCCCCAAGAGCATCTGAAAAAATAACCAACAATTTTTCACGGGGAGGATACACATAGAAGCATAGAATATCAGGGTTGGAAGGGACCTCAGGAGGTCATCTAGTCCAACCCCCTGTTCAAAGCAGGACCAACACTAACTAAATCATCCCAGCCAGGGTTTCGTCAAGCCTGACTGTAAAAACCTCTAAGGAGATCCCACCACTTCCTAGGTAACCCATTCCAGTGCTTCACCACCCTCCTAGTGAAAAGGTTTTTTCTAATATCTACCCTAAACCTCCCCCACTGCAACTTGAGACCATTACTCCTTGTTCTGTCATCTTCTACCACTGAGAACAGTCTAAATCCATCCTCTTTGGAAAAGCCACATAAATGCATAAATACAAAGGGGTAACAGGAATGTTTTAATGAAACCTATCTTCCACTTCATCACCTTACCCTGGCAGGAGGCAAAGCGTTTCTCCCAGTTCAACTCAGCTATTGACGCACCGCTGAAGGTGAGTCTCAAAATATCTGTATAGCCCCAGGAGGGCTCATCACAATCTGCAATGAATCTGGAAGAGCAAAAGAGCAACCCCTAATCCCCATCCCCAAAGCATTGCTCTTCTATATGTCAATTGCTGTTTTGGCTGCTGCTGGTTAATTAAGTAAAGTGTCAAAAATATATTCCTATCATCTGTCCTGTCCACCAGCACTGTGACATCATCAGCATGGGCAAAAATTGCCATTGACAGAGTGAAATTCTTCTCCTTCTTCATCCATCCATTTAAACCCTGAAATTCCCTGTTACCAAATACTGTCTACAGCAAAGGGTGCAAAGAAAAACAATATAACCATGGACTCAAGGGACAACCTTGCTGTACCCCAGAAAGTATCTGTATAGCCCCCCTTTTTCCTGTCATTCGCTAAAGGGATTCATAGTGCATGAACATAAAAGAGCTGTAGCCAGTTAATAAGCTGTGAGGGAATGCCATATTGAGGAAGGGCCAACCATAATTAAGGCAGGTTCACTCTGTCAAAAGCTTTGGCCTGATCCAAGGCCAAAACATAACCCTGCCATTTTCCCCGTTGCCCAGTTTCAAACACTTCTCGCAAACTACACAAAGTGTCTGCCACTGTATGACCTTTAACTGCCTTAGACTGACTGGGATACAGTCATTTCCTTGCTATTGTCCCCAATCTCTTGGCTACAATAGAAGTCAAAATTTTGTAATCCATGTTCAAAAGGACAATTGGCCTCCAATTCCTGATATTTTCCAAATATCCTTTTTTTTTTTTGCCAAAAAATCAAAAGGGCTTCATAAAAGAGCCCAATGTGCTTCTAGTCAAGCCATTACTCCTGGAGGAATTTTGCGCCACTGTGAGTGCGCAGAATTCATGTCCCCTGTAGATTTCTTTGCTTCCCCGCAGAAAAACGACTTTCTGACAGGGAAGCAAAGGGCAGCTGCAAGAGCAGTCACACACCCTTCCCTAGCAGCGCAGATATGTTATTTCAGGCACCTGGAGCAGCTGGTGGAGAGCTAAATCACCGTGGGCCTGGGGACACTCCAGACAGTGGCTCCTACCCTGTGCTGGGATCAGCCGCTAGTCCTGGCTGGGTTGGAGGCGGGAGAAGACAGAACTTCCTCTTCCCCTGAAAGGAGTGGCTGGGACTGTGTCAGACCCACGTCCAGAAACTTCTCCCAGCTGCAGGAAGCTCATCATCCTCCCCTGCTTTTTTCCCCCATTGCTCCTCAGCTGCGGGGGGGAGGGATCTTTGTATGGGGAGCTGCTCCCCCATCCACCCAACCCCCATGCATCCAGACCTCCCATACCCAGACACTCCCGCCAAGCCATATCCAAACCTCAACCCCTGCACCCAGACCCCCTGCCTCCAAACCCCCACCCCTGTACCCAGACCACCCCCCCACTGAGCTCCCTGCACTCAAACCCCCACCCTGATGAGCCCCACCCCCCTGCACCACCCTGATCCCCCACATCCAGACCCCCATGCCACTGACCCCGAACTGGCTATAAACAGACCCCCCACCCCACCAAGCCCCCATCCCCCACCCCTCCGCATGCTGGATCCCCCACATCCAGACACTTCCTCCCCCCCCAACCCCCGCTGAGCCTGAACCACCTTCACCTGGAAGTCCCTGCAGAGTCCCATTGCCCCTGCATCTGGAACCCCCCCAACAAGCCTCTGTGCATCCAGATCCCCCCACATCTAGACCCCCCACTGAGCTGCCTGCATCCAGATTGTCCCACACAGAACCCCCTCACCCCACACTCGGACATCCCCTCCCTGAGCACCCTCACAATTGGATCCTACCTGGTTGAGTCTGTCTGCCCACAACTGGTGCCCCTGGCTCAAAGGGGCAGGGCCCCAGCATGTTTCTGGGGCAAGCCCAGGCCTTGTGCTGAGTCAGGGTTGGGTGCAGCCTCACCGCTGAGTTCTTGTCCGCGGGGTAGCAGGGGCCTTCAGGGTGATCTCCCACCTCCATGCAGCCAATGCCATGCTGGAGCCTCCGCATTTATTTATTGACAAATAAAACGTGCAGAATTTTAAAATATTGTGTGCCATCATTTTTAATTTTTTGGCACAGAATTTTTTATGTTTTGGCGCAGAATGCCCTCAGGAGTGATCCATCACTGAAAGCACATGAGAGAGTACCATAGAGGGGGGATCCATAAACCTCTCATAAAATTCTTCTGTCAAATCATCGACTCCTGGGGCAGTTCCCTTCTGCAGTAACAAGCTATCTGCACGAACCTCAATTTCTTCTATTGGCCTCACAAGTGAGTCCTGTTCCTTATCTGCCAATGTTGGAAAATCCGTGATACTATCCAAAAACTGCTGCTGCTGCTGGAAAGGAGGAATGGTTTGTTCCTGAGAGATCTCACTGTAATATTCCTGAACTATCCTCAACATGCCAGCAGGGTCCCTGTGGACATGTCCAGCACTAGGATTCCATAACACCATCATATGCTGCTGCAGTCTCTTTTCCTCACATCCTGCAAATACATTAAAGGAGGCTGTTCCACCTTTTGTCCTGAAGTCCTTTGCAAATTTATCTGATTCCAGCCATATCCTTCAGTACTGAACCATAATGGTCTCTAAGACCCTTGCATCTACGTGTTCCCCAGCTTGCAGTCGACTATGAAGATCTCTCAAATGGCTCTGCAGTACTAAATAATGCTTGTAATCAGATGTATACAGACGTCATGAAAAGGAATGTAAAGAGGTCACCAGGCTCCTCTTAGTCAGTTCCCACCCTTCTGTTTGGGATGCATAAAACTCCTGAACTGTCTCTTGTTCCATAAAGATGCTTTCAACCTTTCTACATGCCACTGCATTACTAAATAAACACGTATTTAGTTTCCAATAACCATGGCCAAAGTTCACTGTTCTGTACTCCCTGAGTTTAACTTGGACCAAATGCAGTGATAAGAAAATTCTACAGGCTGCACGCTGCAGCATCCGCTCACTGAGATAGCTTTCCCAAACACCCTGTCCAATCAATCAACCATTTCCCCTCCAAATAATGTAAATGCCCCCTTCTTCCTTAAATTAGGATGCCCCAAAACATCAAGTCAATGGAATCACACACTGATTGTAAATTTCAACAGCTCATAATCCTTTGAGTTGCTTTGCTCTGTCAGCCACTGCAGCTAAATAACTAAAATTCCCAATTAAAAACAACTGTCGAGCCATTAATACAAAACCTCTATAAAAAAAGATCTTTCCTCAGCTTCCGACGCTGTGGGCCACAGATGTAACACAATGATCCTTCACACTCCAATAACAGAAATCCACTAATAACCCTCTCCTGGCTGTAGTTCTACCACCTTCTGCACCAATATCACATAAATATAAAACTACCCCTATTCCATTAGCTCGGTGGACCAAAACAGATGGGTCTCTCCTCTGGTCCCTCTGAGCTACAAAATGTCACACCTAGAACATAGTCTCATTTCCTGGATACCCACTAGAACCAAATCCTGCCCATCCAAAAACTGAAAGATCATTTGCCTCTGGTGCACACTCGGGACGGGGCCTATGTTCTAAATTGCAGTTTTCGGTATCATCTAAACAAAGGTTCACAGCTACGTGTGGCCCCCATCTAGTTGACTGCCTTGACATTGCTGTTAAACCCTCTGACTTACCCTCCTCTCTTGTTCTTTTTTGTTTACCCACTTTTTCCTTGCTGACTCGTTCATTCCTCACAAACTGGGAGACCTCCTGAGTCCCCAGATCTTGATCCCAATTCTGATTCACCTCTATCCCGATATAATGCTGTCCTTGGGAGACAAAAAATCTTAATGCGTTATAGGTGAAACCGCGTTATATCGAACTTGCTTTGATCCGCCGGAGTGCGCAGCCCCCCCCTCCCCCCGGAGCACTGTTTTAGCGCGTTATATCCAAATTCATGTTATAGCGGGTCACGTTATATCGGGGTAGAGGTGTAGTTCGTTCTGAAGTAACTCAGACCCAATAGCTCGTGGGTCCCTTTCCCTCAATGAATGCACCCACAGACTCCTCTCTCTGCTCTTCCTCATCCGCAATAGCACCTAATACAGAAAACTTGTTATGTGTTTGAACTGTGAAAATGCTGTGTGGTTTGGACAGTTGTAGGGCACTCTCAGTCACTATAAGCCCAGCTGTCTCCTTGGATCCTCTCTTGCCATGGGTGATTTCAAGAAACTCTTCTATTCCTGAAGTTAAGCACATCAAATCCTGTTCTGCAACTGTCGGGTCTGCCAGACCCATAGCCTGCTAATCCCTCTGCGGTGGCTAGGATTCCTGCATGACAAATATCGCCTGTGGATTTTCCTTCCCCAGTTTCTCTTATTCTCCCTCCACTCCCCATCTCTAATTGTGTCCCCCACTTTACTAGTGCTCATGTCCCATCTCTATTGTCCTGGCTCTCAGTGGTTCCCACTCCCTTACCCTGACCCCTTCCCAGTCCTGTATCAGCAAAGAACAAGGTCAGCCCTTCCTCCAAAAATAGGGAGGCCCTGCCACTCAAAATGGGGCTTTCGTCAATCCTTGCAGAGCTGTTTGGCATCCTCTGACCCTCTGGCAAAGAAGGGTCATTCTGAGGCTAGGAATGATGTTTATCTCTATTGTGCCATGCCTTTAGGCACTGCCTATAAACATGTCCACTTTTCCCACACATGTTGCATCTAATGCAATCCCGGCAATCCTCAGTCTTGTGTGCATTAGAGCAGCAGAGCATGCGCTTCCTCACCACAGCCCACACTTAAATGTTCTGTCGGGTCACATGAAAAACATGTGCATGGCTGCCAGGGATACCTACAGCAGGGATAGTCAATAGTTGGACCGCGAGCCAAATCCAGACTGCCAGATGCTTTTGATCGGCCCCCGAAATCTTTTTATGTACTTATTATTATCATCATTGTTATTATTTTTGTATTATTTTCTCTGGGGTCTAGACATTGACTATATCTTGACCAATACATTTGGACCTTGACAAAAAACAATTGACTACCCCTGACCTACAGTAACTCTGCTCAGAACCAATGTAAAAAATATGGAGGAGCTGGTGCATTGTATTATTTACTTGGATAAGTTCAATGATGCCTTTAAATTCATCATTCCAAACCCTAAATCAAACATAAACTTTTACTGGGGCATCACAGAAACAAGGCTCATAACATCAGCTGATAGCGCCACAGGATCCACCAGTCAGTGCACAGTGACTTCTGCATATGTGTCCACCATCATGTCCAAAGAACTTACTCAAGGAGTAAAGCCTCCTTCGGCCCCACCATCTGAGGCTGCAGCTGTCTCCGCTGAAAGAGGATCAAAAATGAATTTCACTCTCTCTGTCCCCCACATACTCCTCACTGTCGTATCTACTTGAAATATATTGCAGCACATTTGGACGATAAGAGTCAATGTAGGAAGGAAGGTCTAGTGAATAGTGTGTTGGACTGGGACTCAAGAGACCTTGGTAAAATGGGGTATCTTGGGGATCTTACCTCACAGGGGTGTTATGAGGATAAAATCCATTAATGATTGTGAGGCGCTCAAACAATGACATGGGTCATATAAGTACCTAGATAGGTAGTACCAGCCTGTTCCTCTAACCTTAGAAAACATCCTGCAAGCCTAACTCTGCACACTTACAAAATTTGCAGCTGACTCTAAACTGTGAGGAAATGTGGAGAGCACTCAGAAATAACACAGAGGGGGATTAAAGAAATGGACAGAAGTTCAGCAAACAATGCAGTTAAATTCAGCAGAAATGCAGACTAATATGTTTTCATAGATTCCAAGGCCAGAAGGGACTACTGTGATCATCTAGTCTGACCTCCTGTATAGCACAGGCCATAGAACTGCCCCCAAATCATTCCCAGGGCGGATCTTTTTGAAAAACATCCAATCTCGATTTAAAAATTGTCAGTGATGGAGAATCTATTACAACTCTTGGTAAATTGTTTCAATGGCTAATTACTCTCACCGTTAAAAATGTATGCCTTATTTCCAGTCTCAATTTGTCTAGTTTCAACTTTTGGGGGGAAAAGGATTTAAAATACAGATATTCAATGGAAGGGAGAAACCTGAAAAACAGTAATGGTGCTACACAGCTATGAATTTGCAGTGGTGATTTGGTCATAAGGAAAAGGCCAATGCTGAGGTGGACTGCTTATGAAAAAACAACACAGTCAAGAACAGGTAAGTAAAATGTCTTCTCTAAAGGGCTGTGGACCAACCCCACCTAAAATAATACATTCACTTCTAGGCACCACTTACCAGAAAGAGATTTTTAGCTCCTTGGAGTAGGGACTGTCCTTTTTGTTCTGTTTGTACAGTGCCTAGCACAATCGGGTGTTAGTCCATGATTAAGGATCCTAGGTACTATGGTAATACAAATAATAAATACTATTAATAATGAATAACTGGAGGGGATATAGGGAAGATGAATAGAAAAGATCGTGGCAGTGGAAGGACAGACTTCTCAGCATAGAATAAAAAAACTGAATGTGTCCTACTTAGAATCATAGAAGATTAGGGTTGGAAGAGATCACAGGAGGTCATCTAGTCCAACCCCCTGCTCAAAGCAGGATCAACACCAACTAAATCATCCCAGCCAGGCTAAGTGATGACTAGGGAGGGAGAGGAATTCTTTAGTTTAGTAGCTGTGGTTAAAGGAATGATATGAAATTAAGAAAGGGGAAAGTTAAGCTGAATATCACTCTGACATTGAGGTGCACTAGGTTGTGGAATAGTCTACCAAGGGATGTGGTGGAAACCCCCTCACATGGGACTTTCAAAAATTATTTGTACCGTGGTACCAGACAGGAGCCTCAATCATGGACCAGAACCTCATTGTGCTAGTTGCTGTACAAACACTGAACATACAGGACCTCTGCCTTAAAGATCTTAGCTAAGACATTACCAAATGATAGCTCAGTGGTTTGCGCATTGGCCTCCTAACTCCAGGGTTGTGAGTTCAATCCTTGAGGGGGCCATTTAGGGATCTGGGGGCAAAAAATCTGTCAGGGGATTGGTCCTGCTTTGAGCAGGGGGTTAGACTAGATGACCTCCTGAGGTCCTTTCCAACCCTGATATTCTATTCTATGAAATGCAGTCCTACAGTGGCCAAGGGGAGATGGACTGTCTAACAGGCCTTTCCATCTCTAACATCTGTGGTATCAGGAGAAATAAATGAGATGGCACACAGCAGCCATGAACCAGCAATGGGTGATGATGACAAATGATCCTAAGGGACAAAACCCTGCTTGTGTAGTTTATTTGTTTTATCCATTTCTTTACTGCCCGGTGCCAGACAATTCCTCACTATATTGCTGGGGCTCCTAGCAGACACGCCACCACACTGCAACCCAGGGACGGAGCAGGGCTTGGCTTGCCAGAAACCACTTGGGCTTGGATCTCAGCATGCGTCTGTGAGCCCCGCTCTGTCTGTCCGTCTGTGCAGGAGGCCTAGGATTCAATTTTGTCCTCATCCTGGTCTGGAAGTGCCTACATGCCAGCGCACAATATAAGCCCGTAGAGAGACAGCCCCATCAGACAGCCAGGAAAGCCAGACTCACTGAACTGCCGGCCTGGCCTGCCCATCTACAATAGCTGCCTGCAGTGTGGGTCTGTCTGCAACGTTTGTCTACTTGTTTGTTATGTCTGCCAGTGTGTCTGCCATATCGGTCTGCTTGTTGGCAACGTCTGTCTTTCTGCCAGGTGCGACTGCAATGGCTGTAGGCTGGGTCTGTCTGTCTCGCTGCACTGTGTGTGTCTGGCTGTCAAGCCTGGCTGAGGGCTGCAGCGAGGGTCTGTCGGATTGTCTGTCATGTCTCTCTGCCTGTGCTGGCCGCAGCGTCTGCCCGTCTGTCTGCAATGGGACTGACTTAGGGTGACCAGACAGCAACTGTGAAAAATCGGGACAGGGGCTGGAGGGTCATAGGCGAATATATAAGAAAAAGACCCAGAAATCGGGACTGTCCCTATAAAATCAGGACATCTGGTGACCCTAGACTGTGTCTGCAATCCCTGCTCTGGCGGGGGGTCTGTCATGCCTGCCTGTCCGCGAGGTGTGTCCGCTTGTCTCTCTGCAGTAGGGTGACCAGATGTCCCGATTTTATAGGGACAGTCCAGATTTTTGGGTCTTTTTCTTATATAGGCTCCTATTACCCCCCCACCCCAATCCCGATTTTTCACACTTGCTATCTGGTCACCCTACTCTGCAGTGACAGACACACGGACAGGCCGGACCCCGAGTCTCTCGCCGCCCCAACCCCCCAGCCCGGCCCGCTCCCCTCGGGCTCGGGAGGGCGGCGGCCCCTTTAAGAGCGGCGGCCCCTCCCCCCTCCGCTCCTGCTGCTGCTGACAAGATGGCGGCGGCGGCGGCGGGGCCCGCGGGTCCGGCCGGGCCCGAGAGCCGGGTGCTGGGCTACACCCTGCACCGCTGGAGCAGCTTCTCCTCCACCTACCTGCCCGAGTGAGTGGCCGACCGAGCCGCCGCCGGGACCCCGGGGGCCGAGCGCGGCGTCGGTTCCCCGCGCCCGCCGCAGCGCTCTGGGCCTGCGCGGGCCGGCGGGCGAGGCCGGGGGGCAGAGCGGGCTGGCGCGGGCGAGGCC
The DNA here is from genome assembly GCF_013100865.1 of Trachemys scripta elegans. NCBI lineage: Eukaryota > Metazoa > Chordata > Testudines > Emydidae > Trachemys > Trachemys scripta. The sequence continues at coordinate 9,251,937 of NC_048298.1, read as the reverse complement.
GGGGCGCCAGGGGGGGGCTGGGGACACGTCTCCTGAGAGGGTCCCGGGGCTTGTCCGCAGCCGGGCCCCGGCGCTGATCCGGGGGCAGAGGGGGCCGCTCCCCCCCGCCCGCCCACCCACCCAGCGGCAGCTCTGTGGGGCGGGAGAAGAGAGGCCGGCGGGGGTCTCGGACCTCGGTGCCCGGAGGAAAGATGAGCGGTGGCTGCAGGAAGGGGACACCGGGATCTGTGGGGTGGGGTGGGGTGGGGGGGCAGCTTTAACCCGGGGCAGGGGGTGACCTGATCATGTCTGCGGTGAAACGGGGCCCACCTGACACCACGGGGCAAAACCAGGGACGGTCCTAAACCCTGTGCCCCGTTCCTGCAGCTTCGCTAGTTCCTGCACTCGTCTTCGGGTGGCCTTGTCCTTGTCCTCATTTCCCCTCGCTCGTGCAGCCTCTGCAGTGCTCCCCGGGCAGCTCACCTCCACGCTCTGCCTGGTGTTAGGAGTTCGTGTTTTCTGTTCCTCTGTTTAAGGGGGGTGTGTTTGTGTGTGTAAGTAGGTAAGTAGGCTTTAAGGTTTGATCCAGGCTTGAAGCAAGTAGGTCGACGTTGCATTTTTGCCGTATTCACATAGCATCAGTAATGAACACCGAAGTGGTGAAATCTCGGTGAGTGTGAATCTAGGTCATGCTGCCCACTAGTTATGACCTGTTAAATTCCAATGGCTGTTGACAGTAAAATGAATAAACTTTATAAGTAGCATAAAACTAGTATGACGTGGATTTATTCTTATTGATGTTGACTGTTCAGTTTTGAATTTTCATAGATTTTTAAAGGTGCTATTATGGGTAAACAATCTGACCATCTGCATGAAAACAGGTCATAAATTCGGGTTGAACCAGAGCATATCTTCTAGACTGACATCCAGTCTTGACTTAGACTTCAAGTGATGGAGTTATCTCATCCTCTATCTATTTCCTCTGGTTAATTACCTTTACTCATGTGTTTTTTTTTTTTTTTAAAGTGTTTTACTTAGTTTAATTTTTTTTTTTTTTTTACTTAACCAGATTCAATGGCTGGAAGTTAATGCCTTTGCACATCTGGATTTCTTTAGTGTCAGATATCTTCTCTGTGCATGTACTCCTAATCTGTGACCAACTCATCTCTTCACCTTTCCTTTGATAAGCCATATAGACTAAACTCTCTCTTTGTAAGCCTTGTTTTCCAGAATCATAGTTGCAGTTGTTGGCTTTAAAAAAAAAATTTGAGAAGCATCAGGGTTGATACCAGAACTGGATGAAGTATTCCAGTATTGGTCTCGCCAGTTCTATTTACAAAGGTAAAGACTCACCACTGAATAGTTTTGCTTGCATAGCCAAGCATCCTCTTGGTCCTCTTTGCCGCAGTATCTCATTTGGTGTTCCTGGTTAGAGGCTATCTACCATGCTGATCTAACTTTTTTACAGAGTCTCTGCTCTTCAGGATACAATCTCCCATTCTGTAAATATGACTTGTGTTTGAGGATGTGTGACCTTACATTTAACTGTATTAAAAATAGGGCTGCCAAGTGCAAAAAATTAATCACGATTAATGGTGTGATTAATCCTGCTGGTAAACAGTAATAGAATAACATTTATTTAAATATTTTTGGATGTTTTCTACATTTTTAAATATTAATTTCAATTATAACACAGAATACAAAGTGTACAGTGCTTGCTTTATATTTATTTTTGATTACAAATATTTGCACTGTAAAAAACAAAAGGAATATTTTTCAATTCACCTAATACAAGTACTGTATTGCAATATCTTTATTATGAAAGTTGAACTTACAAATGTAGAATTATGTACAAAAAAGGTATTAAGAAATAAAACAGTGTATAACTTTAGAGCCTACAAGTCCACTCAGTCCTACTTCAGCCAATCGCTCAGACAAACAAGTTTGGTTACAATTTGCAGGAGACAATGCTGCCCGCTTCTTGTTTACAATGTCACCTGAAAGTGAGAACAGGCATTCGCCTGGCACTGTTGTAGCTAGTGTTGCAAGACATTTACGTGCCAGATGTGCTAAAAATTCATATGTCCCTTTTTGCTTCAATCACCATTCCAGAGGACATGCGTCCATGCTAATGATGGGTTCTGCTAGATAACGATCCAAAGCAGAACGGACCAACGCATGTTCATTTTCATCATCTGAGTCAGATGCCACCAACAGAAGGTTGATTTTCTTTTTTTGATGGTTTGGATTCTGTAGTTTCCACATCTGAGTGTTGCTCTTTTAAGACTTCTGAAACCATGTTCCACACCTCATCTCTGATTTTGGATGGCACTTCAGATTCTTAAACCTTGGGTCCAGTGCTGTAGCTATTTTTAGAAATCTCACATTGTAGGCTCTAAAGTTTTACATTGTTTTGTTTTTGAGAGCAGTTACATACAAATATAGATTATTTTTGTTAAGTTACACTTTCATGACAGAGATTGCACTACAGTACTTGAATGAGGTGACTTGAAAAATACTATTTCTTTTGTTTATAATTTTTACAATTTAAATATTTGTAATAAAAAATAAAGTGAGCACGTACACTTTGTATTTTGTGCTGTAAGAAATCAATATACCTGAAAATGTAGAAAAACACCCGAAAATATTTAATACATTTCAGTTGGTAATTCTATTGTATAACAGTGCGATTAATCATTTTTTTGAGTTAACTATGATTAATTGACAGTCCTCATTAAAATGTATGTTTTTGTGTGCCCAGATTACTAGCAATCTGGATTACTCTGTATTGGTGACACGTCCTTACAGTTATTCTCATAACTTTTTTGTTGTATAAAATCATTGCTGTTAAAGTTTGCATATGTTCTTCCAGATCATTGATAAATATTGAATAGTTGGGCTGAGAATGATCTTAGTGGTAATGGATTAAAACCCCCTCACTTGATGATTTCACACTAACTGCTATGTTTGGAGACCTAACAAACCTTATACCAAATGTAAAGGCCAGGAGCAGTCCTTTCCCTGGCTGTAGGCTAAAGTATTCTGCCACTCTTTAAATGGAGAAATGTTAAGTGGAAGCAGCATGAGAAGGAGTATTGAAATGTTGAAAAAAACCTCTGGAAGTGGAGCTGATGCAGTTACAGGATGTACACCATGACACAGTTAAAACTTAGCTTGTTTTAAAAGTAGACAGGACCAGACCAAATGATGGTCCAGAAATGTTGCTTGGGCCCACAGTTAAAACACAGTTCAGTCCTGCCTAAGTTGTAAGTCTGAATTATTTGAACCATAATGGGACATGCTAGGAGACTATGTCCTACTGTGTTATGGATAGAATTAATGTAGACTGCTGGTTTCCCCAAAATGATTAGCCCTGTCACTGGGAGAAGAACCATCCTTACTACAGTTGTGGTGAAGTACACCTCTACCTCGATATAACGCTGTCCTCGGGAGCCAAAAAATCTTACCATGTTATAGGTGAAACCGTGTTATATCGAACTTGCTTTGATCCACCGGAGTGTGCAGCCCCCCCCCCCCCCCCCCGAGCACTGCTTTACTGCGTTATTTCTGAATTCGTGTTATATTGGGTCGCGTTATATCGGGGTAGAGGTGTACTAATGTGGACAGGGTTTCTTCTGTCCATCTCTCATGGACTCTACTAACAAAACCATGGTTTAGACTCACCTTTGGCACTCAGCATGATTTTAAATGTAAAACAAAATTATGAAATGCAAAATCCTTGTCCCTGCTGGCCAGTTAGAGCTCTGCTAGCAACAGCTTTTTGAATGCTAGTAGGGATCTGAATCCATTGTTGACTTAAACTGGTAAGTGAATAAAATGTAGAAGGCTTGGGACTGAAGTTTAATTTTTAAACCGTTAACGTGATTCTAGGTATTCTCCCCGAATATTACACAAATACTTATTGGTAGCATTCAGATAACTTTCTGGTTGCTTTCTGTTAATATGGGGATGGGGCCAAAAGGCTGGAAGTACAGCCAGTACTTGGCAGTCCAGTCACCTGTTTGGCAGTGACAATACGGACAGCTTCTCTAGGGACTGTTTGTTTGTTTGAGGTTGGTGATTGCTAAACTATTAGTTATTGCAGAATCTGAAGTCAGACTCTTTAGGTTTAGTCTCTGTTTATAGAGAACCTTCCAAATATCACCCAAGGAAGTACTCTCTCGAATTTGCAGAAGGATAGCTCCAGCATCTTTTACAGCTGTTCCTGAGTTTCCCAAGCAGTCAAATGAAGTTAACGATGTTCAGAACGCTTTTGCTGTTGCTATTCAGAACTCCATGAGCAGCAGCAAGGGTGTCAGGAATCCAGGAATCATGTCATTGATTCTGTTGGTTCTTGGGAAAGTTATGAGTTGTTGCAAGGAAAATTGAGTCTAGAACAAATTCATACACTCATTGCTGGATCATTCTGTAGGATTTGATAAGGTCCATCATGGAATTCTGCTGTCCTGCCTCAGATGTGGCATAGCGTAGAAAGATAGCATTAAGATGACTTCCGTCTATTTCAACTGGATGAGGCTGCTCCTGGAGAGTTGTGATGGGCACCTGATCCTCCACTTTCTTAGCTCCTGCCTGCCTCCCCAACTTGTTCATCTATATGAACTGCTAGGATAAAGTGTGAAAAAGCATGGACTGAAATACCTGCAAGGTACAAATTGCACTGAGGACCACTAACTCACTTTGCATAAACCACAGAAACAACCATCTGATTGCAGTGACTTTGGTCACTATTGATCTGAGCTGGATTTGTTGAAGATTCTTTTTAAGGGAGTACATCTTGTAGTGTATTAAATATAATATGTGAAAAGAAGGGGACGGGCATTGATACCTTTTAATGTCCCATAAGTGCATTCCACTGGGGCTATCTTCCTAGCACATAGCAGTCTGAACCTCCAAATAGTGCCTAGTTTAGTCATTGTTTTATTGTGCTGGAGTAGCTTGATACTTGCAAGACGAGAAGAAAAACTGGATTTTCCTTCCATCACTTGCTCTGACTCACTGTAGACTGGCATTGCCAAAGAGCGCAGGCTCAGCCCCTGGGAAGAAATGGCTGTCTCATGTTGCTGACAAGTTTGTTGTGACTTTTCCCACCACTAAATATCCCATATTTTTTTCTGTAAAGCGATAAAACTAGGAAATTCCCTTCAGGGTTTTTATTAAGTGAAATAGAAAAGGTATACTGTTTCACTTCATAGGCGTGTATATTCCTCAGACACAAAACATCATACATTGTGCAGAATTGTTTTAATCCTGGGGAATTCTGCACCACTGCACATGCGCAGAATTCATGTCCCCTGCAGATTTTTTTTTTTTTGCTGCAGAAAATATATTCTGCTGGAGAGTTGCTGCAGTTATGCCTTTTGCCCAATAGGGGTTGCGATGGCACCAGAACAGAGGGTACCTGGCTCACCCGCTGTAGCAGGTACTTTTCTGTATTTTTCCCCACACATACCCAACAACCTTCTAGGGTCACTCCTAGGCTCCTTCCCAGCAATTACTTCCTTCTCCCTCAGTTCCTCCTTTACCCCTGACTCCCCCAAGACTTTGCACTGCATTTGTGGGGAATACGTTTCTGTATTGTAATTTAAATGAATTATTACTCAAAGTTCTGTATTAATATGCTTAGTAAGGAATCTATTTGTCAAAAAACATTTCCTGAATCTTTGTTGTTGTCTGTATTGTTAGACATGTTTGCTGACAGATATTTTGAAATAAATTACCAAAATAATTGAAACTGGCATGATTATATTGTGTTGCTTTGACAAATAAAATATGAAGAATTTTTAATTTTTTGGTGCAGAATTCCCCCCAGGAGTAAACTAGTGTCTACCATTCTTGTATTTACCCTTAGATATGGATAAACTTGCTTTTTCACAATCTAACCTATTAAAAAGTTTTGATCAGAACAGTCAGAGTGCTAAGAATGTGGTTGGTTGATTCTGAGCTGGCTGGAGTGGCATTCCGTTTTCTTTTTTTGAAAACTGGTAACATTCTGAATTCAGCTGTCCTGTGTTTTGAGATTATATTTCCACAGTTGTTTAGAAAAACTGATGTGACAAGCTTCTTCATAAACTTAGAGTCGAAATTTGTATCTTAATTTTAAATGGTAGGAAGAGGAACTCCCTTATGTTCCTTTAGTCACAAATCAGCTTTTTCTTCCTGTTCTAGACTCAGCCTTTGATTTGTGATCAGTGAAGACTAAGTATGAAAAGTTCCTGAAGCTTGTTTTTGGACTTTCCTTAAGTAGTTCCAGTTCTTTATTAATTAGGTGAAAGCAGATTTCCATTTGGACTGCAACAGTAGTGTCATCAGATTGCAGTCTGTCAGGTCCCTCTGAAAATGCCTTTGTTGGCTTTTACAGTAGAACTCAGTTACGAACACCTCTGGAATTGAGGTGGTTCGAAACTCTGAAATGTTCTTAACAAAATGTTCTGGGTGTTTTTTCAAAAATTATACAGCTGAACATTGACTGGATATAGCTTTGAAACTTTACTATGTTGAAGAAAAAAGCTGCTTTTAACCATCTTAATTTAAATGAAACAAGCACAGAAACGGTTTCCTTACCTTATCAAATCTTTTTTTAAATCTTTTCCTTTATATTTTTAGTAGTTTACATTTAACACAGTACTGTATTTACATTTTTTGGGTTTTTTTTTTCTGTTTTTTGTGTGTGTCGCTGCTGCCTGCTTGCATACTTCCAATTCCAAATTAGGTGTGTGGTTGACAGGTCAGTTCGTAACTCTGAGATTCTACTGTATATGTTTAGTGCTGTTGTTGTGTGGAGTCCATTAGGTAAAAAGCATGCTGTATTTTGATCAGTCATCCTTGTACACAGTGCAAATGTCAACATATTTAATGACAGTTGGATGCAGATGTAGAGAAACAATTTTCCTGAGTGTCTCAGTCTCTGCATTTCATCCGTCCATCTGCCCTCTTTCAGTCTATTATGCTGCTAATGGCAATTTTGGAAGAATGTTTGAACTACCACATTGTGCTTTAGATTGCTTTAGGTCTTAATACTTTCTCAGTGAGCTGAAGTGTGCTCTCCATTCATATGTCAGAAGTTTAGATGGTTGTACCTAAATTTTCATCCTTATTTCATTTTTGTTTTCAGAGTAAATGAGACCGTATCATGCTTTTATCTGCATTCTTGGATGGCATCTTCAGCAACTTGTATGCAAATAAGGTTTTCCTTTGAATGTATAGAATCCCTTCTATTAAATAGGAACACATTTTTTCCCTTTAGAGATTGTATAGTACTTACTGGGTCAATTCTCAATTTCAACAAGTGATATGCTTTGTGTACCTGATTCTTTTATTCCTCAGTTCTTTCCCTAGCTTTTCTGTTGCTGTATCTAGTAGTGAACCAGCAAGTTTAAATCAGTCTGGAAGAGTATATATAGGGCAGAGTGCTTGAACAATGTAAAGAAATGGATTTTTCTAAAAGTTATAAAAGAAAGTTGCAACTTGAAGTTCAAGTCTGTCTTTTTTTTAATGGAATAATCACTGATTAATCTTCACTGTACTTTTGGGTGTTGAAGATGAACAGAGACCACTCCTGAATTCAGTTGACATGGAATTATTGCTCCTGGAAACTTGGAATCAGACACATTTTTTTAAATCATCCTGGCAATATTTTGATAGTGGCATATCCCTTGCTGGGTCATCAAAAACTCTGTCTTCTGGTCTTCTATGTCAGTAGACAAGTTTCCTTCAATAATGAAATTGACCTTGAGTTATCCAAAGCAACTGATTATTTTTTTTACTTGATATGAGCACAAACTTCTTCCATCTTATTACTTAACAGCTTTTGTCAACATTTACATTTTACTTTAGAAAACGTATCTGTTTTTATTTCTTTAGTTTATTCAATTGATTGTTTCCAACTTCTTCCTTTTGATTTTGAACACAGAGTCCGATAAATACACACACTATTTGATAGTATTTGTTAATCCCTATGCACTAATGTTAATCCCTGCTTTCAGTATTGATCGGCTTTAACATTTATTGTTGGAATCAGAAACAACCATAGAATGAATTCTGACACTGACTAGTGCAAAATAAGATGGGCTAGTCAGCTTTATCACATTATCAGATGCACAACCCACCTTGAAGTTGTTCCTAGATTCTACCAAACCGTGTGCTTTTAATAGTTCAGGACTTTACCTTCTTCCTCCTTTTCAGTACCAAACGAAAAGTGATTCTGCCCATTAATCATGCCCTGCTCTTTCTTCAGTGACTCCACCCATTTCCCTTCCCCACTAGACAGTTCTAGAACTTGATTTATTGTTTCCTAGTAGTCATATAAATATCCCATGTGTTTTAATAACTTCCATTTTAGACTTGGTAAAGTTCTCAGTCACAGCTGGAACCTGATGTTTATAGCATCAAAAACATTTTAAAGATGATCTTTACATGAATACTTCAGGGTAATCTAGGAACTGAAAAAATTAAAGAGGTCCCATCCATGGAATAACTAATTAAAAGCACTGAAGAGTCTGGGAGGTTCACAAAGCTGCAAGCAGCTTCATTATCAGTTGGCCCATGCCTTTGATAGAAAGGGATGTTATGGAGTAGGCAGATTCTTCAAAGTGTTCGCCTTTTCCTAACATCAGCCTTATGTGGGTTCACTTTAACCTGGGTGGTGGGTCTTCTCAAGGCATTGGGAAGTCTAGGAGATAGTGCTGCTTAAATCTGATTTGAAGGATGTGTTGAGCTGAGTATCGTCTTCATATTGCTGACATTTTAGTCTGTAGGGTCTTGCCAGATTCCAAAGTGTTACAGTTTCTGCAATGAGATGAGGGACAGAATAGAGCTTTGCTGGACTTCGTAGATGAATGCTCTGGGAGTGTTGGAACAGTTCCCCATCACATCTGTCTGGGTTGGTCTGAGAGAAGATTCTGACAGTTTTAGGATGAACTTTTATAGTTTCTTGAAGGGAGAGAGAAGAATGTGGTGGTCATCAATGCCACATATAGGCCCAGTAGGTTAAGTATGCATTTCTGTGGACAGGAGGATATCCACAAGGGCAACAAGTAATGTGTCTATGCCATGTCTTGGCCTGAACCCTGACTGAGATGGCTCCAAGGCTGTGGAGGATGTTAAGTGGGTCTGGAGATGATTCTAAGCAAGCTAATCAAGAAGATGGCATAGGAAGGTGAGGCTTAACATGAGGTAGTAATTAGCCAAGGTCACCTGTGCAGAGTACTAATTTCTTTAGGATTAGTTGGAATACAGTTGCTTTAGGGTGTGAGGTAGCATTTTCTTTTTAAAGGAAATATTTACAGTCTTTTTTTGGGGGGTCCCAGAAGATCTTTCACTAGCCAGGAGGAACTGAGATCAATCACATATGGTAGACTTGATTGTTGTTAGCGCTTGTGCTATTTAAGTCTGTAAGCCTGAGAGAATTGGATGTGCTGGTGTTTATTTTAATTAATCTGAATAAGGACTATGTGGGATGCAGAACCCGAGTGCCTTCTCCTATTTCTGAGCAAGTGGGACATGTGTCCCAGTGGCTCTGGGAATTGGCCTATAGAAGGCGCAGATTCTCCCTGTGAATAGGTAAATGGCGGCAGCAGCAGCAGTTATAGCAGTAATATCTCAGGAACCCTATTGTGAACATCTTACTTTGCTTTAACAGGGATGCGAATCTCTTAAGGCAGATGGCAGTGGGTGGACCTTGAGAAGTGAATGGCCTGCAGAAAAAGAGGGTCACCAGAGGAACTGTATTTTTGTATAAATTTTAAAAAGTAATAGATGTGTTGATGCAAATGTAAATATTTACCAAGTATTAACATAGGTGAAGGCTGAAATTAAAAAAACTGAAATGGGGAGGGGTTTTAGGAAAATATCCCTCTCAATACTCTTAATTGAATCAGCTTAGATAGTGCACAATTTGATGTTCCATTTAATTGTGTGGCTGTATCACCGTTAGCTTTGTATTTGGGGTATACTGACTTCAAATCAATACACATACAATACTTTTGAAAACAAATTTTTAACTGTTCTCTAACAGTCTTTACCTATTTGTATTAAAAGTATAAGCTAACTCCTTGAAAGGTTGTAATACCTTCTGGTAACATATACCTGCTTTCTTTGATCAGTGTTTTACTAAATTACAGTTCTTCAGAGATTTCATTGTTAAGTAATATAAATTAGCAAGAGCTGTATTTCTTCTTTATTAGATCTTTATCTTTAAACTTCCTTTGCTAAGCAACGAACAAAAATGAGTTGGAAGACTGTTCTCTTCCCCCCTGCATTTTCTACATCCAGTTGGTTTCTCAGATTAGGATGAAGTAGTCCAGATTTAGAAAATGAAATTTCAACACCTTTAGAACAGACTCCTCCTGGAAAATAAGCAAGGTTGTCACTTCTATTAACTCATGACCAATGTGGCTGGCCAGTGATTTCTACTTTTTAGTTATGACGACCTGATAGTGTGTCAATCTTGGTTGTCATCCTTCATGTCAGTAACCCACTTCTCAGAATGCTATTTTATTGTTGCTGTCAATCCCCTATCTTTTTGGTCTTTTTACATGCATGTGATCCTCTCCGAACACTAGTGAATGATACTGGAAGCTCTTAAAAATATCCCCAGATAGGATCTCTTTAAACCCAGAGACATGGTAGGTTCCCTCCAAAGTGATGGGTACTACAATGTACACTCTAGTTTAATCACAATTTATTAGGCTTGTTCCAGGAATCACTGTAGTGATATTCTATGTCCTGTGTCATACAGGAGGCCAGAATATGTGGGTCCCTTCTGGTGTTAAAATCTGTTAATTATTGATATAATACTGTTAAAACTAGTCATTTCTGCACAATTTACATAAAAAGTAACTGTATTCAAATTAAATATTCTTGATTGTTCTCCAGTTGAAAAAGTATTATCAAAGTGTGTTTCTACAAATGGAAACAGAGTTACTGAGACTTTAAAGACTAGTAGTCATTCTGTAGTCCAGCTATAAAATTCCTTTATCCATTCTGTCCAAGTTGAGAACCTAAGTGCTTACAGGTTCAGAGCCCTAGATTGAGGCTCATTGAGGCAGGGACGTTCTGCGTTTATACATCACCTAGTGCAGTGGGACCACAATCCCTATTAGGGCTTTTTTTTATGCTGTTGTAAAATAAATTAGCAATATTCTTTAGGATATTAAAGATTAGAAATGTGTGAAGAACCTCAGGGGATCTAGCAAAGCTAACTGAATGACGACGTTATGGCAAAGGAAAATCCATTCTAATTAAAGGCCAGGTCAACATGGGGAGGAATAATTTGAATAAGCTGTAAACATCACTACGTTCCAAACTAACTGTAACCACACAGGAAAGACTTGGGTATCATTGTATTCAGCTCAATAAAAACAGCTGCTCCATGCTTAGCAATGGTCAAAAAAAGCAAACTAAGTTCAGATGTATAAAGTACGGAATAAAAAAAAAATTGTCATTATTTAAATTGAAGGTAGCCCTCACCAGGAATGCTGTGTTCAATTCTGGTTACCCCATCTAAAGAGAATATAAATAGATGTGGTCCAAGGAAAGGCCACAAAAATGGTTATGTAACTGAGTCTTTTGTATGAGGAGAGATTGAAATATTAGGACTGTTTAAAGAGGGGGTGACTAAAGGGGACATGATAGAAGTATACGCAATTAATCAGGGATTCAGAGAAGGTAAGTTAATTGTGCTTACTTATCTTTCCCAATAATGGATGAACAAGGGGACAGCCAATGAAATTGAAAAGTGGAAACCTTAAAACTGATAAAAGTAAATACGATTGTATGCAATAAACAATTAACCTCCGGCAGTCATGGCTGCTGTATATTGAGGAAGAGCTTTGCGGGATTAAAAAAATGCTCCATTTCTGGATAATGAGGACATATACAGTTACTTTATTAGAGTCAAAAGCCTACACTTCAGTGACCAGATCAGAAAGAATCTTTCCAACTGGCAATGGGATTCTTGCTTTTTTCCCCCCTCTGAAGTATGTGGTCCAGGCTGCTGTTGGAAACAAGTTACTGATCCAGTTAATACATTGATCTGATCCAATATGGTGGGCCCAATGATTCTGTTAGTCTGATAATCAGCCTTTTCTGGGGTTAAATTTTTATTGGAACACTTTATAAGAAAAAGATGGCTGCTTTTCTTACTGGGTAACAACACCAACTGATTTAGGGACCAAATTAGCCCTATGGGTTCAAAACCTGCAGCGTTTATGAAGAATTTCCAGCTCCTGGTTAATTATGGTCTCCTCTTTTTCACATGTAATACTTGAAAATGTTTTCCTCTTACTTATTACACAGATATTCTTACACTACTTTATTGTACTCTGCAAAGTTTAAAGTTGCTGGATTACATTTTGCCTGAATAATGATTTTCTATTGACTAGCTGCGGGGGGGAGAGACTTCTCAAGCTGTTTATTAGGGCAGATTTCAAAGCACAAAAACGCTTGTCTTCAGGTAAAAACAAGAAGGGTGGAACAAAACCTTACTATGTGGCAGAATTTTCCAAAGTACACTTTGAAGAGAACCTGGTATGAAATTTAATTTCTAGGGTGAATTTTTTGAATTCAAAATCCAATTGAACAAAGTAAAACACAACCACAGAGCGAGGTCATGTTTTCACAGAACTTCCTCAGGTGGAAATGCACTTTATTCAGAATTAGTTTGCACGTTTTAGCACATTGGGGAATTAAATTTGACTTCACTGTACTTAGAATTTCACTGTATCAGTTTCTGTAAATGAGTTTTACTGTACTTGTTTATTTCTGAATGCTTTATAGGCAAGTCTTGAGCATGCAGTGTATTTGGGAGAGTTAAGAGCGAAGCTATAAGTCTGGTACATGTTAACAGGTGTGGTTATGGCAGAGAGATTGTGTATAAGTGAACATCTCTTAAATCAGATTTATGAAAGCAGGAATTCACCTTCCTATGTAGTGAAATGCTTGTGTAAGAGCAATGCTACAGTATTGCAGAATCACCACTGAATGTCTTAATTCTTTCTTAGCTTTCATTAAAAGTTTACTTTATGGATATTTTTGTTTGACAGTTGCCCAACTTCTTTGGAGATCTTGCAAAATTCTGCAAAGAATAACTGGAGATTCACACAGATGTACATTGTCTATTGCATTACTCTGGTTTTCTGGCAATACCAAAAGATAGAGCTTATGTCAAAAAAGACTCTAGAGGCCTAATTCTCCTTTCTTGCTGGTGTAAATTAGGAGCAACTCCATTTGGTGTAAGTCAGGAATAACATTAGTTATCCCTTTGTCTAACTTGATGCTGTGTTCATCTTTATTCTGAAGGTGACACAGAAAAATGTAAATCTCATTAATCAGATTAATTCTTTTAAAAATAAAACACAAGTCTTGTAAATAGGCTTAATAGTGCATCCCAGCTTTGAAGCTACATAAATTATAGTAAATTTATTTGGGTTCATGAAAAGAAAGAATTGGTGAGGAATTAACTCTGAAGGTGCTCTTGGAAACCTCTTAGCTGTAATGCAAAATGTGAGCACAAGCTCTACTATTCTGAACAGCAAGTTTATGAAAAACATTGTAGCAGTACAAGCCACCTATTTGTTTTGGTTCAGATCCTTAAGAAATTAGAAATGGGTCTATAAAATTCCCTGTAAAGCTAAACTTGGTTCTTTCATTAAGAAAGAACTGCATAATTGGGTCACAACACAAGTTTTAAAAGGTACCGAAACTTACGGTATTTGTTTTATAAGAGGCAGTCTGTATGCAATTCTTGATTGAAGTTGCTGTAGCAGCAAATACTGTGCTAGCTTTGTTTTGTTAAATGTTGGCACTAGCAACTTACGGTGAGTGCTGCCGTTTCATGGAACTCTTGAGAAGTATATTTGAACTAAATTTCGTAGTCAGCAATTATTCTGCTTGTATTTTTCCATTAATTAAAATATGGATTTTTTTACCTTGGAGTTAATCTAACCCTTTTTTTACCATCAGTTAGTTGCTGAGGAAATGGTTAAAGCTCTCATATTACAAACATTTATGAACAAAATCAGAACACTCTTACCATATATCCTGGATGATTGAGGGGCAAGGCTGGGAGGGTGGCAGGGTAGATTTACGTCGTGCTTCCCAATTGGATTTTGGGTTGGTGGAGAGGAGAAATAGGAGCAGTGGATTAATGAAGAAATGTATGTGATCGTCCTTTTGTGCCAATGTTTTGGGGGCATCAGTTAATTCTTTGCTCCGCTAGTAGATTTGCTGATGTAGATTTTTCTCATTTTGGGGGACTGTGGAAAGATACTTTCAATAGATTAATAGATTTTTAAGGTCAGAAGGAACTGTTTGTGAAAGTCTAGTTTGACTCCCTCATAACACATGCCGTAGGATTTCCTTGTGTCAGTTCCTGCCTCGAGTCCAGTAGCTGTGCTTGAACTAAAGAATAGCTTTTAGTAAAACATCCAATCTTGATTTTTAAAAATTGCCAGTGATGGAGAATCCACCGCAATCCTTGGTAAGTTGTTCCAGTAGTTAATTCCCCTCAGTGATAAATTCAGACTAGAAATACGGCCCAAGCTTTTATCTGGCTTCATCTTCCAGTCATATAATAAGAACGGCTATACTGGGTCAGACCAAAGGTTCATCTAGCCCAGTGTCCTGTCTTCTGATAGTGGCCAATGCCAGGTGCCCCAGAGGGAATGAACAGAACAAGTGGTAATTCATCCCCTGTCGTCCGTTCCCAGCTTCTGACAAACAGAGGCTAGGGACACCACCCCTGCCCATCCTGGCTAATAGCCATTGATGGGCCTATCCTCCATGAACTTATCTAGTTCTTTTTGAACCCTGTTATGTTGCTATACCCTTTGTCTGCTAGGTTGAACAGCTCTATCATCAAATTTCTGTTTCCCATGTAGATATTTATAGACTGATCAAGTCGCCCTTTTTCTTAATTAGCTATATTGAGCTCTTTGAGTTTCACTATAAGGCATGTTTGCTAATCCTTTAATCATTTTTGTGGCTCTTCTCTGAACCCTCTCCAATTTGTCAATATTCTTCTTGAGGATAGAATTAGTGATGCCTCTGCAAGCCAAATGCAACCTATTTTTGACGGTGAATAGTCTATGGCTACATATTCCCTGCGAAAAAAGTTAGTTATCTTAAGGGGGGGAAAATTCACATTAACTGTCCTGCTGTAAAATCCTGGTGGAGACAAGGCACTGTCATTTTTACTCCAAAGTCAACCATGGGTGGGGTTTCCCTTAGCCACCACATGGTAAAAACTAAACGGTGCCTCATCTCCATTATGATTTTGTAGTGGAATAGGTAATGTGCGTCTGCTATCCGGTGGTAAAAATGCTCCCTTTTTGTCTGTAAAAACAAAGTTTGTATGGTAAAGAATTCCCTTAGTATGTTCACTTTATTCATCTTCACCTGTAGCAGCTTGGGTAAGTACTATGCTGTATTCTTCAGAGTATAGTCTAGCTGCCGCTGCTGTGACAAATCTTTGATCCTGCTTTGCCCATTCCAATTCCTACAGCATTAAGAAATTTGCAGGTCATATAATGTACTCACAGGAATGCTCAAGAAAATGCAAACTTCTGTAGGTTGCAAAGTTGACAAAAATTGGTCCTATTTTCTGAATTTATGAAAGTGTGATGGGATAAGCTGTCAGGTTGAATGCTGAATGAAGACTACTTGAGGGATAAGTGACTACTAAGATGCAAGAGTTCGATTTGGGACTTTTTTTTTTTTAGCTTTGGTTTGGTCTACACTAGAAAATTAGGTCGGTTTAACTACGTTGGTCAGGAGTGTGAAAAATCCACATCCCTGAGCAGTGTTTTAAACCAGCCTAACTCCCCATGTAGATAGCCTAGAGTGACAGAAGAACTCTTCAGTTGATCTAGCTCCGCCTCTTGGGGAGGTGCTTTACCTACCCTGATGGGAGAGACTTTCCAGTCAGTGTAGGTAGTGTCTACACTGAAGTGCTACAGTGGCACAGCTGTGCCACTCTAGTATTTTAAGTGGAAACCAGCCCTTTAACTAATCGCTTTCCCATATAGAGGGTTAATCTCTAGGCCTGTATGGCTAACTGAATTAATTTCTTGTATTTAAGTATACGTGAAACACAAAATCTCTTGATCTTTAGTTGCTTTTGCCCCATAAAATACAAGCCAACTACTAACTACACAAATAAATTCAGCAGAGTCCTTGAAGCCAAGAAAAGGAAGTGGAGAAGCCACCTCTGCCAGAGATATCAATCTTCAGTGCACAGACTCAATCCACGTCTCTCCCAAACCCGCATCCGAAGAAGTGAGGTTTTTACTCAGGAAAGCTTATGCCCAAATATATCTGTTAGTCTTTAAGGTGCCACCAGACTCTCTGTTGTTTTTGAAAATAAATGGGATTTGCAGCATGTCTTGCAGGTGGACAGATATGGGCTATTTTGGACAAGTTGAAGGGAGAGGAGTGAACTCAGAGTTCAGGGCCACTTCCAGATAGCATGCTGCTAACAGCTTCCTCTCTTTTAAATTGAGGAGGCCTCAGCTTGTGCACGTCTGCTGACCCAACTTTTTGTAATATGGCAGAAGGAGGGATGTGATTTCTCAAATTGGCAGGTCCCATGTTATTAAGGCCATAATTGCAATGCATATTAGCTTGGTTCCTAGCTGTCTGAAACAGCCCTCTCCCTCTGCACTGCTGTGACAGCTCAAGTCATCTGAGGTGCCTGAGCTCCTTGTGCTTGGATTTGCGTGTCTGAGGGTCAAGGACAGGATGTTCTTAGTGGAGTGTCTTCAAGTCTGGAATTTTGTTTCCTTGATGGGCAGAAAGCAAGACCTGCTGTCAGGCTTTTGCCAAAGGAGTGGGGGAGGAGCTGATGTTCAGTTTTCTTGTGTAGTTCTGAAGCATTGTACATGCATCCATAGAACTTTCTTTGTATTTGCATTTTGTAAATAAACATAACTTTAGGGTTAATTGAAACTCAGCTTTGAGTAGTAGAAACAGAAGGGACATTGTGGCTATTAAAAGAAATAGGCAAAAGGGGATAAATGTTGAAATCTAGTGAATGACAGTTAACTTTTGTCAAATTAAAGAAAAAAAACTGGATGATGTGCTAAAGGTGAAGGTCAAAGAGGGAGTCATGTAACAATGAGAGCTGCTGTATCTCTAGAAGCAGAAAAACAAGTTCTTCAAATACATATGGCACGGAGAGCCATAAAATAGTGCTCCAAATGTAGGGAACATACAGATAAGACTCGGACTGGATCCCTGGAGATGACATAGGCAATAATATTCACACATCCCATTGAGAGAAATAGAAACTTAAAGCAGGTCCAAATGATGCCAAGTAAACAGCTCCTAGGGATTAGTAGGAGTGGAATTCAGTTTTTCTGATAGTTGACCAGTCTCAGTAGAAATAATAAAAGTGCATAATATTATGAGCAGATATGGTTCACCTAAGAAATGTACTTTGAACAAAAGCCCAGTTTGGGGCCACAGAAAGTCTTAAATTTGTTGAGAGTTTTGGGATAGCACCACAGATACCAGTTACCAAATTAAATCACTTCTGATTAATCCGTGACTATGTCAGCTTTGTCATTGGGTTATGTTAATTATTTTTGACTTTTAAGAGAAACTTACTAGTAAGGTGCGTTATTTCTATGATCCAAAGAACTTTAAAAATTAAAAAGTTAGTGGTTCAGATATGTATTTAAAAAACCCCTTTTGTTAGAAGTTTTGCTTATTAAATCTTTTTTTGGTAACCATCTAAAATAAATTGCCATTTATTTATCTGTTGCTATCAAATACTCAAAGCTAGATATTACCATTTGAGGATTTACAGGATTCAGTAATCATTCAGATGCTGAAGGTAACTAAATTCTCAACGTGTTTTGAATATTCTCCCATAGCCAACTATAGAAAATTATCTTAAAAAAACCCCAAACAAACTTTGTGCAGCCTATTACTGTAGGAGAATTTATTTTTAAAAATTGATTGGAAATCTAAAACAGGTTCATGTGAATCTGGAGCTACTGCTTTTATGGATATCAGCCTCAAATGACAAATTTTAAACAGTAACTGTTTGAATCTATTAGTCTGTTTTCTGTTAAACTTTAACAGCCACCTGTAAGTGCTAACTTACGCAAATACACTTGTTTTACCTTGTACTTCCCCAAATGCCATTTGCCTATTCATCTGTTGCTTTTTGTCAAAGTAAATTGTGAGCTCTCTGAGGCAGGGATTTGTTTGTAACTGTCCTATACAGTAGGGAGCCATAATCCTTAATTAGAATCATTGGGTCCTACCACAAATGAAGTAACTATTAAATTAGTGAAATGATTATGAAAAACTGGGCATAGATTTGCACTATTGCAGCATTTTTAAGCCAATTTTCCTTACGTGCCAGGAATTCCTAAACTCTATGAAAAATGTCAGATTAGAAAATAACAGAAGGTCCTGTGGCACCTTTAAGACTAACAGAAGTATTGGGAGCATAAGCTTTCGTGGGTAGGAACCTCACTTCTTCAGCATCTGAAGAAGTGAGGTTCTTACCCACGAAAGCTTATGCTCCCAATACTTCTGATAGTCTTAAAGGTGCCTCAGGACCCTCTGTTGCTTTTTACAGATTCAGACTACCACGGCTACCCTCTGAGATTAGAAAATGTTGTCCTACATAAAGGATTCTTGAGTAAAGAGGAATATAGCAAAAAAAACCAAAACCTGCCTTTTTTTTTTATATTAAAAAAAAAAAAAATCATGCTGGAATCTTATGCAACATCACCAATATGGCAGTCAAACAATCCAGTGTTTCACCAGCTTGTTCCCTAGATGCTGAGGTGTTTAACCATGTAGAGTCAGACTATCTATCTGTGTAATACTTTGAAATTGGTTTGGGATTTGGCACTACCTTTATAACCACTGTATCACTGTTGGCTAGGAATCTGCCAGCAAGAATTTTAATTAGTGCTATCTTCTTCCCAATTACTTTCCCCATGTATGGAAACCAGACAATTACCACAACTTCTGCACCTCCTTGAGTTAATGAGTTGATTCTTTTGTCGGTTGCTACTAAATGTGATTTGACTAGGCCTCTCAATGTGGATATATTCAGATTACACTTGCATTTCATACAGTATATGTGCGTGCACACACATTCCCTTACTTCATTTTATTTTTTGGCAGAAACAATTTTATTTTCTCGCGACTTATTACAAATTCAGGGAAACAACCCTTAAATCAGTGATCAGGAGGTGGAGAGATACTATATAAAAATGGGCCAAAACATTAAATGTGGACATTGAAACTTAAAAATATGGCTTGCTATGCAGAATAATCAGGACTGACACAGGATTTATTGATTTTTGTCCAATCATGTGACAGGCCTTTAGGTAGTTCTAATGATCCTGGAAGTTTACTAAGTGCTGTTTAAAATCAAATAGCCTGTTTCCTGAGTGAGTAGGCGTTCTTTGTCCAACGTATAGATCGCTGTTTGCCAGTAGTGGTTTACTTACTGCTCTATAAAAAAGGCCTTTGGGTAATAGTTAATCCTAGTTCATTTACTAAAAGAAATATACCAAATGTTTTAAAAAAAAAAATGAATTATTGCACCACTAGATGATTGCAGGAATTAATCATCCTTCAGTTCTTGTTATCCTTCTATATCATTTTAGACAGCATATAAAAGTTATCCTTCTGACAGATGAGATACAAGAATGTTGCTTTTTTCTTGTGATTTTTACTCCTTTTTGAAACTATTTAGGAAGTTTTAACAGCCTTACAAATCTTTGCTATGTGAATATCAAACAAAATGATAATCATTATGACTGAAATTTTTTTTTTTGAGAAACATTATGCAATAATATCAAATCTCCCTTTAACAGGATGTTACCACATTACAGAGAGAGCATCTTTACCCCAACCAGGAGATGTTGTTTCTGGTGATTTTTATTAAATTGAGTGAAACTACTGACTCTGCTCATCGGAGTGCTGTTCTCTTGCAGGAGAATAGACTTTGAGTAGTGAATAAGTGGTAAATAAATACTGAAGTACTTTTTTGTCCTCTCTCTAATTTGCTGGGTACATAATTGATAACTTTTCCATAACCACCTCCTATGTTTTTTTGGGAACCGTTCTGCTGTTTTTGGACTTTTTTTCCCCCCTTTTCATTGAGATGCTATTAGTAGTCTCATGGTTATTAGCGGATGAGAGGAGATTAAGCCTTATATATATTTTGTATGTGATCATTTCTGCTAGGAAGCCCCAGGAAGATTATCACAGGATCATTTAATAATCCATCAATTTGTAATATTTGGTTATGAATTGCATTCCAATACATTCTGACTGGAGATGTCTGCCATATATGCATACAATCTTTTTACCACAATTTCTCCAACATTTTATCCCCTTTCAGTCTTTATATATTTTACATGACACCCTAAGGTACCATTCAAATAGTATCGTAAAGAAACTTTATCATGTTGCGGACTTAGGTTGGCGTCCTCTTTTCCAGATGGAATCCCATACCTGTGAGGTAATGTCTGTCCAAATTCTTTTCCCACAGTGTCCTATATGGATATTTCTTCTTTTGGGTAGGTGTCTGCAATGATTGATCAGTGTTTCCCAAACTTGGGATGCCGCTTGTGTAAGGAAAACCCCTGGTGGGCCGGGCCGGTTTGTTTACCTGCCCCATCCGCAGGTCTGGCCGATCGCGGCTCCCACTGGCTGCGGTTCGCTGCTCCAGGCCAATGGGAGCTGCTGGAAGCAGCGAACCGTGGCCAGTTGGAGCTGCTATCGCCGGACCTTGGATGGGGCAGGTAAACAGGCCCGGCCTGCCAGGGGCTTTCCCTACACAAGCGGTGTCCCAAGTTTGGGAAACACTGATAGAGTTACGATCTATGTTTCCTAATGGATCGGAAACCATTGCTTGTACTAAAGTTAGTTTTCTGTATGAAACAACTTATCTAGACAAGTTTTTGATTTCTAAATAAGATAAAATTCTTAGAACACCCTTCCAAGCATATGTATTTCCTGGCTCTCCCAATCTTTAAAACTCAATGGTTTGTGGTTTGAGTTCAAATCTGGATAATTTGCAAACGTTAAACATTGGTGAAGGGAAATTTTTTCTCTAGTTCTAGCCCAAATTGCAGCATAGCCTTTGCAGAGGGATAATTTATACCATTCTGGAGGATATAATTTTTTTTTTAATGTAACCCTGGTAACCTAGCAGTACATACACTGCCACAATTTTCTTGCTGAATAAAGATTAAGTGTTTGAGTGAATTAGAACAGGGGTTCTCAAACTTCATTGCACCATGACTCCCTTCTCATAACAAAAAATTACTACACAACCCCAGGAAGGAGTAACCGAAGCCTGAGCTCTGCCACCCTGGGCTGAAGCCCTTGGTCTTTGGCTCCGGGCAGTGGGGCTTGGGCTTGGGCTTCAGCCCCGGACTCCAGCAAGTCTAATGCCAGCACTGGCGACCACATTAAAATGGGGTCGCAACCCAGTTTGAGAACTGCTGGATTTGAGCACCCCTAAACCACTATTGTTTTGAGTTGTCTGGTTTGATATTTCTGCCTAATTGGAACAGCTAGTCCACCCTGTTAATGGTCTTTAATTATTTCATATAAATTCTAACGTTCTTTGCATTCCTGCTAGTTTTATCTGAAAGGATTATAGGAAGATTTTTGAAACAAGAAAGATCTCTCTGGCAAAAAAATCATTTTGACTGATTTTTCTACCTAACCATGAAACTGTATAATTTTCTCTGCACTCTTTTTTTCTTTTTTTTTTTTTTCATTTGCTAAAGTAGTGATTTTGACATTGAAATTATACAGCTCTTTTGGTTTTGTTTTATATTTGAATCCCCAGGTATTTTATAGAACTTGTCCATTTGTACTGAAATGTTTTCTGGAGGGATGATTTTTTTTAGAACCTAGCGAATATAGAGCTAACCTTTCAGATTTGGCATAAATTACTTTAAAGCCAGGAATTTTTCATTTAGTTTATGTTCTGAAGACACAGTATTTTAAGCTAATTTCTGATGTGTCCCTGTAAGTTTTATCCCTGTGATGAATTCTTTGTTGCTTTTCCTGTGTGTAAAAGGCTCCACGGCCAGTGCGGAAAATAAAGGAAGCAATGGACATCTTTGCCTAGTTTCCACATGTAATTCAAACAGAAAATTTAACCCCATTGATTCACTTAACAGTTTTATAGCTGGTATAAAGAGAAGTTATCCATTTAAGGGACTGGGGGCCTGTGAATTTATGGGACAGGACTTCAAACAGAAAGTTTCACTTTATTCTATCAAAAGCTTTCTGTGCATCAGGTGATCCAAGAAATGGATCTCTTTTGGTGTGGCACCATGAAAGATTCCAAATACTCTGAGAATATTATATGACACTTGTCTATCAGTTAATCTGGTTTGATCTGAATTTATGTAAACTGAGAGCATGGACTGCATTTGGTTAGCTAGTATTTTTGCTAAATTGTTCATCATGATTGAGCAGTGACAAGGGCCTATAAAGAGCTGCATATGGTAAAGTCTTTTCCATCTTTAGAGAGAGCAGCAGTAGCTTCTTTCATGGAGTAAGTTCCTCCCTTAACAGAATGGCATTAAAGGTACCCCTCCCCAGACCTGTTGATTCCTCTTCAAATATCTTGTAAAAATTCTGCTGGGAAGCTATCAAGTTCTGAAGTTTTATCACTCTTCATACTTAACGATTGTTTATAAGAAGACTTCTGTTATTTCTTTATCTAAAGATTCTTTATCTGTTTTGTTTATCTTTGGCAAACCAGCTACTTACAGATGTTCT
Source organism: Trachemys scripta elegans (assembly GCF_013100865.1). NCBI lineage: Eukaryota > Metazoa > Chordata > Testudines > Emydidae > Trachemys > Trachemys scripta. Next base: position 9,229,161 of record NC_048298.1, on the reverse strand, counting down.
TGAATCACTTCATAGCTTGGAGTATGTGAAGTACATATGTCGAAGCTGATTCCCCACTCTGGCACTTTGAGTGCAGAAGGTGGGGCCCCCCCCAGGATTCTAAAAATTAATACTGGCCACTCCAGGCTGGTATTAAACTCCCAAAGATACAGCTTTTCTCTGACCTTGGATGGGTAGATCCTACCACCACCCAGGTGCAAAAAAATCCCTTTGGACCCAGGAAGGTGCACTTGGGAATTCTTCCCTGTGGGGTACCCTCAAGCCATTTTTCCACCCCCCCGGGAAGAGCCGGGAAAGAAAACAAAGGAATGCAGCTGTTGCCACCAGCTAATTAAACAACATATGCACAAAACTCTTAGGACACAAACCCCCACAATCCTGTTCTTAAAAAAGGTAAATTTGATTAAAAAACAAAAAGCAAATATATCTGGAATGTAGGCTGTTGCTAGATTTAAAAAAGAGCAAATATAATAATTAAGCATCAAGAATGGTTTTCCTGAGGTCCAGCTTAAAGGTTACAAGCAAAAGAAAAGCACCTGGGGTTAGCACAGATGATAAGAGATAAACCTAATCGCGTCTTCCTAGACATTCCCTGATCTACTTACATATCTGGGTTTTCAGATAAGTAGTTTCGAGGTATGATTTGATGATTTTTTTTTATACCTGGTTTAAAGCTTCTTACAGCATTGCTGCTCTATCTCTCTTCTCTCCGGAGAACAGACAGACAAAGGGAAAGTTTTCCCCCCCCCCATTTTAAAAAGTTCTAGCCTTCTCATTGGCTCTTTTGGACAGGTGCCCACTCCCTTCCTTTTACCTCTGGGCTTTTTTTAACCCTTTCCAGGTAAAACAAGTAGTTTTGGGTTTAAAAATTAGTATTGTAAACTTACATTTGTTTTTCATTTTTTAGGAATATTTTAGTGGACAAGCCTAATGATCAGTCTTCAAGGTGGTCTTCAGAAAGCAACTACCCTCCCCAGGTAAGCATTTTAATTCTACATTAGTACTCAGCCCTATTGTGGCTTCCAAAGGCCCAAATTTTAAATTGCAATTTATATTACATCTTGACTATTATTAATCTAAACAGCTGGGAGAACACTTCAACCTCTCTAACCTCTCAGTGACAGACTTGCAGGTGGCAATTTTGCAACAAAAAAACTTCAAAAACAGATTCCAAAGAGAGACAGCTGAACTTGAATTAATATGCAAGTTAGATACAATTAACGTGGGTGTGAACAGAGACTGGGAATGGTTGGGTCATTACACTAATTGAATCTATTTTCCCATGTTAAAATATCCTCACACCTTCTATGGGTCATCTCGATTATCACTTCAAAGGTTTTTTTTTTCTGTCTCCTGCTGATGATAGCTCATCTCAATCGATTGGCCTCTTACAGTTGGTATGGCTACTGTCACCTTTTCATGTTCTCTGTATGTATAAATATCTTCTTTCTGTGTGTTCCATTCTATGCATCCGATGAAGTGGGCTGTAGCCCACAAAAGCTTATGCTCACATAAATTTGTTAGCCTCTAAGGTGCCACAAGTGCTCTTGTTCTTTTTGCAGATACAGACTAACACGGCTGCTACTCCAAAACCTAAACAGCTGGGTTATTCATGCTGGTATTGACTGATGGATCTGAGTGATCTGATACCTAAAACGTTACCTCTCTTGCAGCTTTTCTGTCTCTGTTCTTGGCAGGAATATTTACATTTCCACTTATGGCATGTTTGCCTCCTTGATTTTTAAAGCAGTTTCCTTTTTGGGGAAGAATGTCATGTTACCACAAGTGAATTTTGGCAGGTATCTTTTTATTCTTCATTTCAAACTTCAAGAATAAAACTAAAAGTGATTCAAGTTCTGCTGTCATTGAACTAATGGTGGGAATCTGCCATGCAGGCCCCATCTCCTCAGCACCTTGAGGAGCTGTGATAGAGTTCCTGTGCTCACCAGTCTTGTTTCAATGAGAATATTCTGTCCTCTAGAACAGACCACATACTCTTCATGTTCATCACTTACACTGCCAGACTTCTAAATGTGGAAGCTGTTAGAAATAGTAAATCATATTTCCCCTTCTTTTGTCTGATTACTGTGTTAGAACGTGGTTCTGTTTGTTCACTTGTCTTAATGTCACAACTTTAGTGTCTAACTCATCTTTCTACCATGATATTTTGGTTTCTGGAACTTCTGAGAGAAGTAAAATCTGTTCATCCTACCACTTTTCTTTCAAAATATTTGTTTGGCTTTTTCTCCAATAAATGTAAGCTCTCCTGTTTAAGCAAATAGATTTGCATGTTTGCAAAATCTGCTATTCGGCTTACCTCTTAAACAATCTAGTAATATTGGTAGAGTGTGCTCCTTTTTATCAGTCTTCTGGGACCATTTTTAAGCTCACAAATTTTGTCCTACTTATATATAAGGCTAAGATTATGGCACAGAAGTCACAAAATCTGTGATTGTGAGACCTCAGTGACATTTTCTGCTTCCGTCCCAGGGCGGTGGGGCTGGAGCTGTTGGGCGGCAGAGATGCCCACCCAGAGTTTCTAGTCACTGTGGGAACAGCAGCGGTGGGTGCTGAACTCCACCCTCCACATTTTGCCACTGTTACTTTTAGTAAACAGTGACATGTCTATGACGTTTACTGAAAATAACTGACAAAATCTTAACCTTACTTCTATGACCTCATGGTGCTTTTGGCTGCATTTGTTTACTCTGAGTTTACATTTTTCCTGATCTAGGCAACAAGAGATTTTCTTTTTCCCCCAGGACCAGTACTATTCACAAACTTCCTTGTCACTTTTACTTCACTAGATCACAACTTCTCTTTTTTTTTTTTTTGTTTTGTTTTTGATTTGCTTTTAAATTAATTTATTTAGCATATAATGTACCTGCTGCCACACAAAAGAGATTTATGAATGTTCATAATGTGTAGCAATAGTAACCCTCCACTTACCCACCCAAGAAACATCAGAAAATTAATCAAAAGAGAAAATGCCGCAAGACTTAAACTGTGTGGGGCAAATGCTTGGCTGGAAAGATGAATGTTCTGTTTCAGTCTGAAGGCTAACAAACATGCACAGGTCTGACAATATTCTACAGCAATGAGATCATCCACTGTGAATATCTTGTCTCCAGCCCTCATGTTTACAAGTCTAGGGCCTTTCAGCAAAAGTATTTTCAATGATCTCCATTGGCACAAAAATTAATCTACAAGAAGTCTTCCCCCACCACAAAGTTTTGGAGTTCAGAAAACATTTCACAATGTGTGCAGTTGTCAAAAACTGTGATGAAGAGTGACTTTTTTTGGATCCTGATGATCAAGGTTTCTGTTCAGGGATTGCTATTTAGGTACACACATAGCCACATCACTGTAGTATGAGCACCTGTTCTGGTTTTGGGAACATTATTTTTTACCTATTTGGTTGTTATCTCTGTGTTGTCTTCTGACTTCACAAAGCCAGAGATTTCAAGGAAAACCAAATAATGCATATTTCACATACCAACTTCCTCTGATCCCCAGGGCTAGTACATCTGCTCAGTCAGTTTAAAATTACTTGTTTTTTATCTTGTACAGCACAAATGTGTTGGTTTGTAGATGTAGAAAAAAATGTTGTTCCCCACTTCCAAGCAATCTTAGTCCATCCTAGAATGGTTACAGGGTAATGAGTATTGAGATTGAAAAATAACTTTCTTGAGAGCAAATCTTCTGCTTTCTCCTTCCTTACAGCTTCTGTGGCAGCATGTTCTTACTTTGTAGTATCAATTAGTAAGGAAATGTCATGTGGTATATTCAGAGCATTCAGCCTCACTTCCTTTCCTAGATTGTTTGGCAAGAATCTAGTTCTCTGCAACTGGAGACTCGTGTGTCTATCATGGGTTCGGGTCAAAAATTGTTTGTTTGAAATTAAGCTCCTTTCCCTTAGGTGTTTTTTCCCTTTGATTTTACAGCTTAGATTGTTCAGAGTTCTTGACTGACTTAAGTCACCTTCATTCTCATTGTGAAGGGTAATTAGAAGTTTACTCTCACTCCTATGTTCAGAACTGACATCAGTAAATAGAACATTTAGCCTTCTAATGTTTTTGAGAGACTTCATAACTGTCACTTAAAAAACCCCACTGAGAAATAATAATCTAACCATAGGGTCAAATTGGAACCCAGCTGAGTAAGAACCATTTCTTAAGCTTAATATGGATACTAAGAATGTAGGAACGTTTTCCTTTATGCCTAATAGTTCTCAAAGAGGCGGCCTTTCTAACAGGTAGTAAAAAGGGATCGCTGGTTTGGGGAAGGGATAGCCTACAGCAGGGGTGGGCAAACTTTTTGGCCCGAGGGCCACATCTGGGTATAGAAATTGTATGGGGGGCCATGAATGCTCACGAAACTGGGAGTTGCGGTGTGGAAGGGGGTGAGGGCTCCAGCTTGGTGTGCAGGCTCTGGGGGGGGCCAGAAATGAAGATTTCAGGATGCAGGCTGGGGCAGGATGTTGGGGGTGTGTGTGTGTGTGTGTGTGTGTGTGTGTGTGAGAGAGGCTCTGACTGGGGGTGCAGGCTCTGGGGTGGGGATAAGGGGTTAGAGGTGCAGGAGGGTCCTCTGGGCTGGGACTGAGGGTGGGAGGAGGATCAGGGCAAGGGCAGGGGGGTTGGGGCACGGGAGAGGGGCAGAGGTGTAGGCTCCAGGCAGCACTTACCTCAAGCAGCTCCTGGAAGCAGCAGCATGTCCCCCCTAAGTCTCCTACGTTGAGGCACGGCCAGGCAGCTCTGCACGCTGCCCCGTCCTCAGGTGCCACTCCTGCAGCTCCCATTGGCCGTGGTTCCCGGCCAATGGGAGCTGGGGGGATGGTGCTTGGGGCAGGGGCAGGGTGTGGGGGCTCCCTGGTTGCCCCTACATGTAGGAGCCAGAGAGGGGGACATGCTGCTGTTTCCAGGAGCCACACAGAGTGTGGCAAGCCCCCAACCCCACTCCCCGGCTGGAGCACTGGAGCGGGGCAAGCCCTGGACCCCACTCCCTGGCAGGAGCTCGAGGGCCAAATTAAAACATCTGAAGAGTCAGATATGGCTCCTGGGCCATAGTTTCCCCACCCCGGTCTACAGTGAGCTTTTTTTTTTTTTTTCTTTCTTTGACACATTTTGCCTTCATTTGTTAAGCTCTGTCAAAACAGTGGATTAGTTAGAAATGAGCTTGATTTTTCTTATAACTTCAGCTAATAAGTCAATTTAAAATATTTTTCTCTTGGCTATAGTTTTTATTCAGGCCTCCTAATAAGATCAGGATGCCCCTTATGTATAGACGTCCCTCTGTGCAAGGCTTGAGGAGGGTTGGTGTGTGTGTGTGTGAGAAAGATTGGGATGGTTTGGCACTGGGAAAACTTAGTTTTGTTCCACTCTGCTGTTTGTCTTAGCAGACAACCTATGAATCTCTCGATATGCCTGTAGTGAAATAAATTTTGGCATCAGAATTCTGTTTGTTGATAGGCTGAATTCCATGGGACTCTCAAGGCTTGCGGCCGATATATTATCAGTGTGAAATGGTGGATCTGAGTCCCAAGCCCAGTTTTCAGAAAATTAAATACTTTCTTGTGTAGAGTCTAAAGCAAGAAAATTCCTGTGGACAAACACAATCTAGTAAAGTAAATTTTCTGTAGCGTAAAAACTTGTTTTGATAGCCATAGGATATTGAAACATGTACAATTTTGCTGCTCAAGAAATTAATTGTAACTAGCATAAGTTTTCATTGGCATTGCTCATCCATGTTTAGCGTTAAAAGTGAGGTATGAGGAAATAAAGCCCTATCATTTCATTCAACTTGGTGAACCATGAAGCTTTATAATTCTGGGGTCAGAATGTTAAAGGCTAATCAATTGTGTGCATGTACGAGAGTTGTGTGGTGGAGATCGCAAGTATCAGTATTATTTTGGGGTGTTCTTTTTGTAAAGCTTTGGTTCACTTCCAAGGAAACAAACGTGCATTATATGATATTACATATAAAACTGTTAAAAATATCAGTGTTGAAAAGTCAAGCACGCAGAAGTTAGAAAAAGCTATAATTAAGGTTGCCTGTACAACCTTAACTCAGCCCTTTTTGTACATTATGATGGCTTTAATTACATGATCACACAGTATTTTTCTATAGGACAACTGCTTCATTCAGTGCATAGAATGGCCAGTACTCATTTTAATGAGCAGCTTTTCAATACTGTAACGCCTCACTTAACATTGTAGTTATGTTCCTGAAAAATGCGACTTTAAGTGAAACGATGTTAAGTGAATCCAGTTTCCCCATAAGAATGAATGTAAATGGCGGGGTTAGGTTGGTTAGATATTTTTTTTCCATACAGTACAGTACTATAGTTGGGAGGTGCCCCCACCTTACCTCACACAGGCACAGCCCACTGGCATTGGAGACAATGAGGTAGACAAGGAGGCTGAAGGTGCTGTAGGGCTAGGAGAAGCATGTTGCTCAGCAGCAGCGGCAGCTTCCCCTACTCTGCAAGCACCAGGGGCGGGGGACTCAATCCTCAGCCCGCCCAGACCACCCTTTCCCCAAGCCCTCACCCTTAACCTGCCTCTTCTTTCCCCACCCCCCCGTTACTCCGCATGCGGTGTCCTTTCTCCTCCCCCCTCCCTCCTGTCTCCCGAACGTCACAAGCCAGCTGATTGCCGCGGGCAGGAGGGACGGGGGAGGAGCGAGGACTTGGCGCGCAGGCTCCCCCCGCCTCCTGCCCGGGCAATCAGCTAGCTTGCAGCGTTCGGGAGGGAGGGGGAGCCTGTGTGCCAAGTCCTCGCTCCTCCTCTCTCCCTCCTGAACGCTGCAAGCCAGCTGATTGCTGCGGGCAGGAGGCGGGGGGAGGAGAGGGAAGGTGCTGATCCGCGGGGTCTGCCAGTGGGTGGGATGTGCTTTGAGGGGGAGGTGGGGGCATAGAGGAGCTGATGGGAGGGGGCTGCCAGCTGTGGACCAAGCAGGCAGCCAAACGGCATTCTAGCGAAGCATTGCACAACTTTAAATAGAGCATGTTCCCTAAGTGATCAGGGACGTAAGATCGAAACAACATTACGCGAGAGGACGTTAAGTGGGGAGTTACTGTATTTAGTTTCCTCCTCATTGTTCAGTATGTAGTCCCAGCCCTTATTTATTACACACTATTCAAACCTTGCTCTGAAGACAGCATTATTAATTTCCTCGTGGGCTTCTCTGACACTTATCACTATAGTAGCTGAGTGTTTCACAAATGTTAATGAATTTATAGTCACAGCACGCCTGGTGGAGGAGTTGAGTTACTGATACCTCTGCCTATCAAGTTGACAATTATTCTCATATTTTTCTTGACCTTCCTCATCTATTTGTTTGTACCAATCTGTTGTCTCTTATCTTATACTTAGATTATAACCTTTTGGGGGCAGGGGCCATCCTTTTGTTCGTTCTTTATACAGCGCTTAGCACAATGGGGTCCTGGTCCATTTTACAGGTGGGAACTGAAAAATTAAGGTTAGAAGCATCCACTAATTTAGGATGCCCAATTTGAAGCACGTAGGCCTTGATTTTTTTTTTTTTTTTTTTTTTAAGAGTACTTAACATTATAGATCACTTTTATGGTCAAAGCACAACTTCCATTGACGTTAATCCAGGGTGGATTTGATTTAAATCAAATTGATTTAAATAGCTAGTCAGGAAGACTCAATTTAATCATGGTTTTCTATATAAAAGTGCATTATTGTTAGTTGTTACAACCTTAATACATATTCTTCACAACTCAAAGATAGATGTAGGTTTCATTTTTAAAAGGTACACACTATACACTTTTAAACATTGATTTATTTTGAAAACTTCAGATTAGTTTTACAGCTATATCAGAACATGGATGATTGTTTAGTTATTTCATTTACCAAAGGTAAATGAAGCAGCTATTTATGAAGTCATTGGGAGGGGAGCTATCTCCAATTCAACAGGTTAATCATTAATATTTGGAGGATTTTCTTGCCATGCTATATTAGGAAGAGAACATCACCAGACAGACATTTAAATTGTTTTATTTAACTAAAACAACAACGTTAAATATTCTGGATTTTTTTCTTCAACAGCAAAAATAATATTTTAATGAAACAAGCATATGTACCTCGCTTCTCGCATTTATCGCCAGACTTTTTCTCCTTGTCCAGATCTATTTTGCCCCTAACAATCTTCTATTCATTGAACTTTTTGAAATTTTGCACTTTTAGAGAGAGGTAAGAGAGTGACTCTGTGTACACAAATTTTCAGAGGGACAATAGAGTTGAGGTCTGTTATTTCTCACCTCTATATATTTATTTATTTATTTATTTAAAACATTTTTTTCTGTTAACAAGCATGTTACCTCTGGAGACACAAATCTACAGTTTGAGAACTGCAAAACTAAGCATCTCTGATGGGATCTTCTAGACTGAGCACTGAGTCCCATTGGGTAGATAGAAAGACTAACCTAAATCTATACAGAAGCCTGTGGAACCCCATAAGATTGGGTCCCTAATCCATGAACTATTTGAACTCCTTTACAAAACTTTTCTTTAACATTACATGAATATATTGTCTCATGCTATAGAATTAGAATGTATAGTCCTTATTCCATGATGAGATATCTTTGAGCTATAATGTATCTTAATTAAAAATATCTTTAGATAGGTTTTTTCCTCTAAAAGCATTTTATCCAAAAAATTGATTTAAATAAAAATCAGATTTTTTTTAAAAATCATTGATTTTTTTTTTTTTTATCCACCCTGCTTTAATCACAACCGTGAGTGCTCATCACTTCTGCATATCAGACCCCAGGTGTCAAGTTGGGCATCCAGAAAATGAGACACGCAATTAATGACCACTTGTGGAAAGTTGGGTTGAAGTGACTTGCATAGCACCACATAGGAACTCTCTGGCAGAGGTAGGGATAGTATCCAGCTATCCAGGGCAGCATTTAAATGCCTTAGTGGTGAGGCTGTCCTTTCTCTTAATGCAGTCCCCTTACTGATTCACTACACACATTCCAACTTCTGTAACAAATGAATCACAGATCCTATATACAAGCCATCTTCACTACACAGCCCTGATTCATTCCCAGAGCAGGTCCATCCTGTGCATTGGTGAAGGCAGGACTCCTGTGCAGGGAAAAATAGCATGTGATCTTGTAATGAGACTGTCATAATGCATGTGCACAAAGAGGTTGAATTAAGGTTGCATAAGCATAGGCAACCTTAATTCCGACATTTTCTAAATTTTGGGTGCTTGATTTTGGAACTTTAATGTTCGTTTAACATATTTTTTTGAGAGTAATTTCCGAGATTTTTTTTTTTTTTAAACTGGTAAAACAAATTCCATCATATTGCCATCCATCTATCCATCAGCCCCACCCCACAGACCTGTGCCACTTGAACTAATGGAGTAACTGAGGGGCTGTGTGGACCAGCGTAGATGGGGATGGAATGCATTGCCAGGGGTTTCAGATTTTCTGACAGCAGAGGAATGGTGAAATTTGGGAATCTTGCATTCCATTCCAGGGCCGTGAGAAGAGTTTGCTCAAATGTGCACAGACTCTTCCACCTATTACCTCTGAGATGATCCTTTCTACCCTGTTTCCTATCCCATTCTCATTATCCTTATCTAGCCAGTCCCAGTCTCTACTCTTCAGGCTTCTGATTCATGTATCATTGTGCAGCAAGTTCAAGTCTTACCCCTCAGGACTCCGTGTCCCAGTGTTCTCATCACTGCCAGTCAGTCTTCTTGCCCAACCAGTTTCAGCTCCCTTTCTCCGTCTCTTCCTGTGTCACGTTCTCCTCTTCACCCAAAGACCTCATCCAATTTGTGTCTCTTGCCCATGTTCCCCATTCCCACTGGCTCACAGTCTTTCTTTTACTAGGCTCTTCATCTGATATGTGTATCCACCCAGGTCATTGCCCAGCCAGTCCCACTTCTCCCCCTGCACCCCAGCTTCTTATCAGATCCATTTCTCGTCATCTCCTTCTCCACTGCTCCGTTGGGTCCCCGTCTCTCCTCCTGGCTCGTAATCCGGTCTGTTCTACCCCCTTTCTTCGTGTGTAATCTCCAGTCCCAGTTTCTGTGCTCCTCACAAACATGCTTGTCCCAATCTACTCCCACTATAAATCTGACTTTTGTTCCCTCTGCATTTGAATCCAGCAGCTTACTACTTGGGGCCAGCAGGGTGGTCACTGAGAGCACAGGAAAGACTTGATGATTTTAGTTCATACCCTTGGATCTGGTATGACCTGCAGTTGCCTAGCAATTGCGGGGAGAGTGCTACTCAGGACAGACCGCATGTTAAGGAAATTTAGCTATTAAAATCAGAGTTCCTACTGAGCGGATTTTTACAGGGATGGCAAAAGGCACATCCTTGATTTAAAGACTACTGCCTGTCAAATTTAAATTCCCTGCTCCATAACATGGGGGCACCATAGGTTTTCAAAGAAAACCTTGTTTGAAAAATCCTAACAACTTATTTTTCACTAGCCTCATTCTCAGAAGTGGCCAAACAGTTTTGGTTGAAATTTTCTGAAGTATTCAACCTGAAACAGGCAGCTGGCATGGAAAACTTCAGCCGAGACAGTTAAAGTTCGACAAAGTTATAAGCAACTAAAAACAGAGTCTTCTCTAATGAAAGTGTTGGGCAGCTTTAACTGGGTGCCCACCAGCCCTGCCTATGATAAGCTGGGGAGAGGAAAATCCTAAATATATTTTATATCAATGCTTAAATATTACAGTAGTAAGGGGTACAGAAATAAGAAAAACAAGTGCATATAGATTGTGGAACAGAAACTGGGAGTGTAGTAGAAGTCTTACGGCCTGATTTTCAAAGGTGCTGAGCACAACAAGTCCTGTTGAAGTCTATGTAAACTGAGGGCTTAGCACCTTTGTCATTTAGGCTCCTTCCTGCATTCCTACAGTTTTGTGAGTAAATCATCTATTCTCCTAAAGCAGTCTAGAGTTCACACATATGGGGTTCATTTTATCTACCATTGAAATCCAACTATTTTTGAGCTGGAACACAGTTTTAACTGTATAGCAAAATGTCAAAATTGCTTAGGCCAGGAAATGAACTATGCTATACTCAACTAAAAAGTGAAAGTAAAGCTTCCCTTTCTGTGATATAAGTCCTACTGTTTTACCCTAATTATAGTTCAGACACCACTCAAATGTCATTTGATTGGTGCAGTGGGGTGTTTGTCAGGTTGTTCATTGAAAAAGAAATTGAAAGTGGAAGTCTAAAATCTCAACATACAACTGAAACATCTGACATCCTACCCCTTGGGTTATATTTAGTAAAGGGGTTTTCCAGCTATGTGGTTATGGTAGAGTTAAATGGCTCTTGTGGCCTTTAAGGCCATGAGTTGATTATGAATGAGTGCCAGCAAAAGGAAATACACTTCAGCTGTTCGTTAAACTGGATACTTTCTGGATCCACTCTTGAAATAGAATGACCCAGAAATTATATGTACAATGGTAAACCTGTGATGTAGTACTCTATTTAGGCAGAAGCTGGTATATTCTCGATTTTCATACTAGTTCTAGGTTTACAATGGAAATGTAATAAAATTGATAGCATTGGAGACCAGACTTTCATTTTATAAAAGAGAATCTTAGCTGTGGTTCCATTCTGATTTAGTACAATGTATGTACAACAATATGGATTCCTGTAGTTGATGACAGTTAATATATAAAAAAACAGGTTTTTAGATGTAATCCTTGTTATAAACATAAAGTAGGTCTTTAATGCAGTGAACTATGTCCACAGTCACTATGCCTGACTTAAATACAAAATCAACTTTTTTTTACTGTTTTTTATATACAGTACCTCATGTGTTAATGAAATACATTTACCTCCAGGGTGAAATCATGACAACTGCTTATTAATGAACTGAAATTGTTTGTTTAAAAACTAGCAGAGTATGTTGTGAATCAAATTGCAGGGATAATGTTGGGTAGATAAGACTTTAAATGTCTGATTCAGCCTATTGGCGCTGGAGAAATCACAGTTTGAGCTAATACAGAGCAGAAGTATTCTATCCTTATAAAAAAGAAAACGTCCTAAGCAGCAACTTCAATTTTGCCAAGTACATAAACAGTTGTCTGGTTCAAAAGATTTTTGTATCCCTGCAGAGTAAAGACTGATTTTGTTCTTCTGCCTAATCCCAAAAAATTACCTCTTGATTCTGCTCCTGCTGTGCAGATCATATCAGGGAGTGATTTAAAGTATATTGTTAAAACTTGTTCAACTGTATGTGGTAAACACACATGTAGATTCAACATGTGGCATGGGCCAGATGTTCAAAAGTGCTCAGTTCCCGCTATGACACATGGGGTCACATTTTTTTGATGCCTATGTGGTTGGGTAGCGGTTGCTAAGATAATACACCTCTACCCTGATATAATGCTGTCCTCGGGAGCCAAAAAATCTTACTGCATTATAGGTGAAAACACGTTATATCGAACTTGCTTTGATCCACCAGAGTCCGCAGCCCCGCCCCCCCCCGGAGTGCTGCTTTACCATGTTATATCCAAATTCGTGTTATATGGGGTCGCATTACATCGGGGTAGAGGTGTATGTATAACTTTGTTACACTCCCCTTTCCCCTGTACCTCAGTTTGCTTCTCTGCTGAAGCACAGGTTGAAGTTTCTGCGGTTTCAGGACTTCTCAGAAAAATTATTAAACAGAGTTAAACCTCAGAATTACAATGCAATCCCCTGAATGTTGGTGCTACTAGCAGTTGTCAGTCAGCCTCGGGGAGAGTACTATATGATTTTCTTAGTGAACAAACATTTAATGTAAACAAAAACATTTGGAATACTTTTGAATAACTGGTTTAATAAAAATGTTAGGGCACTGAATCTATTGGTGCTCTTTGTACAAACTCTCCCACTTTGTTACTTTACATATAATTCAGTGCAAAGTTTCAACAGAGCATATATACCCTTTTATACTTTCTGCTCTGATCTTCTCTCAGATTTTTTCAGTCTCTGTAGTATGGCATCAGAACCTTCTCAGCACAACAGTCAGGAGATCTTCACAATCAGCAGCAATTTCAGTCCCTGAGGTAATAGTCTGCGGTCTCCTCTTCCAACAAGATTAGGAATATGCAGCCTGTATCTAAAGTGGTAGAGGTATTGGAACGCAGCCTTCACAGCAGATGCATTTCTTGATCCTGTGTCAATCAGCCACTGAGTCAACAGGGCTGTCTCCCGCTCCTGTTTATAACTTTCACCCTGTGAGCTCTTTTTGGCTCTTTTCTCAGATGATGAATGTGTGGAACCTGCAAGACTACTCATTCTCAATTAAAACCTTCTGCATAGCTTCTAAAACAGCTAGTAAGTGTATCCGCTAACTACCACACCTCATTTCTAGATGTCTCTGCCCTTCCAACTAAGATGCCCTGCATATGTTGTGCAGAGAAAGGTTTTGACTAAAATCCATGTCTCCTCCCCACTGTTTCTCTCCCTTCCTTTGGACTAAAAATAATAAAAACTGCAGCATTTAATAAGCATGTAGACTACATGTGAGTTTGGCTCTTCTGAAAATCTGGCATTAATGTTTGCCAGAGGGTGTATCTGAGTAACCTAAGCATCTGATATGGAATTCTTAAATTCCTTGGAACCACAAGTTCAAATCTTGATAAGGTCAGTTCCAGTCCTTCAGCTTTCTGAGGTAAAACGGTGTAATATGTAAGTTTTTTATGGTATGAGATTTTTTGGAAAAGAACATAAGATCACATGGGATTTGTGCTAGTGTCCTAGGCCAAAAGTCCTCCATCTACTCCTTTGCTCTTCAGCATGCCACACACTAGTTCGCTCTGCTTGCTGACCAGTGTCCATTCCAGAAGAAGTTGGCGTTCAGTGCTGCTGAATTTATATGGTTTGTGAAGTTCTTTGGGATACTCTGATGAAAAGAAGCATGTAAACATAATAAATGTGCAGGTGGCTAGAGAGAGACTTAAGTTGAAATATGGCATTGAGCTCTGTGAGGCTTTGCAGAGAACTACTGGAAAAGCACCATGTCCTCACCTTGCATTGTAACTAGCTATTGGCAAAGTATTGGCATACCGCTTTTGTCCTAAATTGTGAATAAACTTTTAAGATTGAATTTCCTTGGTTTTGTGTCTTTCAATGCTATTATTTAACTAAAAAATAACTAACCAAATCATGTTTAAAGATTCCCTCATTTAGTATTAACCAGATGCTTTATAGTAATGTCTTTAGTGTGAATGCTGCTTCTTGTTGTGTTAGTAGTGTTGTGACACAGTGCATAGATATGGAAGTTTTTAAAAATACATAATCACTGCTATGATGTGTATTTAGGTTTGGCAGCATTCAATTGTATTTTTTATAATTACTGCGAAATTATGGGTTTAAAGCATTTTTCTTAATGTTAGCTATTTCATTTGTGGGAAATTATATTTGAGGTCAGACCATAATTGCTTAACGACAGCAGATGAAAGTCAAAAATTATTTTTATAACATTCAACACAAATTGTCAACATCATGTCAAAATATACAAAGTAAATATCCTTAAATCAAGCTCCGTTCCTTTCTTACTCTGCTTACCTGTAGACTTTGATTATTATTAATGGAAATTATTTCTTCATTTTGTCTAATTCTTTCTAGCCTGTGTGTTTTACAGTAAGACTTAGAGGCGCCCATTGAAATCATGATCCCATTGAGCTAGGTGCAGTATAAACACTTAGTGAGGGCCTGTTCCTGTCCTCAAGAACTTAGTCTAAATTTACAATTTTACTGCCCTGTACAACAGGTACAATGTGCTGTTGGTCTCAGTCCAGTTTCTAGGAACAGTTAGAGGTGACTGTACGATGGAGTCACAGGAGAAAGACCAAGGTCTGTCTATCTGACTGGTTGTGGGAAAACAAATTCCTCCATCACCCTGGACGTTGTAATTCTAGGTCAAGTTTGAGGTATGGTGGCAGGGCAGTTTCAACAAAGTTTGCATGGCTGCTTTCTGTGCTATACCTGCTTTGTGGATAGATACGACTTCAGTCTCTAATCTGGGATCTTTGAAAGCAGTCACTTGTATTTAAATTCTATGGAGTCTGTCACTTACTATCAAAATAGTTAAACTTAAAATGCTAGTCCATGTTTGAATCTGCTGCACCATTTTATGGTTGGACTAGGCCCCCCCATGTAGTTTGCAGTGGAAAGGTTTCTAGAATATTGTACGTCTGTTCAGACAGTAGCTTCTATTGAGGCTTTGTGACAAAATCAAGGGGAAGGTAGTGCATGTGGAGTTTATTGGTTGTACATTTTTTCAACCTCTTCTCACTTGTTCTATTGTGTGGGTGTGACAATCCTATTGTAGATCTCCCTGTCGTGAACTTAGGGAGCAGAACAAGATCTGCTATTCCGAAGTAAATTCTAGATTGTTCTGCTTCTGTTGGTGGGAAAAAACCCTTCTTTTGATTCTCAGAGAGAGAGAAGGGAGTTTTTTTACTCTCAGCTATGCAAAATTAAAACGTCTTGGTTCCTGGTGTCCAACCAGACTATTCAGTAGGAACATCTCCCTTCAGAGGCACTTAAGAAGTGTAGGATTCTTTCCCTCAGGCAGTGCTGGTTAAGGTGACCGATCAGGCCAGAAAATGGGAATTATGCCAACCCTTCAGCGCACAGGGGACAGCTGAAAGGAGAGCCTCATGAGCCAAACCCTTCTGATCAGTTTCTTTATGGACCAGGAGAGGCTCCCTATAACACATGAAATGGCCAAATATCATTTGATATGCTTTATAGGCAGTTGGTTCACCTATTACCGATGAGCCAAGCTTTTAGTGGCTCACTTTACTCTCTGGGACCAGGTAGTCTCAGAACTGACATAGTTAATGGAAGTTGTAGGTTAGCATCTAAGGCCTGGTCTACACTAGAAGTTTAGGTCACTTTTAGCAGCGTTAAATCGAATTAAGCCTGGACACGTACACACGACGAAGCCCTTTTTTTCGACTTAAAGGGCCCTTTAAACCGGTTTCTTTACTCCACCTCCGAGGGGATTAGCGCTGAAATTGGCCTTTCCGGGTCGGATTTGGGGTAGTGTGGATGGAATTCGACGGTATCGGCCTCCAGGAGCTAACCCAGAGGGCTTCATTGTGACCGCTCTGGACAGCACTCTCAACTCAGATGCACTGACCAGATAGACAGGAAAAGCCCCGCGAACTTTCGAATTTCATTTCCTGTTTGCCCAGCGTGGAGAGCACAGGTGACCACGCAGAGCTCATCAGCACAGGTAACCATGATGGAGTCCCAGGATCGCAAAAGAGCTCCAACATGGACCGAAGGGGAGGTACGGGATCTGCTCGCCATATGGGGAGACAAATCAGTGCTAGCTAAACTCTGTAGCAGTAAACAAAATGGCAAAATATTAGAAAAGGTCTCAAAGGTCATGAAGGACAGAGGCCATAACAAGGATGCACAGCAGTGCCACGTGAAAATTAAGGAGCTAAGGCAAGCCTACCACAAAGCCAGAGAGGCAAACGGAAGGTCCGGGGCAAAGCCGCAGACATGCGGCTTCTACGTGGAGCTGCATGCCGTGCTAGGGGGTGCAGCCACCACTACCCCAACTGTGTGCTTTGACTCCATCAATGGAGAATCATGCAACAGGGAAGTGGGTTTGGGATACGAGGAAGATAGCTCACAGCAAGGAAGCGGAGAAACTGGTTTCCCCAGCAGCCAGGATATGTTTATCACCCTGGACCTGGACCCCCGAACTCACCCAAGGCGGGCTCCCAGACCCTGAGGGCGCACAAGGGACCTCTGGTGAGTGTACCTTTGTAAATATTACACATGATTTAAAAGCAAGCGTGATTAATGATTAATTTGCCCTGGCAATCACAGCCAGTACAGTTACTGGAAAAGTGTATGGGGATGGAGCGGAAATCCTCCAGGGACATCTCCAGAAAGCTCTCCTTCATGTACTCCCAAAGCCTTTGCAAAAGGTTTCTGGGGAGGGCTGCCTTATCCCCTCCGCTATGGTAGGACACTTTACCACGCCAGGCCAGTAGCACGTAGTCTGGAATCATTGCATAACAAAGCATGGCAGCGTATGGTCCCGGTGTTTGCTGGCATGCAGACAACATCCATTCCTTATCTCTTTGTTATCCTTAGGAGAGTGATATCATTCATGGTCACCTGGTTGAAATGGGGTGATTTTATTAAGGGGACGCTCAGAGGTGCCCGTTCCTGCTCGGCTGAACAGAAATATTCCCCGCTGTTAGCCACGCGGTGGGGGGGAGAGGTGAAGTGATCATTCCAGAGAATTGGGTGTGTGTGGGGGGAGGGGGGTTAGTTAACCTGGAAACCGCAGCCCCTCCTTTTACTTTGCAAACCCATTTTAAATGGCCAACCCAACGGGTGCTTGGTATGGGAAATGAGGGTGCTGCTGTTTGAAACCATTCCCCCATGTTATGAAGGTTAAAAAAGCCAAAAGACTGTGGCTTACCATGGCTGCCTGCAAGCCGAATTCTGTTGCCTGGCACTGCGTGAGTGATCTCACACCAAACCGGCAGGCCCTCAATATAAGAGGAAAAGTGCGACCTTGTAACGAAAGCACATTGCTGTTCACATTACACAGCACAAATTTAACGTGAAAGAGTGTACCCATTGTTCTCTAAAATGTCGTTTTTTTTTTTTTAAACCACCTCTCCCTTCTCCACCACCAGCTGCAAATGTTTCTCCTTCGCAGAGACTAGTGAAGATTAGAAGGCAAAAATGGCAGACTCGGGATGATATGTTCTCGGAGCTCCAGATGTCCTCCCACGCTGACAGAGCACAGCAGAATGCGTGGAGGCAGTCAATGTCAGAGTGCAAAAAAGCACAATATGAACGAGAGGAGAGGTGGCGGGCTGAATCGCGGGCTGAAGAGGATAGGTGGCGTCAGATTGCTGACAGAAGGCAAGAGTTGATGCTCTGGCTGCTGGATCATCAAACTGATATGCTCCAGCGTATGGTTGAGCTGCAGGAAAGGCAGCAGGAGCAGAGACCGCCGCTAGAGCCCCTGTGTAACCAACAGCCCTCCTCCCCAAGTTCCATAGCCTCCTCACCCAGACGCCCAAGAACGCGGTGGGGGGGCCTCCAGCCACTGCACCCCAGATGATTGCCCAAGCATCGGAAAGCTGGCCTTCAATAAGAGTTAAAGTTTTAAACTGCAGTGTGTCCTTGTCCTTCCCTCCTCCTCCCCCACCCCTCCCGGGCTACCTTGGCAGTTATCCCCCTAGTTGTGTGATTGAATTAATAAAGAATGCATGAATGTGAAGTAACAATGACTTTATTGCCTCTGCAAGTGGTGCTCGAAGGGGGGACGGGAGGGTGGCTAGCTTACAGGGAAGCAGAGTGAACCGGGGGGTGGGGGAGGGAGGTTTCATCAAGAAGAAACAAACAAGTTTCACACCGTAGCCTGGCCAGTCACAAAAATGGTTTTCAAAGCTTCTCTGATGCGCACTGCGCCCTGCTGTACTCTTCTAACCGCCCTGGTGTCTGGCTGCACGTAATCAGCGGCCAGGCAATTTGCCTCAACCTCCCACCCTGTCATAAATGTCTCCTCCTTACTCTCACAGATATTGTGGAGCGCACAGGAAGCAGCCACAACAATGGGGATATTCTTTTCGCTGAGGTCTGAGCGAGTCAGTAAGCTGCGCCAGCGCGCTTTTAAACGTCCAAATGCACATTCCACCACCTTTCGGCACTTGCTCAGCCTGTAGTTGAACAGGTCCCGACTACTGTCCAGGCTGCCTGTGTACGGCTTCATGAGCCATGGCATTAAGGGGTAGGCTGGGTCCCCAAGGATCACGATAGGCATTTCAACATCCCCAACGGTTACTTTCTGGTCCGGGAAGAGAGTCCCTTCCTCCAGCTTTTGAAACAGACCAGAGTGCCTGAAGACGCGAGCATCATGTACCTTTCCCGGCCATCCCATCTTGATGTTGGTGAAACGTCCCTTGTGATCCTCCAGGGCTTGCAGCAGCATTGAAAAGTACCCCTTGCGGTTTATGTACTCGGTGGCTTGGTGCTCCGGTGCCAAGATAGGGATATGGGTGCCGTCTGTCGCCCCACCACAGTTGGGAATCCCATTGCAGCAAAGCCATCCACTATGGCCTGCACGTTTCCCAGAGTCACTACCCTTTATAGCAGCAGTTCTTTGATTGCCCTGGCAACTTGGATCACAGCAGCCCCCACAGTAGATTTGCCCACTCCAAATTGATTCCCGACTGACCGGTAGCTGTCTGGCGTTGCAAGCTTCCACAGAGCTATCGCCACTCGCTTCTCAACTGTGAGGGCTGCTCTCATCCTGGTATTCTGGCGCTTCAGGGCAGGGGAAAGCAAGTCACAAAGTTCCATGAAAGTGCCCTTACGCATGCGAAAGTTTCACAGCCACTGGGAATTGTCCCACACCTGCAACACAATGTGGTCCCACCAGTCTGTGCTTGTTTCCCGGGCCCAGAATCGGCGTTCCACGGCATGAACCTGCCCCAGTAACACCATGATTTGCACATTGCTGGGCCCTGTACTATGTGAGAGGCCTATGTCCATGTCAATTTCTTCATCACTCTTGTCGCCGCGCTGCAATCGCCTCCTCGCCTGGTTTTGCTTTGGCATGTCCTGGCTCTGCATATACTCCAGGACAATGCGCATGGTGTTCATAGTGCTCATAATTGCCGTGGTGATCTGAGCGGGCTCCATGATCCCAGTGCTATAGCGTCTGGGCTGAAAAAAGGCGTGAAACTATTGTCTGACTGAGGGAGGGAGGGGCGAGTGACGACATGGCTCACAGGGAATTAAAATCAACAAAGGTGGCTGTGCATCAGGGAGAAACACAAACAACTGTCACACAGAATGCCTCCCACCCCCCCCCACCCCAAGATTGAACTCAAAGCCCTGGGTTTAGTAGGCCGTTGATTTCACGGCGGTAGGGGGAAGCAAATGAATACAGAACAAATCTGGACCATCTATCTTTTACATCTTAGGCTGGCAGCAGACGGTGCAGCATGACTGATAGCCATCGGCATCTTCTGGGTGCTTGGCAGAAGATGCTGCATTACGATTGCTAGACATCATCGTCAAGATGGTGCAATAGGACTGCCAGCAGGACTGAGTCTCCAGGAGACGCAACACGTCTGCCCAGGTGCCTCTGACCGAACTTGCTGAGGAGTACGACGATGATGGGTACCAATCGTAATACACCATCTAGTGCCAAAAGGCAAGGAGCTGCTGCTGTGTAGCAATGCAGTACCACGTCTGCCGGCACCCAGATGACACATGGTGACGGTGAGCTGAGCAGGCTCCATGCTTGCCGTGGTATGTAGTCTGTGTAGTAAGTGAAGGCCCTGATAAAGGCCCAGTATGAGGCCTGAGGCCTGAACTAAAGTAATGGTCAAGACTTAGCTAACATAAAGTAAAGCTAAGCTGTGAGCCAGAGGCAGGCCCTGCTCACAGAAGCTGGCAAGGAAAGGGCTGATATTGCATAAATATATATTCACCTAGCAAAGTTAAAGTATAAACATGGTACCAAGGCATACCATACGGGAACATTCCACAGATAACATGGAACAGGCCGACCCATCCCAATGACAGGAGCAAAAGGGTAAAATGATGGATAGAGTTGTTTTGATCGAACCAACATGTACAAGGTGAGAGGCGGCACCTTACTACGTAGAGGGGTTGTACCTTGCTATGTAGAGGGGTTGCACCTCAATACGCCAGGAGTGATGTGTAACTTGTTTGTACCTGTGTATAAGAATGTATCCCTGGGGTGGTGTCTTTGTCCAGCCACGGGGGCAGTGGAAAGTCCCGCCACTGAGCCGGGTCCTGGCCAAGAGGCACTTTCTCGTAGTATGCCCGGTAGACTAAGTAATCTACGGGGAACTGCCATTGTGTCCGAAATCGCAATAAACCTAGTCGAAGTAACTTTGCATCTTACTAGACTCTGTGGTTATTGGGGGTTCTTGTCGAGTCTGCTGTGTCAGCTGTCTGCGCAGAGCTGAGACAGCACACGGAGGGAACACACGCACGCAGCCGAGTAATATTAACACAAGAGCAAGTAGAGCACCATACCGGTCGCATCTCACAACAGTCTGCACAGGTAACCCAGGAAAAAAGGCACGAAACGATTGTCTGCCGTTGCTCTTACGGTGGGGGTGGGGTGGGGCGGGGAGCTGATGACATGTACCCAGAATCCCCCGCAACACTGTTTTTGCCTCATTATGCTTTGGGATCTCAACCCAGAATTCCAATGGGCGGCGGAGACTGCAGGAACTGTGGGATAGCTACCCACAGTGCAACGCTCCAGAAGTTGACGCTAGCCTCGGTACTGTGGATGCGGTCCGCCGACTTAATGCACTTAGAGCATTTTATGTGGGGACACACACAATCGACTGTATAAAAATGATTTCTATAAAACCGGCTTCTATAAATTCGACCTAATTTCGTAATGTAGACATACCCTAAGAGAGATTGAATCAACAGAATGCACTCCAGAGTTAAACTTCAGTTCAAGCATTAGTGCATAGCTAAGTCACAGTTATCCAGAGCCTGGCCATACCTTGCAATGTCTTCTGAAGTCTGTCTTCCAACTCCCAGAAGGAATACATGAGGTCTCGAAGAGCATATGGGGTCTGACTTATTTTCTGGTTGTGTAGATTTCTTTTAAAGCAGTACTTCCTAATATGCAGCCCTCATCTTCCATTGTTTAATCTCATTCACAGGCAGGGACCATATAATTTGGAGTACCAACATTAATCGTTGTCCTTCAGCCTTGGTGTTACCTATGAAAATGTGAAGGCTGTAATTTTCCTCCTTCGAGGCGCGCACACTGCAGCATTTATTTTTGTGTTCAAAATTCATTCTCCTTTTTTTCCCCCTCTTTCCACAGTATTTGATTCTGAAACTCGAAAGACCTGCCATAGTCCAAAGTATCACCTTTGGCAAATATGAGAAGACTCATGTCTGCAATTTAAAGAAGTTTAAAGTCTTTGGTGGGATGAATGAAGAAAACATGACAGACCTATTATCCAGGTAAGAGATGATTTCAACAACTTGTAAATCATTCTAAATCAAAGGCTGGACTACAGTGTTCTTTCCTCCCCTCTTTTCTCCCAAATGGCACTTGGTTAATAAGTGCAAAAAGGCTGCTAGTGTAAGCCTGCTATTGGCTCCTGTGGTCCTATGTACAGCCCCATGGCAGATAACTAATGTGATATGGTCAGGCCAGGGAGCATATATGTCAAAATTTAGCTCTGGGAAACCTTCCCTACCTTGTTCTAACCACAGAGGATTTGTGGAGGGTGAACTCCTGGAGGTTTTGAAGAGCCAGGGTGCAATGCTTGTGGGCTGAGATTCCTTTCTTCTGCATACCTGAGACTCGCACCTAAATTTGAGCTACAGTTGTGGAAAACTTTTAATAGCTCTTTAGGAGTTGTGTAGTAAGTGTTCTCAATTGCATATGTATAGAATCTCATAACAGTACAGGTCTGAACTACTTAGCTGCTTTACCTTCATATTGATTGATCTGTCAAAGGGCAGAGTACAAAACTAATTTCTTTGTCTTAAAATCACTTTATTTGGTAGTCCAGTGCTAGGTATTTTATGGAAGGCAGCCTATTACCAGTTTTAGACTTATCATAGGTCTTAGAATAATTATTAATGTAAATTTGAGAAGCCCACCTAGCTAGTCTCCTGCCTCCCAAGTGAAAGGGACAGATAATGTTTAGATCACTCACTGTACTTCAGATGCAGAGGAGCCATACAGCAAGAGCCAATGTTAATTGGAGGCCAGCAACAGGAAAGCCCAGTTATAGGGAGTGTGTTGCTAGTTTGTTGAAGTAGTCAGTACTCGGCAGCTCTTTCTTGATCAAAGAATCAGACTTGTGCTGCCTTACCAAGGGAAACCATGCGGCATGAAGAACCTAGCATAGATATCCTGCAGGATCATGTTGTAGGATTTCAAAAGCATCTTCAAATTTGAGCTACCCCAATTTAGTAATTTTAAATTGCTATTGCTTAGTGCTTGAATTGTGGGGCAACTTGATGGGAAGAGGGAAGGTTTGAAATAGCATGCTAGTAGTTTGCTGGTATAGTTGAGCAGTCTTTGTGTCATTTGACTTCTCAGTTTGTCGGGAATTATTGCTTCCAGTATCATTTTTGATAAAACTGGACTTTAGTATAGTTAAATTTTATTATGAATCTCGATACCTTGCACTTTATGTAGTACTTTTTCATCTGGAAATCACAGAGCACTTTTTAATCAATTAATTTTCATCATGCTCCTGTGAGGTAGGCAAGTATTATCTATGGCTTACAAATGGGAAAGCTGAGTTGCAGAGAAGTGACTTGCCTAAAGTTACACTTTGAGTCAGCATAGACGGGAACAGAATCCATGTCTCCTGACTCCAGTTCCCTACTCGTATCACTAGACATGCTACCTCCTTGGGAGGTAAAGTGGCTGACAGCAATCCAGACACTGGTCCAGCATGCATACTTATGAATCAGTAGTAAAATGAAACCATCACGTTTCAGACATGGTTGCATTTACTAGCTAGTTCTAAAATACAAGGTAAGATTTAGTAACTTTATTTATTTTTTCCACAGTGGCTTAAAGAATGATTATAACAAAGAAACATTCACCTTGAAGCATAAAATTGATGAACAGATGTTCCCCTGTCGATTCATTAAGATAGGTAAATGCATTTTTTCAGCATTCTGAGTAGAAAATAATCTCTTCTTATACTTGTGCCAGTCTTGGCACTTGTGACTACGCTGTACTCAGGCAAAATATCCAAAATAGCTGTTCCCTTTCATGACCTTTTAGACTGGTTAGACTAGAACACAGTGAAGCCTTGTAACCAAGGAGTAATAGCGTAATATTTTGAATCCTATGGACTGCAAGCAAAGTAGAATACAAATGTAAAGAAATGTAATCATATAGCCAAGTAATATTGCTGGGGAAGCTGCTTACTGTCCTATTATGAATTACAGTACAGAGCTTTTTAAAAAAAAAAGTCCAGTAGTTTACTGCTGGTAAAACGTTCAGCATTGACAGCCTTCAAGGTTGAAAAGAGTTGAATTCTTCTATTTCCAAAACAGATATAGGATGGTTAGCAGGAACAGAAGCTTCCCTTGCCCCTTCCATACCACGTAGATCCACCCTGACTAGAGAGACAATATCTGGGGGAAGCAGCAGGTCAGTCCCCGTGATGTACCGAGTCATTGGTCTTTCTGTCAACGGGTGTATCAATTAGGGCCACTTGTGTTGGTGGTTTTTGCGATATGAGCATTTGTCCACTGAGAACTGGACAGAGTCATTTCCTCATTTCACCTGGGCCACCAAGCACAATAGCACATGGTCACTATTCTTCTTTGCTGCATTTCAGCGCGTGACCTAGAGGTGAAATATTCCAATTTATAAATTAGCTGAGCTATCTGGTCCCTCAGTATATGCCTACACTGCAATTAAAGAGCCCAGATCAGTTGGCTTGGGCTGTGGGGCTATAAAATTGCAGTTTAGATGTTTGGGCTTGGATTGGAGTCAGGGCTCTGAGACTCTCCCCTCTCGTGGGGTCTCGGAGAATCTGGGCTCCAGCCTGAGCCCAAATGATTACATAGCAAATTTATAGTCCTGTGAGGCTAATTGGCAGCACAACCACAGCTGGCCCCTGGTCTTATATTGTGGTATTAGACATATCCTTAGGTCAAGAAATAGAGAAGTTCATGGAGAATATTCCATCAATGGCTATTAGCCAGGATGGACAGGGATGGTGTCCCTAGTCTCTGTTTGCCAGAAGCTGGGAATGGGTGACAGGGGATGTATCACTTGATGATTACCTGTTCTGTTAATTCACTCTAAGGCACCTGGCATTGGCCACTGTCGATAATGGGCTAGATGGACCTTTGATCTGACCCAGTATGCCCATTCTGATGTTCTTATGTTATTTGCTTTGCTATAGTGACTATTCTTTGAAAGGAAAACAGCAAGGACATACTTGCAGAACAGTGGAGGAATGAGACAGGTTACTAATATAACTCACCGTATATGAATTATGTAGCTTGAGTATCTTGAGGTCGTGGTTTATCTTACCTCGCTCACCCAGACTTGGCTGAGACTAACTGAATGAGGCTCCTCTTGGAATCCATTCTTTCTGTCACTCATACCTCTGCTGTAGAGTTTTGTGAAGATGTTGTCTCCATTGTGTGCCAGCACCCAGGGAAGTGAGAACTTAGGCCCAAGAATTTAAATCTGTGATTTGTTTGATAACCAGAAACCCTAATGCCCATAAAAGTGTGCAAGTGTGTGTGTGTGGTGTTTTTTTTTTTTTTTTTTTTTTTTTTTTTTTTACTACTACTCCCCTTCCCCCCAATCATTTTCTTGGCCATATAATCTGCAAAATTTGGCTCTGAGGTACTTTGTGACAGAGCAAGGTAAAGCAGCACAAATGCTGCATTGAGTATAGAGTATTTGAATGTATTAGCAAAGTTGTATTGCCCTTAAACATGCTGAGGCCTTTTTATTTTGTCACAGGATAAAAATGTTACATTATGGTATTACTTTTCATATGTTGTGATGCAAGGTGAAAAAAGTAACACCAGTAACTTTTTGGTCATTTTTTGAGCAACTGGAGCATTAAATGTGTGCTGCTTTACCATTCAGAAAATGGTTCAGATGCTTTTTTGAGCTCAAATTTACAAATGGCTGTATTTTTTTTTTTTTTTTAAATAACATTTGACATACATAATTGCATAGGGGAGGCTTCCGAACTCCCTAACAATCCTGTCTCTTCTCCCCTCTTCCCCCCCCCCCCCCCAAAAAAAAAAAACCTGTTCCATACTTCTCCCACCCACACCCAACAAACTTCCAGGTTCACTCCAGGCTCCTTTCCTGTCCCACAGCTCCTCCATTACTCCTGGCTCCCCCAGGTCTTTGCACTGGTTTTGACTGGTGCAGGAAATACACTTCTGTGTTGTAATTTAAATTAATGACTCAAAGTTCTGTACTAATATGCCTAGTAAGGAATCGATTTCTCAAAAAAAATTATCAATCTTTTTTTTGGTCTGTATTGTTACCGAGAAACTTGCTGACAGATATTTTGAAATAAATTACCAAAATAATTGAAACCGGCATGATATTGTGTTTATAAAATATGCAGAATTTTGCAGAATTTTAAAATATTGTGGGCAGAATTTTTAATTTTTTGGAGCAGAATTCCCAGAGGCGTAGGACATGGGATACGGTCTTGCATGATATTCTTATCGATAAACTAGGCAAATACAATTTAGATGGGGCTACTATAAGGTGGGTGCATAACTGGCTGGATAACCGTACTCAGAGAGTTTTTATTAATGATTCCCAGTCCTGCTGGAAAGGCATAACAAGTGGGGTTCCGCAGGGGTCTGTTTTGGGACCGTCTCTGTTCAGTATCTTCATTAACGACTTAGATATTGGCATACAAAGTATGCTTATTAAGTTTGCGGATGATACCAAACTGGGAGGGATTGCAACTGCTTTGGAGGACAGGGTCATAATTCAAAATGATCTGGACAAATTGGAGAAATGGTCTGAGGTAAACAGGATGAAGTTTAACAAAGACAAATGCAAAGTGCTCCACTTAGGAAGAAACAATCCGTTTCACACATACAAAATGGGAAGAGACTGTCTAGGAAGGAGTATGGCAGAAAGGGATCTAGGGGTTATAGTGGACCACAAGCTAAATATGAGTCAACAGTGTGATGCTGTTGCAAAAAAAGCAAACGTGATTCTGCGATGTATTAACAGGTGTGTTGTGAGCAAGACACGAGAAGTCATTCTTCCGCTCTATTCTGCGCTGGTTAGGCCTCAACTGGAGTATTGTGTCCAGTTCTGGGCACCGCATTTCAAGAAAGATGTGGAGAAATTGAAGAGGGTCCAGAGAAGAGCAACAAGAATGATTAAAGGTCTTGAGAACATGACCTATGAAGGAAGGCTGAAAGAATTGGGTTTGTTTAGTTTGGAAAAGAGAAGACTGAGAGGGGACATGATAGCAGTTTTCAGGTATTTAAAAGGGTGTCATAAGGAGGAGGGAGAAAACTTGTTCACCTTAGCCTCTAAGGATAGAACAAGAAGCAATGGGCTTAAACTGCAGCAAGGGAGGTTTAGGTTGGACATTAGGAAAAAGTTCCTAACTGTCAGGGTGGTTAAACACTGGAATAAACTGCCTAGGGAGGTTGTGGAATCTCCATCTCTGGATATATTTAAGAGTAGGTTAGATAAATGTCTATCAGGGATGGTCTAGACAGTATTTGGTCCTGCCATGAGGGCAGGGGACTGGACTCGATGACCTCTCAAGGTCCCTTCCAGTCCTAGAATCTATGAATCTATGCCAGTCAAAGAGTTTTGAGGTGTGCCTTGATACCAGGTAGTGTTTGTTTTCTAGAGAGTATGGTATTTTGCTCTGTGATTAACACTCAACATCTTGCAAAAGTAAAAACAATCCTCACCTTTTCATTAGTTTAGTGATATGTAACAGTGACATAACAGAAGTGTGCATGGACTTGGGAATGAATGAACTGTGGAGTGTCAGAAGTCACTGCTGAAGAAACAGTGGCTGGATAACGTAGAAGAATGGGTCTGTGCTGTTCTGGACTTGTAAACACATGCAATAGGCAAAAACTAAGTAGAGTTAGGTCTGGTCTGTCTTTGGATGGAATATATCAGAGAGAGGAAAAAAGAGTCTGTTGGTTTTGTACACCAGACTAATAATTAATGGACTACTAGTGACTGGAAAAGCATAGCTAGAAGTCTTAGCATGAGAATAACCTTGCCTATAATGCTTCTGAATACCAAAGCCCCTTCATCAGTTTCTTGCTGAAATGGATTCCTTTCAAACAGAGAATCTTCATTTGTTACCTTTCTACATTGATTGAGATGGGACTCTCCATTCTAAGCTCCTTTTTTAGTACCGTAGTTTCTTGATTCCTCTATCTTTTGAGATGAAGTTTTTATGCTTTCTGCATGCCCAGAAGTAAATTTTGGTTTTGGAAAATTGAAGAAAGTCTACATAGCCACTTGGGAGAGATTAGGCATTTAAAAACTACAAGTGGCCTTTAGACTGAAACCTATAAAAATACTTTCTATTTTGTTTTATGCAGCATTGTTCATATAATAATGTGACATGAAAGTGTTTCTACTGTGAAATGACCATGAAAATGGTGTTGTGAAATCTGTTATCTTTCATGCTTACAGATCAAATTTGCCCAATTTACAAGTAAACTTTTCCCTACTTGCTAGCCAAGGTAATTCAACTTGGGATAGGAATGCTATGCCGTGTTCCTTGTGACATCACCAATAATCAAAATTCTGTAAGCCAAACTTTGCTCTTATATGAGCCTACTGGGTAAAACCCTGACTTCAATGAAGTCACCCATTGTCATCAGTGGGGTTGCACAAGTGTAAATGAAGACCTAATTTGGCTTGATGGTTGGAATTTGGTTAACAGTTCTATTAATAAGCATGCCACGACAGACTCAAACTTCCACTCCTGTAGTTGAATGAGCTCTGCAGAGTTAGCAGAAGGAAAAGGGGGGGAGGGGACCCAACCAAACCCCCAAATACCTTATGTTTGTGTTCAAACATGGCTCCTAACTTGAAAGGAGCAGACCTCTTGAATAAGAAGGCAACTTTAAAAAAAAATCTTTTAGAGTTGAGCTACACTTTTACAATTCGGACCGCTTGACATTGTTCGGACTTCATAGGCCATGCAGCAGAGCAGTGGGACATGTTTAACCCTTATAATAAAATTCTGTTTTGCCTGGTTATTCATTGAAAGACTGGGCGTGGGTGAGGGAAGCAGCTTACTTGGACGTGCCATATACCAATAGAAAGCTCATATATTCATTTCTTATCTCAACACTTTAATTTCTGGCCCTTCTACTTTCCCTGTTTTCAGAAAGTTTTGTTTGGGGAAAGCTCTTTATTGAGGGCGTGTGAAGGTGTTGTGAGGATTGTGGTTGTATTGAAAACTTATCAAGAGGAGTGTCTGACATACCAAACAACTGGCATGAGTTAATTAGTCCGCATGTACCATAAGCTTTGGTATATTGGAATGGAACTACACTTGCTTTACTGTTGTTTCTCTGGTAAGTCTTTGTAAATAAGTTGGCTGTAATGTTATCTAAATTGTATCTTGTAGCATGTGTTTCCATATACAGTAACTCCTCACTTAGTCGTCCCGGTTAACGTTTCATTGTTACGTTGCTGATCAATTAGGGAACATGCTCATTTAAAGTTGCACAATGCTCCCTTCTAAGGTTGTTTGGTAGCTGCCTGCTTTGTCCACTGTTTACAGAAAGAGCAGCCCGTTGGAGATAGCTGGTGGGGGCTTTGAATCTAGGGTGCATGGCAGCCCCTCCTATCAGCTCCCTGCTCCCCTAAGTTTCCTGTGTGGCAGCCGCCCAGCAGGCTATCAATTGCCGGGCAGTTCAGCTGTCTCTCCCCTCAGCGTCGTGTGCTGCTCCTGCCCTCTGCCTTGGAACTGTTCCCGGGAGCCTCCTGCTTGCTGTGCAGGGAGAGGAGGAGGGGGAGAGAGATGTTAATGTCAGGGTGTCAATCTCTTCCCCCCCACTCCTGTACCCCCATTTCCTGCACCTTATCTCCATGGGGGGGGCACTACAGGGCTCAGGACTGAGGGAGCTTGCTGACAGCACCTGCTGTCTCAATTTGCTAATCAATTAAAAAGGCAATGTACTTAAAGGAGCAATGTGCATCTCTCTCTCTCACACAGGGTGTCTCTCTCTCTGCCATACTGTCTCCCCTCCCTCCATTCGTGCTGCCTTGTAGAGTGTGAGCCTACATTAACAACGTGTTAATCCTTGAGGGCTCAGCAGAGTGCTAGTTAATCATTTAGCAGTAAGGCATTCCCTGGGAAATATCCCACCCTAGGACTCACTCCACCACCTCAACCAAGCATCACAATCATCATTGCTGTGTACAGTATTAAATTGTTCATTTAAAACTTATACTGTGTGTGTGTGTGTGTGTGTGTGTGTGTATATATATATATATATATATATATATATGTGTGTGTGTGTACTAACATGCATATAAAATATAGTCTCTTATCTGGCGAAAAAAAATTCCCTGCAACTTAACCCCCCGTGAATTCTTATGGGGAAATTGGATTCACTTAACAGGAACCTAACTACAACGTTAAGTGAGGAGTTACTGTACGTGTATGTTGTGTGGCCAAGTACCATAATGTCGGCTTGCAACGGTACAGTTGAGGTTGCTGTAGGAATTGTAGATAATTTAAGATTACATTTGAAATAGATCAGTGGTTCCCAAAGTGGGGGGTTATGAAATGTTACAGGGGGTTCTTGAGAAAAAATTCCCTAATGGCGACCAGAGCTGTCCTTAGGGACCCTGGGCAGCATGGGCCCAGCCGCCCAGAGCCCCTAGACTTCCAAGAACTAAGCAGATCAAAGCAAGCATATCGATCACACTAAGGAGATTTAAACTTCAAGACGCCTTATAAGAAATGGAAAAGGGAGGTGGATATTTTTTGCTGTTATTAAAATTAAATAGGCAGCTAGTGTTGTTTTTAAAAGTATTATGAAGAACAAATTTAAGCTTTGTTGTAACATGTTTGCCTGGACTGCTCAAGACCTGAGTGCTTGTGTAGGAGGATCTCTTTGAGTTGGCTTCTTAAATACCTTCCTGCTGTTTCACATCTGATACTCCTTGATGAGACATAGGAGCCTTGTCTTATAACAGGCTTATTCAAAGTGATACAAGCTACGAAAGTGAGATCTTGGAAGAATGTTGCCGTTTTCATAATGTAATAAAAATACTGTAATGATAAATAATTAATAATAAATAGTGGGTAATAAGCATGTCATAAAAACAAATTTTATATTTCCAAGATCTCTGCTTTTATAATTTATACTCCAGTAAAGGAGAAAATCCCTGGAAATGTTCATTTTTAGAAGGTGGTTCGCGAGACTTGACATTTTAGTGAAAGGGGTTCACAGGTTGTTAAAGTTTGGGAACCACTGAAATAGATGAACTCAGACTTCATTCACGTTTCTCCAGTCATAATATTTTGGATGATGGTTTTATTTCTATCCTCTATCACATGCTCCCTCAGTAGGCCTGTTCTTGCATCATTTTATGAAAACAAAAGCACCTTAATGCCAGTTAAAATACCTGTATGTTTTGTATGTGCCCTAAATATCTTCACTGCTTTTGATCTTAAGTGTGGTCAGATGTTTGGCTGCATGTATGTTCTCTCTGTATGCTGTTGCAGCTCTGTGCAGACAGTTTGCATAGCAGACCTCGAGTGAACCACCCAATGACCACAAGATTTGTTAAGGTGCGAAGGCATCCAGCCAGGTTTATTATCGATGAAGCATGGTAACAGCACCTGGCAGACTCTACGAGGATACTAAGACATGTATGTCTGTGATAATGGACACAGCTCAGTCAATGACGGGACTTTCCACTGCTCCCTAGGCTGGCCAAAGATACTCCCTCTGAGATACATTTTTATACCCCGATATAAACAAGTTACCTACTGTCACCCTAACCTTATCTTTTAGGAGGGGTCATTGTGTTTCTGTTATCCTTGGGGAATGTCTTTGTACCATCCTTGATATCTGGATGTTCTGGTACCACTTGATATCGGGCTGTGTTTGCATGAGTACTCTGTACTTAGCACTCCTTAGGAATGTGTATTTTTGCAGTATCAGCCCTGTTCTTGCCAGATTCTGTGATCAGGTTCTGCCTCATACTAGGCCTCTAATACAAGGGCTTATGTCTCAGGCTCTCTTCCTACTACAAAAAGTATATTGATTTCTGCTCTGCACCAGTTTTTTGTTACTGTGTAGCAGGGATTCATTTGGTCTAAACTGCTGTTTACATGTTCAGTACTGATTGCTGTAGTACTTGCAACAAAATATGCTGAGAATCTTTAGGTAGAGCTGTACTGAAGGTTTTTACTGTGGCTAGAATGAGCCAAAGATAACTAAAGCTCTGCCCCCAAAGGGATGGGAGTGCCTAGCATAATCCAGTACAGAACATACACACAATAGGGCGTGGCCACTGCAGTGAGACTACCCTTGCAGAACAAAACTTCGGACTTCATTTTTACAGGGGCTACTTCTCAAATACTTGAGAAGGTTTTACAGGCTTGAAGGGCAACACAGAAGAAGATACATAGTCCGGGGTGGGTGAAGGAGACAAAGGGAACTGTTGGGAAAAGAACTTAGATGGGGCATAGGTATTAACCTCCTCCTCCAAATCCTTCCTCAAAATTCGCTGCTTTGTTGCTTTTGCAAATATTACAAATAAAATAAATTTAAAAGAAAACTAGCGCAGTACATAACAAAAACAGGGTTACCCCCATGACCGTATTTTGTGTGAATCTCACCGCTCTTTCAAACTGCATCCCACCGTCTGTCTCTCCTTATGTCATGTCTAATTTAAATGGTTGCTACCCCAACCATATGACACTTTATCTGAAATGCTGTGCACATCTCTAGGAGCTGTATGAATCAGAGGGCAGAAAGCAGTGAACGTGAAGATGAGAAGCTTGCCCTTAATGTAGAAGAGGGGAACCAGGGAGAGATTCAAGACTGAGGAGATATGTTTAGAGTGATGGAAAAGGAACCTTAAAATGTCCTATGTATTAGAGTTAAAGGACAGGTTATACAGCCATTCAATTCATACTTTTTTTTTTTTTCTCTCCACCCTCATCTTTTGGAGCAACTTTAAAATATCTGATGAAATTTTCTTGGGCTTTGTAGCCCCTGCAAGGCGTCTATCATCTGTCCTTCCCATATGTGGTATAACTTCTGTTTTAATGCTAATTGTTTTTAAATACTTGTGAAATAGAATGATTCTGCATAATGGAACTCCGATAGTAAAAACACCACTGCTCACCTCTTTTCTGTTTTATTTGTGAACAAATGTAAGACCTTGTTGAATGTTTAATGAGAGCTATTGAACTGTTCGTGGTCTTACATCCTTGTGGTATTCATGGTTCACATTTCTGAAGTACCTGTCACCCTAATATCTGGACATGTACATAAATGATAAGAATTATCCCTAAATGGGATTTTAGCTGTCCAACCTGATCCTCTATTTCATGGCCTTTCAGAGTATGACTCCAAGTAAAGTGGGATGAGGTGGGGAACCTGCTATTCCATTAAAACGCCTGTGTAAGGAGAAGTTGTCGTCTTTTTCTTCCTGAGTCAGGTGTTAAACCTGGGCTGTTAAATCTTTGCTAGAAGCCAGTTCCGCAGTTTGGGTTCTCCATTGAGAAGTTCTGTCTCGGTCCATGTGAGGTATATCTTGTGCTCTGACAGCTTTCCAACCATTAGCTCATGTTTCAGTGTGAGGGACAAGTGGCAACTGTTGAGATAGATGGGCCACAGCCCCTTAATCATTTAGCAAACGATAGCTAATGCCTTGAATTGGACTTGGAACTGGGTAGGTAACTAGTTCTGAGGGTGATGCTCAGGGGTGGAATGTTCTTGATGGTCTGCCTTGCTCAGTAGAACACCAGTTCTAACATTTTCAGGTCTTCATGTCTCTTACTTGATTTTTCCTCTTTCCAAGCTTTTTGGGGGCTGGGGTGGATAGACAGATAAGCTATTAAGAGCTATTGGTTCTATTTATTTTGTGTTTTATAGCCTCTAAAATTGTAGTGTTGGGGACAATGCTTTTTCTTGTAGAGAAGGAACTAAATGAAAACAATCCATATTAAACTTTTATTAACCCTTAATTTTTTTTAAATGCAAATCTGTGTGTGAGAGAGAATTTGATAAATTGCTATGTATGCTCTTGGATTAAATCCACTTCTAATCAAGAGAAGAATGTTAGTAGTGGTTGCTGATGAGAAGGACTGGTTATTAAAGTCCTCTGTTCAAAGGACAAATATAGTTAAGACAGCAGGAGCATAACTTTCACCTGCACTGTGCATCAGTCCTGACCTAAAAAGATCGCCTCATATCTAAAGGGGGCTTCTGCTCTCCAGGGCCTGTTCAATCCTTTTTGCCTCGTATGTGATAACCATCACCAAGCAGTATCTTTGTTGGGTTTCTGTGATGTGACACCTATCCACTAGGAATTGAATTGAGAGTAACTCTCTTGGAACTCTGAAAGCCATCAGATGGTGGGTCACTTTCCAAACTGATGAATTTGAACAGATGACCTGAAGGCTTACGTCAGACATGTTAGAAATTCCATAAATTATCGGGTTGCAAGTATAGTTTTGATAATGCTGTGGTATGCCCCACCCAGAGTAGGAGACGGAGTAGCGGGCAGGTTTTAGTGCTGCATTAGGGAGCAACTACTGTGTAATATCTTCTCAGTTTGGATGCATCCGAAGAAGTGAGGTTTTTACTCACGAAAGCTTATGCCCAAATAAATCGGTTAGTCTTTAAGGTGCCACCAGACTCCTTGTTGTTTTTGTAGATACAGACTAACACGGCTACCCCCTGATACTTGTTACAGGTTTTTAACTTTCAAAGTATCCGAGCATTGTGGTGGGGAGGACTGTACTCGATGAAGTGATTTAGGGTTTTATTTGCAAGTTTAGCAAAGAATGGAGGAAGCCATCCCAACAGTCTAGATTGTAAAAGCTTGGAAGACATGAAAAACAAATTGTTCTTTATGGGAATGTTTATTTTTCAAAATAAAATAGGCATAATACATATCCTTCAGGCACAGCATTTGGCAAATCAAAGATTAAGAGCCAGGCAGTGTAGTGAGGAGAACCGTTTTTAATAGGTTTCAGAGTGGTAGCCGTGTTAGTCTGTATCAGCAAAAACGACGAGGAGTCCTTGTATCCCAGTTAGTCTCTAAGGTGCCACAAGGACTCCTCGTAGTTTTTAATAGGGCATCTTTGGTAATGAAAGTAGTCAAAAACAATGGACTGGAAATCTTCCATTTTGTGTTGTAGAATTTGGTTTTCTGTAACACTTTTTTCCATACTAGTGGTGTCACAGGTTAGCATTTGAAGATCATATGCAAATGTTGCAGCAAATTTTTTTTCCTTTGCAATAGCTAGGAAAAGCTCTTGCACACTAAGACATGTTCAACTGGGGGACATAAAGGTATCCAGGACTCTGGAGGTATCCTTTTTTATTATGTTTCAGAAAATGTCCTAATTTAGTCTAGTATCAGAGGGGTAACCGTGTTAGTCTGGATCTGTGAAAAGCGACAGAGTCCTGTGGCACCTTTATAGATTAACAGATGTATTGGAGCATAAGCTTTCGTGGGTGAATACTCACTTTGTCAGATTCATGTAGTGGAAATTTTCAGAGGCAGGAAATTTGACACCATCAGCTCAGGATTAAACAAAGACTGCGAACGGCTAGCCAATTACAAAAGCAGTTTCTCCTCCCTTGGTGTTCACATCTCCACTGCTAAAAGAGGGACTCATCCTCCCTGATTGAACTAACCTCGTTATCTCTAGACTGATTCTTGCTTGCATATTTATACCTGCCTCTGGAAATTTCCACTACGTGCATCTGTTTTAAATTGAAACAAAACATTTTGATATTCTTGAATTGGAATGTTTAATGTCCATTTATTTAACTGACCCAAAATTCAACACTTTGAGTCAATTCAACATTAAAAATCATTTCCCTATAGTTTTGCATTGCCTCATAAGAGCTGTAGAGCAGGTAACTGATGCCCTCTTTCCCCTATGGACTGGACTCCTTGCCCAGACTACAGCTTCTGTGATGCTTCCATGTGTGACTTCCCTGATGCACCACACAGTGTGGTCAGGGGAGATCATGTTGCATCATGAAATGTAGTCTGGCCAGGGAGTCTGCTTCATGGGGAGAATGGGGGCACCGGGCATCTGAAGTACAACTTCCATGATGCAAAGTGGCAGTATAGGGAGATGCAGTTCAGCAAACCAAAATATTTTTACTTGTGTCGAACAGCCAGAATTAAACATCTTGTTTCAGTTTTTCCCAGAGGAAAACTGAAGGAAAAAAAAATCCGTCAGAAAATACATTCTCAGTCAATGACTTTTGGACAGAAAATTCCTAGCAAACTCTAAACCTGGTATATTATGTTGACTTGGTATATTTGGCTTCCTGTATGGAGCTTGTGTATCTACCAATAAGCACTTTTTAAAACTAAGCTATTTAGGAGAGGAAGTGAAGTCTCAGTTTAAGCTACAGATAGATAGTTACAATTGCACAACTAAATATCAATGGGAATTTGGCTAGGACACCAGTGTCAATATTCCTGTTCTTAAGAATGCAATAACGGACACTTTTTTAATTACCACCAGTGGTCCGAGGATATTAGGGTTGTAACTGAAAAAATAAAATGATACCGTTACTCACTAGTATGATTGGTTGGGATGGAGTTTCTGTACCTCCTGTATCTCTCCATAGTTTCAGATCTATGCTGCAACTTCAGTGTAGAGTCCTCTGTCTTGGCTTGTGTTGTATAGTTAACACAGCTAAATGCTATAGATCTACAGCATTACACTTTATTCGTATTAGATCTGCCTACAGACCGGCTGTTAAAATTTTGCACTGGATTTTGGCATCCTTCGCTATTCCTGAGAGCATGTCATTTTTCCTTAAAGTAACATTTTAATATCTGTTTTCCCTTTTAAAGGGGTATTGTCAAATAGTTTAAGCCCCAAAGCTATCTTCTTTTACCTCTAAAATTAAAGAGGACTTTCTCCATGTTCCATAACTGTCTGTGTTGTTCTTCACATTTTCTAAATGCATGTACTATTTATTCCTTAACCTTCATTAGCAGGTCTCTACTGCTGTGGGCTTGAGCATAGTGTACTCCTGGGGGAATTCTGCACCAAAAAATTTGAAGTTCTGCACACAATATTTTAAAATTCTTCATATTCTATATGTCAAAATAACACAATATAATCACTCCATTCAATTATTTTGGTAATTTATTTCAAAATACTTGTCAACAAATATGTCAACAGAAACACTATAACAAAAAAAGATCCCCCCAGCAAGTAGAGAGTTAAAGAAACCCCTACAACTACCCAGTTCCAGTTAGGGGTTTTTGGAGGGGGTTGTATGGCAACTCCAGAGCCCAGACATCTGCATTCCCCTTCCCCCCAGAGCCCAGCCACATGGCACGCCCCAGCCCAGAAACCCACACCCCTCCATCTCCCCAGAGCCCAGTCATGGGGCACTCTTTGACCCAGACACCTCCACCCCCAGAGCCTTTACTCCCCCCACCTTCTTTATTGTCCTGCTGGGGTATGTGGTGTGAGGTGACCCTGCCCTTCCTCACCCTTTGCCAGACCCTCTCCTGTCCCTGGGAGGAAGAGGATCAAGCCGGGTAGCCAGAGCATGCAGAGCCTCCATCCCTGCCGTCCTGGGCACTCTGCTCACTGCTAGCTGGGCTCTGCAGAGTCCAGCAGCCCTTAGTGGCGGTCTGCAGCCCCAATTCTGCGGGGGAAACCTGGAACTCTGCACAAATTCTGCATTGCGCAGTGGCACAGAATTCCCCCAGGAGTATGTCATGGTATAGACTTGCTGTGGTGGTAGTTCTTACTAGTACTGCCTGCTGTTGAGGGAAAAGCCACATCCAGTGAAGTTATGTCACTCCAGTGTGTTTGCCCAAACTTGAGGTGAGGGCACAAGAGGAGCCCTGAGCAGGCTGCCAGCTAACCTGACATCCCTGATGTTAGAAATGGGGTGGGAAAGTAATAATATTTGATGGGGGGAGTTTTAGGGAGAGATGTATGCAATTGTGGAAGTCAACTACCAGGAAGCCAAATTGGTTTCATATGCAATTAGATAGAAATAATGTATGGATGAAAGTTGTGAACCTGGAAAAAGCACAACACTTTTTCCTCCCAAGCTTCCAAGACTATGTTGCAAATCATGTAAAGTAAAAAATAATCAAACTTGATATCCTCTTCCTTAACCAGGGATGGTATTTCTACTGTTGTCAAAAATGAAATAAACCACACACTTTTAAAATATCACGTACTGCCCTTAATTTGCCATTTGAGCTATTGTATTCAGATTCCAGCATTCTGACCCTCCTTTTCTCCACCTGTGTGCAAGCATCTAGACTGTAAAGATCTGCTGTCATCTTTTTTCTTTCGACTGCAAGCTGTTTTGAGGCACAGCTTAATATGATGTATGGCTAGTAGATTTTCTAACCTTACAGAAAATCAATAACCAAAAATTTGTGTGTAAAGGAAGAGAATTTTATTCTTGTTAAATCGTTATTCTCCTTGGGCTAAAAATGCATTCTTTTGAAATAGTGTTGTAGGTTTGATCAATAATCTAACAAGTATTTTACATTTATGTACCTTTCTTTTTTTTCCCCACCCTCTCCCCCTCCAGTTCCACTGTTATCATGGGGGCCCAGCTTCAATTTTAGTATCTGGTATGTTGAACTTAATGGCATTGATGATCCAGATGTGGTCCAACCCTGCCTCAACTGGTACAGCAAGGTAGGCCTGCATTTTAAAATGACTGCACCACTCTCAAAGCAAACACAATCTCAAAACACTGTAAAACTTACTCTTGTGGAATTGTACTATTTCTCTTCTGTTCTGCAGATATCAACTGTTTAAACAAGCATTTAAAAAAAAATATATATATATATATAAAGGCAAGTGCAGAAGCTTGAATTCAGACTTTCTGAAACTGTCCTGTGCTTTAAATTTGTATGATTTATTGTGTACCAGTGAGTCTATGGAATTTGAGGCAGATTTGTTAAATTGTGATTCTTTTTTGCCTTGCACCCTCTTCCAGTAACTTTTTTCCCCTATATTACCCTTTCTTTAAAGGGTCTTGTATACACTTGAACACTTGGTTATTTGAAGTAGGTGGACTTGTATTTTGTATTTGGTTTTCACTAGTGAAGCATGGCTTACACATAACAGGACAGTTGTAGGCATAGGCTTTAGCATGGTGGGAGAGGGACGACATGAGCTGTTCTAGGACACTGCTATAATGCAAACATGTTCCAGGACAAAATACTCAAGCTTAAACATATAAGGATCTTGGTGGTGATTTTCAACGTTCATTTCCATGTAAAGTGCTCTCTTATAGAGTAATATCAAATCTCGTCATACTGACCAAGACAAATGTGTGTATGTAGATGTACACGTTTTCATACGCACTTTTGTCTTTGGTCAGTATGGTGAGATTTGGTCGTTTGAAGTCTTGTGTACAAGAGAGCAGTTTATATAGAAAACATCAACAAAGTATGTGTGTGTGCATGCACTTGTGCACACAGACCTCCTCTCTTTTCCGAAACAAGAATGGTTGATAAAGGTCAATCCAAATAGTAATCCATGCAACTTTTCACCTCCCCTTTCATCTGTCCTTCTTCCTGTCACTAGGTCCTTGAATTTTCAATGTTGCCATTACATCTTTATAATACTTTACTTTGATAGGTCAGCCTCAAAACCTGTTGCTTTTATGGACTCTAAATGAAGTTTTATGAAAAAAAAAAATAAAAATGAAACTCCTCTCCAGAATTCCTGGTTCAATTAACCACACTCATCAACATCAGAGCATTTTTCTAGATTGCTTTTGCTTGACTATACTTCCTGTTCTCGTTCCTGCATTTGCCAGTGAATAGTAGAACACTTTTGATACTACTTAAACTTTAAAGTTAGCTGCAGTGGACTGTTTAACATGATTGATTTTTTGTTTTTGTCTCCCTGTTCTGTTAATTATGAGAAGTTTATTAAAACCCAATCTACAGCTATAGTGTGGCTCATCTACTTGAACCTTGACAGTTGTGTAAAAAATAGTCTTTAATGATTAAGGCGCTACTTGAATTGTGGGATGATTGTCAAAAAAAAAAAAAAAAATTGCAGCTGAGTTGCAGACAAGCCATGGAAAATTGCAGAAAAGTAATAATGGACGTTAATGGACTTCATTACCACAAATAATAAGGTCCATTATTACTTTTTTGCGATTTTCCGCTGTCTACCATCCAGGGCTGAGAGTGAGGGCTCCCACTGACAAAATTGTGATGGAAGCTTAATATTGCGGAATCCACAATTTCCACAAATATTGCAAGTTAAGTAAAGTCTTAATAATAGTACCCAAAAGCCCCAACCAGGAATGGGGCCCTGTTGTACTAGATGCTGTACCAGTGAAGATGTGGTCACTGTCCATGTATAAAAGATCTTACAGTCTAAGATGATGAGCATTATATGAAGGGTGGGAGACAATGAAATATATAAAGTGTGTAATGTACTCGTAGCTTTTCCCAATAAAAGCTGTGCTGGGCCTCTGCTTGTGTTTTACAATAACCATTTATGCTCATAGGGGCATTTCATTGTAAATATTGACCATCAAAATTAGCATCCAACATTAATTTCAGTCTTTATGGACTAAATACATCAAATGTATTCATGCCCTCAGTGGAGTTACACCAGGGTTGAATTTGGCCTTATGACTAAACTAGGGAGTTGAATATGCTCCAGTCTGCTTTTTTTTTAATCCTTCCATCACTTGAGTAATTTAGGAAATTTTCTATATAGGTTTCACCTTAAAACTAGGTACAGTTTTACTGATGTACGAGTGAACACTTTTAAAGTTCTAAACAATATCATAACTCTTAGAAACCAAGCTGGTATATGTTATGGTTTGTATATATAGCCACATCTGGAGTATTGCGTCCAGAGAGGGTGACCCACTACAGAAAGGATGTGGACAAATTGGAGAGAGTCCAGCGGAAGGCAACAAGAATGACTAGGAGTCTGGGACACATGACTTATGAAGAGAGGCTGAGGGAACTGGGGTTATTTAGTTTGAAGAAAAGAGTCGGGGGGATTTGATAGCAGACTTCAACTACCTGAAGGGGGGTTCCAAAGAGGATGGAGCTAGACTGTTCTCAGTGGTGGCAGATGACAGAACAAGGAACAATGGTCTCAAGTTGCAGTGTGGGAGGTCTAGGTTGGATATTAGGCAAAACTGTTTCACTAGTAGGGTGGTGAAACACTGGAATGGGTTACCTAGGGAGGTGGTTGAATCTCCATCCTTAGAATTTTTAAGTTGATGGTTTAGTTGGGGTTGGTCCTGTTTTGAGCAGGGGTTTGGACTAGATGGCCTCCTGAGGTCCATTCCAACCCTGATATTCTATGTTTTTTTCATACATTCAACTATATTGTGAAGCTGATCTCCTTGCTTTATTTGCATATTCCAGTAAGTGTTCTGAGTTTTTTGTTAGCACACAACTTAATCTCTTCCACATATGTGCTGGTAGTTGATTTTTGAAGTCACAGATAACGTTCACTCCCAACCTTTTCAGGTAACTACCAGTTCACAGATGACTGTTGTAAATAATTTTGGATTAAGAATGATAAACACTGCACTTATGACTATTGTAGATATTTTCTTTCCACTTGTAAACCTTTTGTCACAAAATTTAATGTTGATGGAAGATTGAAGGGACAGTGACCAATTTTTTTTTTAGTTTTCAAAAGATTTGTCAAAATTCATCCAACTCTAGGCATTTTGAATATATACTAAAATACAGAAACTGACCTCACCTACTAAAAATATGTTTAAAATAAAATGTATCAATATTCGATACCTACATTTTAAGAGGCAAAAAAAAAAGAGGTGAAATTTTAATAGTGAATGAAAAACCCCCAAATCAAATTCAATAAAGCTGGCATATTTCTCAATAATAAAGGCTAAGGGTGGGATTTTCAAAAGTGCCTGTGATTTATTCATAGCTTCCAACGTAAGAAGGAACAATTGTGATCTCTAGTCTGACCTGTATAACTCAGGCCATAGGACTTGACCAAAATTACTTTTTGAACAAAAGCATACCTGCAATTTTAAATTGGAATAATAAAAAAAAAATCCAGTGATGGAATGCCCACTGTGACCCTTGGTAAATTGTTCCAATGGTTAATCAGTTTTTTTTTTTTAAATCGCACCTTATTTATAATCTGAATTGGTCTAATTTCAACTTTAGCCATTGGAACATGTTTTACTTTTCTCTGCTTGATTCAAGAGCCCATTATTAAATATTTGTTCACCATAAAGGCACACATAGATAGTGATTAAATCACTACTTACCCTTCTCTTTAAGCTAAAGAGACTGTTCCCCTTGAGTCTCTCTGTAAGGCATGTTCTCCAGCCCCTTAATTGTTTTCATGGCTCTTCTCTAAACCCTCTGATTTATCAACATCCTTCTTGAAATGGGGGCACTAAAACTGGACACACTATTCCAGCAGCAGTTGCACCATTGCCAAATACAGAGGTAAAATAACCTCTCTATTCCTACGTGATATCCCCGTTTATGCATCCAAGGATTTTATTAGGTCTTTAATCACAGCATCACACTGGGAGCTCATGTTCAGTTGATTATCCACCACAACTCTCAAATCTTTTAAGAGTCACTGCTTCCCAGGATAGAATCCTCCATCGTGTAAGTATGGGTGTACGTTCTTGTTCCTAGATGTATACTTTTACATTTAGCCATATTAAAACATGCATAGTAAGCAGTGCACAAGCAAACAAAGTGAGCCATATTGCTCTTTATCAGAGATCTGTTCTCTTCACTAGTTACTACTCCCCCCAATTTTTGTGTCATCTGCAAACTTTATCTCTGATTTTCTTTTCTTCCAGGTTGTGTTAAATAGTGTAGGGACAAGAACTGATCCCTACACGATCCCACTAGAAATGCATCTGTTTTTTTATGATCATTCCTCATTTACAGTTACGTTTTGAGACCTATTAATTAGCCATCTTTTAATCCACTTCATATGTGCCAAGTTAATTTTGTATTCCAGTTTTTTAATCAAAATGTCATGTGGTACTTTAGTCAGATGCCTTACAACCAAACTTGTAATCTCGTTAAAGAGATATGGGAGCACAAGTTCAATTGAAAGTGGGTGTGCTAAGTTGCTTACACACTTTGGAAAATGTCACCCTAAATTCCTTCCATCTAATTATTGCTATTAGCATATTTAAAGCTA
Source organism: Trachemys scripta elegans (assembly GCF_013100865.1). Lineage (NCBI taxonomy): Eukaryota > Metazoa > Chordata > Testudines > Emydidae > Trachemys > Trachemys scripta. The sequence continues at coordinate 9,186,207 of NC_048298.1, read as the reverse complement.
ATGATAATTAGGGCTGTCAGTTAATTGCAGTTCACTCTCACGATTAACTAAAAAAAAAATTAATCGTGATTAATTGCAGTTTTAATTGCACTGTTAAACAATAGAATGCCAATTGAAATTAATTAAATATTGTGGATGCTTTTCTACATTTTCACATATATTGATTTCAATTACAACACAGAATACAAATGGTTCAGTGCTTGCTTTATATTCATTTTTATTACAAATATTTGCACTGTAAAAATGATAAAAGAAATAGTATTTTTCAGTTCACCTCATACAAATACTGTAGCGCAATCTCTCTATCGTGAAAGCACAATTTACAAATGTAGATTTTTTTGTTACATAACTGCATTCAAAAACAAAACAATGTAAAACTTTACAGCCTACAAGTCCACTCAGTTCTACTTCTTGTATAGCCAATTGCGATGTAGGGGTTTTTTGATGTAAAACATCAGAGCCTATAGGTCCACTCAATCTACTACTTGTTCAGCCAATCGCTAAGAGAAACAAGTTTGTTCACATTTACGGGAGATAATGCTATCCGCTTCTTATTTACAATCTCACCTGAAAGTGAGAGCAGACATTCGCATGGCACTTTTGTAGCCGGCATTGCAAGGTATTTACGTGCCAGATATACTAAACTTTCAGATGCCCCTTCACGCTTTGGCCATCATTCCGGAAGACATGGTTCCATGTTGATGAAGCTTGTTAAAAAAATGAAGCATTAATTAAATTTGTGACTGAACTCCTTGGGAGGGAATTGTATGTCTCCTGCTTTGTTTTACCCACATTTTTCCATACATTTCATGTTATAGCAGTCTCAGATGATGACCCAGCATGTTGTTTTAAGAACACTTTTTCTCTGAAGATTTGACAAAATGCAAAGAAGGTACCAATGTGATATTTCTAAAGATAGCTACAACACTGGACCCAAGATTTAAGAATCTGAAGTGCCCTCCAAAACCTGAGAGGGACAAAGTGTGGAGCCTGCTTTCAGGAGTCTTAAAAGAGCAACACTCTTGTGTGGAAACTACAGAACCCGAACTATCAAAAATGAAAATCAACCTTCTGGTGGTGGCATCTGACTCAGATGATGAAAATGAACATGTGTCCGTCCGCACTGCTTTGGATTCTTATTCAGCAGAACCCATCATCAGCATGGATTCATGTCCTGTGGAATGGTGGTTGAAGAATCAAGGGACATATGAATCTTTAGCACATCTGGCATCTTGTGACGCCAGCTACAAGAGTGCCATGTAAACGCCTGTTCTCACATTCATGTGACGTAAACAAGAAGCAGGCAGCATTATCTTTTGCAAATGTAAACAAACTTGTTGGAGCGATTGGCTGAACAAGAAGTAGGACTGAATGGATTTGTAAGCTCTAAAGTTTTAAATTTGGTTTATTTTTGAGTGCAGTTATTTTTTTGTACATTATTCTACTTTTGTAAGTTAAACTTTAAATAAATAGGATATCTCCGTTAATGTATTTATTTATCTCCTAGAACTGGAAGGCACCTTGAAAGGTCATTGAGTCCAGCCCCCTGCCTTCACTAGCAGGATCAAGTACTGATTTTGCCCCAGATCCTTAAGTGGCCCCCTCAAGGATTGAACTCTCAACCCTGGGTTTAGCAGGCCAGTGCTCAAACCACTGAGCTATCCCTCCCCACATGATACTTTCATGATAAAGAGATTGCACTACAGTACTTAAGTGAACTAAACATACTATTTTTATTTTTACAGTGCAAATATTTATAATAAAAATAACTAAAGTGAGTAATGTACACTTTGTATTCCGTTATAATTGTAATCAATATACTTAAAAATGTGGAAAACATTCAAATTTTTTTATATAGTGTTCTGTTTAACAGTGCGATTAATGGTGATTCATTTTTTTAATCACTTGACAGCCCTAATGATTATATATCTTTCCCCCTCTCTGACTGACAACTAAAACGGTAGCTTTTTCAGACGCTGCATGCTGTCTTTTGAGTTTTGGGTACTGTAACTCACTGGATCTCCTCCAGACCCTAGTGTCAAAATCCTGCACTGTTGGATCGCAGGTGGGCAGCATTGATATACTGGGGCATGAGTTCAAGAGTTGGTGTGAGGGAATAGCCTGCAGTGCTAGTTTTGGCATGTACACCATTTTTTTCCAAATACAGTTATGCAAGACAGCTGAGCTTTTGAGGTTATGGGTTTTCATGCTTTCTGTCTTTGATTTCAAGTAATGGCAATTAATGGTGTGTGTGTGTGGCAGCTGAGGGGTGAAAACATTATCTATATTCCTGTTTAATACTCTTTCCTTATGCTCTTTTGCTTAGAGAAGCTGTGACCTACTTACTGTTCTAAAGTATTTTGTTATATAATTTATGATTGTATGACGCTTACATAATTTTGGGAGTGAAGGGTTTTTTCCACTTTTTTCCATTTTCGTGTAGAATTCAGCAGCAAGACCAAAGAGCTAAAAAAGGAATGGCAGTGATTTTAAAGATTTGGTCTTGTGGTGATCACATCTTGTAACTGTATCAAAAAATTAAATCATCTTAAAGAAAGAAATAGCACAATGTTTTGTCTCATCTCCTTGAGAGGCAGATGCCGTGGAAAGTATATTACATTTAGTATAGCTTTGTAGGCTATGAACAGTTAACATATGCAATATTTACGAGAGCTTACACTTCCCTGCCATCCCAACAAATTTGTAAGAAATTCCTGTTAGTACCAGCCAGGGAAGTCTACCCTTCTCATAGGTTTTCTTGTGTTCCAGTAGTACCGTGAACAGGAAGCCATTCGTCTATGTCTAAAGCATTTTCGCCAGCACAACTACACTGAGGCTTTTGAATCACTGCAGAAGAAAACCAAGATTGCGCTAGAGCACCCAATGTTGACAGATCTGCATGACAAACTAGTGCTGAAAGGAGACTTTGATGCTTGTGAAGAATTGATAGAAAAAGCTGTAAATGGTAAGTGAATCCAAAGCAGCATCTTGTCTGGAAAGCCTATTGATGTATAAACTCTTTCCATAATGTACATTAAAATATACACAGCTGTATTGTGATAGCTTTTGTTTTGCATTATGTAAGGGGAGCTATTTAGTATCTGAAGCATGATGCCTTGTAAACTCTTGCTGGACACATGAGCATTCTCTGCGCTAGAAGAGTTAGTAAAGGTTTACAAGACTTACTAACGTTTTCCCTTGGTTATTACTATTACTTTGGAGCGCCGCCCCCCCTCCTCCCCCTCGGCAGAGTTTAAAAGGTGCTTCCAGGAACAAGTGAAGACAAGGTCTGTGACCCAAATAGCTGACAATCTAAAGCCAGACATAACATTACAAGAGAAGGTAATAAACAAAAGAAGTTGGGAGGAGTGTAAGGAAATGACAAGATTTCAGTAAGACTCACCAATTAGCAAGGCCATCTCTTCATTATGATGGATTTTGTTAAATTTAGTGGATTGTTCTTTTTAAACCTACCTAGTTGGGCAACACAGCAGAAATAATATTTTGGGAGGGATTTGAATGAGGGCAGTGGCTTTGTGACTGGGTATAGGGACAATATGCCTTGTAATAGGAGTCCGCTTACAGGAAGACCCTGAGGTGGGAATGGGAGAACTACTCCAAAAGTCAGAGCCTAGGCCCAGTGGCTAGATTCGTTATAAATAAATTAAGGTTAACCCTTATTTAGAGCATTATTTAGAGTGCAGAGGGAGCTTGAGTAGCAGAGTTGAAGTGTCTTTGCCCTACACAGCAAGTTTGGAGCACAACCATGGCTAGAATTCAGCAATTCCTGACTCTCAGTATTGTGCTCTATGTTCATTTGCTCTGTCTAGGTGAAACTTAGGCCTGGTCTACACTGGGTCGGGGGGAGATCGATCTAAGATATGTAACTTCAGCTACGAGAATAGCGTAGCTGAAGGCAACGTATCTTAGATCGACTTACCTCCCGTCCTCACAGTGCGGGATCGACGGCCGCAGCTCCCCTGTCAACTTCGCTTCCGCCTCTCTCCTGCTTTGTAATAACTGTTAATAAACACAACTTCCAGAAGTGTGTATGTGCCTGCTGGCAACATCAGTAATGCAGTTTTTATCAAAGCAGTGATTGGTTCCTGGGGTACAGTGGGAGTAAAAAGAAGTGTAACTAAAGATAGCCTCATAGTTTGTATCTCCTTTATAAATCAAGTATATCAAATAGCATGTTCTGTTTACTGTGTGGGATTTTGCTGTGCTACTTTCCACTCCTCTGGGAGTGCTCTGTTTTCTTCAGTCTTCTAGATTGTGCTTTTTCTAGGAAGTACTTTCTCTTACTTGAACAAATGATTCATAACTGCTGCAGTGTTCTCCCGCTTATCCAGGTATAGAAGTATTGGCAAAGGACAAGTATGGCAGATTCCTAGATCCAGTATTTCACTGGTTAACAAATCACCGTTGCTTTCCAGCTTAATCAATTTTTTTGTAGTGAACAGTCAACATGCCTAGTTCCTGACACAGTTTTAAATGTCAGGTTTGCATTGGCTGCTGACATCTCTTGGCATAGAGCAATGGCCTTGAACAATTGATTGCTTGCTTCAATTGCACCTATGCAGTGTGCAAAAAACTCTGGCTCTAGCTCTAGGCCAGGTCTACACTAGAAGAGGTTTGCTGTTACAGCAATACTGGCAAATGCTCCCAGTGTTAGATGCTGGTTCCTTGAGCGAAATAAACTAATCTGAGAAAAGCACTTTTATGTTAGTATAATTGCGTCTACACTAGGGCTTGTGCCAATACAGAAATTTGCTTAAAATAAAAAAGGACATGTAAACTGACACTGTTAGCAAAAGTTTCTGGTGTATACCTGGCGTTAGGCTATGGCCAGGGTCGGCACCAGCCCAGCAAGCAGGTGCTTGGGGCGGCCAAGGGGAAGGGGCGGCACGTCGGGCTCTTCGGTGGCAATTCGGCAGCGGGTCCCTCGGTCCCTCTCAGAGGGAAGGACCTGCTGCCGAATTGCTGCCTGTAGCAGGGTGGTTACCCTGCTCCTGCCTGGAAGGGCTTAAAACAGCCCTGGCAGAGGGCTGCAGCTCTAAAAGCTGGGCTGATTGGGGAAGTAGCCACAGCTGGGCCATGCCCCAAACAGGCCACAGCTGGCCTGTATAAAAAGGCTGGGAGCCAGAGGCCAAGCAGTCTCTCTGCCTTCAGAGAGAGAAGGGCCTGGCTGCAGCGAGCTAGACACAGGGTACCTGAGTGGAGCAGGCCTGGGGAAAGGCTGAGGAGCTGGGGAGCTCCAGCCTGGAAAGTCCCAGGCTGTGGCCTAGGAGAAGGCCAGGGGTCCTGGGGGTTGCAGAGGGCAGCCCAGGGCTAGGCCAAGGCAGCAGGTCCAAACCCTCCTGGCCTGTGATGAGTGGCCTATACTGCAGTCTATCCTAGGGGGCGGGGGCTAGTTGGTGACTGGCAGTGGCCTTATTCTGAGGTGAGGTAGGGATAGTGGGTGGGGGTTCCCTGGGGAGGGGAGACCCTAGTAGTGAGGGGTGTACTGCCAGGGGGCAGTCCCCGCAGATACAAGGGCACCGGGGTCTGGGAGGGACACAGGGCCAGAGTACAGGTGGATCACCAGCCTGCAGGGGGCGCTCCAGGATGCTGGAAGAGCTAATTCCCAGAAGTCACCAGCAGGAAGCGCCGCAGGGGTGAGTCCGCTCCTCTACATGGCCGAAGAAGAAAGCGGCGTGGTGGAGCTGCCGCCGATCGCGCTTGCAGCTTTTTTTTTCTTTCTTTTGCCGCTTGGGGCAGCAAAAACCCTGGAGCCGGCCCTGGCTATGGTTCTGCTGGAGAGCTTAGTGGTGTAGCTGCACTGATGCAGCTGTGCCGCTGTAAGCTCTCTAGTGTACCTGCTCTAAACTTGTGTGTGTGTGAGAGCTTTCCTGTTGACTTAATTGATCCATCCCCAACGAGCGATGGTAGCTACATCAATGGGAGAAGTTCTCCCACTGACATAGCGCTGTCCACATCGGCACTTAGGTCAGTGTAACTAGGTTGCCTCACGGGGGTGGCTGATTCACACCCCGAGCGACATAAGTTATACCAACATAAGTGGTAGCGTAGACACAGCCGTTAACTTGATACCTGCAATGTTAAGCATGTTATGGTATTGCGTCCTTTGTTCTTGTCCCAGTTTATTATAACTGTAGAGTGAGCTATTCCTTTCACTAGCAATCTAGTTGAATGATTTAGCATGAATTTTTATTTACACATGCTATTCTACATTCTGTCACTGATTCTGAAGGAGTATTATAAATCTGATTTCAGTACTTTTACGATATAATCCTGTTATCCAATACTTGGTTAACTGAAGCTCCCGGTTACGTGTAACTTGCATTACTCCCTGACTATTCTTTACTGATTCCCCTTCTGTTGCTTTGACCACGTTACGCCTGAACCCCTTCGCTGGCTTCCCCTGTCTTTCACATTAAGTTGCAACTCCTTAATCCCACTTTTCACCTATCTTTCCATCTAGCTTTCCTTCTTCATGTAGCCGCATTACTTCTGTGTTGTTATACTCACAACATCCCTGTAAAGTAAGGAAGTAGTATTATCCTGAAGCACATTTAGGCCTGGTCCACACTAGCCCCCCATTTCGAACTAAGGTACGCAAATTCAGCTACGTTAATAATGTAGCTGAATTTGAAGTACCTTAGTTCGAACTTACCGCGGGTCCAGACGCGGCAGGCAGGCTCCCCCCTCGATGCCGCATACTCCTCTCGCTGAGCTGGAGTACCGGCGTCGACGGCAAGCACTTCCGGGATCGATTGCTTACCTTCGGGTCTGGCAGTAAGCAAAGTGTAGACCTACCCTAAGTGACTTACTTGAGGTCACACAGGAAGTCTGTGGCAGAGCAGGGAATTGAATCTGTACTTCCAGAGTCCCAGGCTAGTGCCCTGAACCACTGGACTATCCTTCCTCTTTGGCCTTCAAGGCCAAACATCTTCATTCTGGTCTACCATGTTTCATTCTGGACTTCTACCACCACCTGCTCACCATGCTCTTTTACATTCTTATTCTGTCTTCTGTGTCTGAAATGCCTTCTCATACACCTCACTCTCAAGTTCCCTGCTTAAAACTTTTCTGAAACCTTTCTACAATAATTTCTTCATATGCAGAGTTTGGGGCTTTTTCATTCCTGAATTCTTGTCCTGTGTATTAGCTTTCCAAATAACTTTGTTTTGGTCAGTATAGTGTTGTGTATATACTTTCAATGCTGTACAAACGTACATTTAAAGAGAAATATATACAAATGCCCAATTAACTTTCAAGGCCTTCAGAGACTCTGAACTCTCCTGGCCATTACATAGCCTAAACCTGGGCATATGAACTTTTGACCTCATGTTGATCTTGAGGTTCATGGCCTTAACCTCACTTCACCACTACATTTTTCTTTAACAGGGATGCCTCACAGAGTTAGTTTAGCACAAATTGACTTAAAAAAAGGGGGCAAATATTTGTAATGCTAGGTTTAAAAATGTGACATGCCATACCTCTTGCAGGCCGTCACTGTATTATTAGACGGGAAGAATGGGTCTGCATGGATGAGAAGGAAGATTAGTGGAAGTAGAAGTGGATTTTTTTTTTTTTTTTTGGTGTTGCTAGTGCTGAACACTGGTGTCTTCCACCCTACCTCACTGGATAATTTCTTTTGAGAACTTTTTGGCAGGCAGTCACACTCTTCCCACAGATTCTTAGGACTTCCTCATGCGCACTATGCTCAGAAAATGAGCATATTGAAACTCTGGCAACTGGCTGACTTCCTCTCAAAACTAAAAGGTTCCCTAAATCTCAGTTGCTTCTTAGATGTAGCTCAAATACCTCACATTTGGATTCATTCCTGCATCTTCCAGACAGCCTACGCTCTGACAGACAAGTCTGGTTAATATTCCTGTATAGCAAATGCAGAATCCAAGTTACTTAATGGAACTGCATGAAACTACTGCAAAAGGTACTTACAGATTAGATTTCTGTGTGCAAGCTACAGGTAGTGTTCTGGTTTCATTTTTTTTCAAGGAGGTGCTTCATCTGGCTGTTTTTTCATGTCAATATCTGATGTTTGATCATCCACTAAGTCACTAGCCAGAAGTCTTGTCTTATAGTTGTTGACTGTGCTCAAAGTGCTTAGGGTGCATCAGAAGGGTGTTCAAAAACAGACTCCAAAGAGAGACTGCAGAGCTAGAATTGATATGCAAACTAGACACAATCAACTCCGGTTTGAATAAGGACTGGGAATGGCTGAGCCATTACAAACGTTGACTCTATCTCCCCTTGTAAGTACTCTCACACTTCTTATCACACTGTCTGTACTCGGCTAGCTTGATTATCACTTCAAAAGTTTTTTTTCTCTTAATTAATTGGCCTCTCAGAGTTGGTAAGACAACTCCCACCTGTTTATGCTCTCTGTATGTGTGTATATATATCTCCTCATTATATGTTCCATTCTATATGCATCCGAAGAAGTGGGCTGTAGTCCACGAAAGCTTATGCTCTAATAAATTTGTTAGTCTCTAAGGTGCCACAAGTACTCCTGTTCTTCTTTTTGCGGATACAGACTAACACGGCTGTTACTCTGAAACTTGTCAGAAGGGAATGGTTGAATCTTCCTGGAAATTTCAGACACACTGCAGTTTTGAGGGGTAATACTAAGCCATACATACTCCCTTCATTCAGTTATTCTGTAAAATTTCTTGCTACATAACATTCAACTGGCTGACAAAATAAAGTCTCTAATATTAGTAAATTGTACCTCACTGATGAATAACCTGTAATCTCTAGGAGATGGATGTTACTATATGCAAAATGCATCACAGTGTAGGTGTAAAGGAGTTAATAGATAATGATACATAACGAATCATCTTCTTTGGACATAATTGTAGAGCAGACATGGTCATTGACCTGTGTGAAAGGCCTCATGGGCTCTGGAATCTGATTTTCCTTTAAAACTAATAGGCGCTCTTAAAATTGTTTCTGCAGTGGAGTTGAAAATATCGTTCTAAACCACTGTTACTGTTTCATTGGAAACAGATGATATAAACCTAATCTGTCCTAGATCTGATCCTCCACAGGGCCTATGCAGTATGTTGTCTCTTTCTTCAAACATGTCAAGTCAGCTTAGCTGATAAAACAAGAACTACGAGCAAGGTACTAGAATAGATCAGATACCGGGTAGGAGATCCACCTAGGCCCCCTTCTACCTATGTGCCAAACCACTAGTGAGTGGTTCAGCTTCCAAAACAAGCCACTGCTGATTTATAGCGCAAATAGAATGAATGTGGAACTGCTCCCAGCTGAAAGAAACATTTCTGGGAATAGAGCTGGAATATCTCCAAACCAGTGTCCCATGGAGGAAGAAAAGCATTATTAAAAGAAGCTGAAGGCACAGCAGGGGAGAAGTGTTGTCTTGACAAGTGCAGTCCATGGGTTTTGAGTATGGGGGAGAGGTTAAACCACCCTTTTCAGGTCATATGGTGCAATTCATCCTCTTGTTCTATGTGTCCAATTATATCTGTTTGCTGCCAAAGGGATTGATGTTGCTATTTATCTCCTTTCTTGAAGACCAAACCATCGTAATGTTCCATAAAAGAATGTTTTTTTTTTTCCTACCTGTTTGTGGCTAGTAAAATGGGACTGATTCTGTTAACATGGAATTTTTTACTAGTGTCAAATAATAGAACGTATACTGTGCATGTATCTCTGGAGCGAGTCAAAATGCCTGAAAACCTTTGTAAGTTTTATAGCTAGAATTGTCCAACGTAACTCTTGTTTGAGTTTGTAAATGATGTGTAGTGTTTGGGGAGACCAGACTTCAGAACCTTAGAATGCTCAGCCTCTTCCAGGAAGCACTCATTGACTTGCAGAATTAAGCCTTTAATTAAACCTAGATCTCAGTCCTGACAAATTAAGACCAGAAAAAAATTAAAAATATGATGTGGTGAAAGTTCATCATGTACTACACATAATTAAGAGCTTATACAGTTTTGATTTTAACTTTTCCACTTAGAGGCATCTGGGGTAGGTAATACACAGCTGAATTTGCAGCTGTATTTTTAGGAAGTGGATGCCTATCAACTAAGTTCATAACTTTTAAAGTCCCTGCCTTACCCTCAAATGCCTGGTCTCCTGAATGGGGAAAAGTCCCCCCTCCACTCCCACCTCCCTTCCTAGGACTGACAGTCTCCACACTTTATAAAAAAAAAAAAAGGGGGGGGGGGTAGGGATGAACAAGTGAGTGTTTAAAGTTTTTTGTTTAGAGTTATAAACTTCATCTTGTGATTCAGGAAGCATATATATACTCTAACCCTGTACAAATCTGCTTTTTATCAGGGGCCCCAAAAGCCCAGTCCCCTTTTTGTGTCTCTGCCCCCTCTTCTCAAAAAAAAAAAAAAAAAAGAAAAAAGCCACCAACAAAAAATGCCCTCAGGTAAGCTGAGGAGAGAGATGGGATTTAAGACTAATTTACTTTTCTGTTTTGATCCAATGCCTGTTTGTTTCTTCTCAGCATTTACAACTGCTTTACCTTTTTCTCTTAGATGAAGCTCTGGAGATGCCATCTGACCCAGTTTCAGCTCAACATGAGCTAAAATGGCTGAATTTATAAGCACTTGCAACTTCCTCCCTTCTTGTTTAAATAATGGAAATAGGAACCCATCCTTAATTAAAACATGCCAGGCTAGAGATTTATGGATAACTGGCATGACATGGCAATCAGGCCAGGTTGATTCTTGATTGATGTAGTGGCTAATGTTTACTTTTTTTATTTTGTCAAAATACAAATTGAATAAGGTATGGTTTATGAAAATGTTATTAGTAACTGACATGCATATGACAGTTCAAAGAGAGCTCTAGAGTAGCAGTTAGGTTTGAGTGAGAGCATCTTATTTTAATCTGAAAATGTTCTGCTACAGCATAATGTAAGTGCAAACATTACAAGCAGCAATAAGTGGGTTTTTCTGTGTTTGCAGATGGCTTGTTCAATCAGTACATCAGTCAGCAGGAATACAAACCGCGTTGGGGTCAGATTATCCCCAAAAGTACCAAAGGTAAGAGTCTAAATGGAAACACTTCTTAAAAAAGAACAGGAGTACTTGTGGCACCTTGGAGACTAACAAATTTATTAGAGCATAAGCTTTCGTGGGCTACAGCCCACTTCTTCGGATACAAAGCTTATGCTCTAATAAATTTGTTAGTCTCTAAGGTGCCACAAGTACTCCTGTTCTTTTTGCGGATACAGACTAACACGGCTGCTACTCTGAAACCTGACACTTTTTAAAATTACCCATGCATTAGTAATTGCCACTATAGTAGTTTGTGGATACAGTGCACGAAGGTGATAAAAGGGAGGCTATAGGACAGCTTAGTCCTGGCTTTTACAGGTGCAGCTGATGTCATTTACTTTTCACTCTGGCACAATGCATTTATCTTCAGATTCTAAAATAATGTATGTGAATGCACAGTTCAGTAAGGAACCGTTCACAGAAGAATAGCTTTAAACCAAAAGTTATACAAGGTGGCTTTTCTGGGGTGGTGGAATATCATTTAAGGTGCCATTCCAGCTGACTTGTCTTCAAGCAGTTCTGAGGCTGCTTTTTACCATGCTGGGAGCTGAATTAGCCTTTGGCTGTCCCCAGCATTGGGGGCTGCAAAGGTTGGTTTAAGCTCAACAGTTTTTATGGACCTGAGGATATGTTTTCACATCCAGGGTCTGTTAAGTTCTCCTCTTGCAAGACACTCCCTGTACTGATAGAGAGCATTGTATTCACTGATTTACACATGACAATGATTTTTCTCTGGAAGATAGACACAAAAAGCAATACAATACAAAAATAATCTTGGTTGCTTTGAGTATAAACATGCTGTTCTCCAGATAATTGCTATGTCTATTTTGAATGTTTGAAGAACTCTGGGCTATTTAAGTTGTGCTGCCTCTGCTCAGCTTGTATGGCATGAATGAATGAATTCTAATTTTTTAGAAAAATCATGTATAATAGAAAATCTTTCCTTTGTCTTTCACAAGGTGATGGAGAGGACAGCAGACCAGGAATGAGAGGAGGCCATCAGATGGTCATTGATGTACAGACAGGTGAATGGTCATTTATTCTTTAAGAAGAAAGTTCTGTCCTATTTTTATTTTGGGACTTAATTATATTGAGCTGATACAAGCTCAGCTATAAATATGCAAACATATCTCGTTCCTTTGTATATTCTTTTCTTCTATTAGTGTTGGGACAAAACTCTCTGCTCTTAGTGCATCTAGATTGTTGTTCTGCTTTCCCTCTGTGGAGCCCTACTTCACTCTTCTAGATTTCAGGCTGCTTGTTTTGGTGATGCAGGAGTGACTTCTTCCATAGGTGATCTGATCTTTTGGTTGGGGGAGGGTCTGTTATGGGTGCCCTTTCCGCCCCTATCTGCTGCAGGTCTGAAGACTGGAAGCAATATCAACCTTTGCTGGCCAAGTGTTACTGGTCCCTAACTCACACTGATAACCTAGGAACCTTCTGATTAAGAGCCAGGGTTTTTTCCTGAGAAAGGGGCCTGGGGATCTTAAAACTAAACCAATCGGTTTTTTTTTATTATTATTATTAAATGATTGGCCATATGCTATGAGCCCCTCTTTTCTAAGAACTTACTCTTGGGGGAATTCTGCACTGAAAAATTAAAAACTGTGCACAATATTTTAAAATTCTGCAAAATTCAGTGTATTTTATTTGTCAAAATAATGCGGTATAATCACGCTGGTTTCAATTATTTAGGTAATTTATTTAAACTAGAGTATAATGGACGGAGAATGGGAAGTATTGGAGGAAATCCCCAAACCCGCTTGCCTAATCATGGGACTGGAAGGGACCTTGAGAGGTCATCTAGTCCAGTCCTCTGCACTCATAGCAGGACTAAGTATTATCTGGACCGGCCCTGATGAGTGTTTGTCTAACCTATTCTTAAAAATCTGCAATGATGGAGATTCCACGGTCTCCCTAGGCAATTTATTCTAGTGCTTAACCCCCCTGACAGTTAAGAAAAACTTCCTAATGTCCAGCCTAAACCTGCAGTTTAACATTGCTTCCTGTCCTATCCTCAGAGGTTAAGAAGAACAATTTTTCTCCCTCCTTTTAACAACTTTTTCACTGTTGCTGTCTAATTGTAATAAATATACAAATCCCTACCCTGTAGCTACTTTGTGTGCACTGCTATGGAGGAAAAAAAAGTGTTGTGTTCCATGTAAACACACAAGAATGGTACAGTCCCTGCCCCAAAGAATTTAGTCCCTCAAAAGATAGAGGAAAGGGGGATACAAGTAGGATGGTCAGGGTTTTGATTGACCATATCTTGATAGGTTGATATGTAATAACATACACTACACCTCTACCCCGATATAACGCTGTCCTTGGGAGCCAAAAAATCTTACTGCGTTATAGATGAAACCACGTTATATCGAACTTGCTTTGATCTGCCAGAGTGTGCAGCCCCGCCCCCCCCGAGCACTGCTTTACCACGTTATATCTGAATTCGTGTTATATCGGGTTGCGCTATATCGGGGTAGAGGTGTATCTCCAATTGCTGGTTAACCTTGCTGTTACCAGTCAGAAGACTTCGTGTTGCCCTCAACTCCTTATTTAAATACTCCTAACAAACATGGTTTCTTTCCCCCACCTAATCCATACAATTAATACAATGTAATAAAGATGACTTGCAGTTAGTGGGAAGAGAGGGGCGAGTGCCAAGCCTTTGGGTACATCTGTACTACGGGTCGGGCTGCAATTTGCAGCTTGTGTAGGTGTGCGTGCACCCGCTTTAATCTAGCGATCTTGCAAAAAATAGCAGTGAGGACGTGGCAATGCAGGCTGCACAAGCCTGTTTCACCCCTCTGGGTAGGTACTCGTGCTGTCTGCACTGAAGTCCAGGCTGCCTCCCGCATCCTCACTACTATTTTTAGCAGGCTAGCTAGATTAAAGGTACTATGGGTATGTCCGTGCAAGCTGCAAATCATACCCTCAGCTACAGTGTGATACCCCTTGAGGGGCAAGAAGGAATGTGGGCTTATTGAAGATTTGGGGGAGCTGAAGGTGACTATATTGGTTGTGGGTGTATAGATAGGGAGTTGAAGGCTGTAACAAGTTAAGGTGTATGGGCATGAGGACAGAATACATTTAAAAATAACTGGGGCTGTCAATTAATTGCAGTTAACTCATGAGATTTAAAAAAATTAATCGCGATTAATCGCAGTTTTAATTGCACTCTTAAGCAATAAAATAGCAATTGAAATGTATTAAATATTTTGGATGTTTTTCTACATTTTCATATATATTCTGTGTTGTAATTGAAATAAGTGTATATTTTTTATTATAAATATTTGCACTGTAAAGGTGATAAAAGAAATAGCATTTTTCAAGTCACCTCATACGAGTACTGTAGTGCAATCTTTTTGTTGTGAAAGTGCAATTTACGAATGTAGATTTTTTTATTTGTTTTTGTTCTTGAGTTCAGTTATGTAACAATGTAAAACTTCAGAGCCTACAAGCCCACTCAGTCCTACTTCTTGTTTAGCCAGTCACTAAGGCAAACAAGTTTGTTTACATTTGCAGGAGATAAGGCTGCCCTCTTCTTATTTACAATGTCACCAGAAAATGAAAACAGGCATTTGCATGGCATTTTTGTAGCCAACATTGCAAGATATTTCCGTGCCAGATACGCTAAACATTCGTATGCCCCTTCATGCTTTAGCCATCATTCCAGAGGACATGCTTCTATGCTGATGACACTTGTTTTAATAAAAAAAAAAAAAAAAAAGCGTTAATTAAATTTGTGATTGAACTCCTTGGGGGAGAATTGTATGTCCCCTGCTTTGTTTTACCTTCATTCTGTCATATTTCATCTTATAGCAGTCTCGAATGATGAACCCGGACACATTGTTCATTTTAAGAACACTTTTTTACTGTAGATTTCACAAAACGCAAAGAAGGTACCAATGTGAGATTTCTAAAGATAGCTACAGCACTGGACCCAAGATTTAAGAATCTGAAGTGCCTTCCAAAATCTGAGAGGGGCGAGGTGTAGAGCATGTTTTCAGAAGTTATAAAAGAGCAACACTCCAATGCGGAAACTACAGAACCCGGACTACTAAAAAAGAAAATCAACCATGTGCTGGTGGCATCTGATTCAGATAATGAAAATGACCATGTCAGTCCGCACTGCTTTGGATTCTTATCGAGCTGAATCCGTCATCAGCATGGATGCATGTCTCCTGGAATGGTGGTTGAAGGATCAAGGGACATGAATCTTTAGTGCATCTGGGACATAAATATCTTGTGATTCTGACTACAACAGTGCCATGAGAACGTCGGTTCTCACTGTCAGGTGCAGGGCTGGCACCAGCGAAGGAAGCAGGTGCCTGGGACGGCCAATAGAAAGAGGCGGCACGTCGGGGTATTCAGCAGCTCTTTGGCGGCAGCTCAGCGCTCCGCTTTAGTCTTCGGTGGCAATTCAGCGGTGGGTCCTTCACTTCGTCTCTTCCTCTTCGGCAGCAGCTCAATCTGGTTTTTTTCCCCTTCGCCGCTTGGGGCAACAAAAAAGCTGGAGCCAGCCCTGGTCAGGTGACACTGTAAACAAGAACCGTGCAGTATTATCTCCTGCAAATGTAAACAAACTTCTTTGAGCGATTGGCTTTACAAGAAGTAGGACTGAGTGGACTTGCAGGCTCTGAAATTTCACATTTTTATTTTTGAATGCAGTTTTTTTGTACATAATTCTACATTTGTAAGTTGAACTTTCATGGTCAACAGATTACACTACAGTACTTGGATTAGGTGAATTGACAAATACTATTTCTGTTTTTTTTACAATGTAAATATATTTATTTTTGATTACAAGTAAAGTGAGCACTGTATGCTTTATTGTGTTTTAATTGAAATCCGTATACTTGAAAATGTAGAAAACATCCAAAAATATTTAAATAAATGGTATTCTATTACTGTTTAATAGTGCAATTAATCGTGATTAATTTTAATTGCTTGACAGCCCTAAAAATAACTTGCTTGTTCACCATTAATTTTTATTATGGTTTCCTGGTTTGATAAAGTTCTAAACCTTTGTCACCCAATATATAATTATTGCCCCAGAGAGGAAGTACTCCATTTGCATGAGGCTGGCAAAGAGAGAGGTAGAAGAATCTGAGGAAGATCTATGAGGATAAATTTTCTTGTTAGAGATTGTATTGAGAAGAAGCACTACCATGAGAAATGAAAGCTGTGAAGCGCACTCTAGTGGCTATATAGAATATAGTTTTCAAGATCGGGTGCTTATTTCAAAGCCGCAGGAATGATGCTGATACAAAGAAGAGGGATATATGCATTTTGACATAAAATGTATTAAACATTTTCGGAATGAATGCATTGGTAAGTGTGATTCTTCCTCCCTTACTCAGAGCAAGTTGACTAGCTCAGGCTTTGACCTATGATCATTCTGATATTAAATAACGCAGTGAAACGGAGTCAGTCTTCCAGTTTCTTAAACTGACTAGCGAGTAACTCACTAAATCAAACACATGTACTTTTGTTTTCAGGGAGAACTGGACTTCCTCCCATTCTTTTAGTCAATTTCACCGCCAAGCTTTATGCCTTCTAGTGACAGAGGGTAACTTTGGATCATTCTTACAGCTCTGGAGAAGAGATTTCCTGTAGGCTCCTTGGGAGGCTGTACTTAGTTTTGCTTCAGGGCCTGCTTGGGCCTGCAAAGTTTGTTTTATGTGGTGGTGGTTTTGCTCATGAGGAAGTTTTGCTCTGGGTGTTTCTGGTATTTAATTTGGCTCATGAAAAGGCCAGGAAGGTTGCTGATACTGTTTGTTGTAAAACCTGCTGCTTCTACTAATGGCTGCTCAAGCTTCTTTTTGTGCTGGGCCCATTTATCGAAGGTGTGGGAATTTGGCTAGGCGTGGTTTTGGGGTGTATTTTACAAACTGAAGCTAGTCTCTCTAGGCAGCGTCATGCATGCCTAATGTTAATGGAAAAAGGGGAAAAAAAAAAAAAGGAACATACGCCTTGCCCCACTTGCTGAACTGTTATCACATAGATCCTGGGGATGAGAGGGGATAATAATTGGCGCTTAGCACTTTTCATCACTGGATCCAAGTGACTTTCAAAGATTGGCATTATACTCATTACCATCTGTGAAGACTGATGTAGGGAAAGGTTAAGTGACTTGCTCCATGTCTCACAGTAAGTCAGTGTCGGGAACAAACCCCTATTCCCTGATGCCCAGGCCTAACCTTTGCTGCTTTTAACTGTGTATTTTGTAGCTTATCTACAATTCTGCTCTTGCTGAGTTTCCAATAAAAATGAGCCAGCAAAAGTGAAAGACGTCACGGTCCGCAGGCTTAAAATAGAATACTGAAGCTTATGTTACTCTGTTGGGACAAGTATGATGTTGGTATGTTGCTTCTAACAATTTAGTCCTGCAGGACAAGTCAACACTAACTCTGCCCTCTTACAGGTATTTCTGGGAATAGACTTTTTTTTTATGGGTGGAGATGAAAGGGGATAAATACATTAATATGTTAACTAAAGATTCTGTGGGTTACTAGGTTACCTCTCCTTTAAGGTAATCAGATGATATTAAAAATATTTTTAAAACTAGTTGGACTGCTCTAATGCTACACTGTGAGTGAAGCTGGAGGCTAAAATTACTTTATTCTTTTTGTGTAGTGCTGCTTTCTGGGTTTTTTGGATTTTTTTTCACACATGGGAGCATCTTGGAGGGGACGGGCAACTCTATTCTGTATCCCAAGAATCTAGTCTGATATGCATGGTGCAAAAAGGTCTGATGCTCATGCTGTAATCCATAATGTCCTTCCTGGCTTAAGATAACTGTAGCTTCAAGGTAAGATAATCTTTTTCGGGACCAGACAGTACTCCAGTCAAACACCACAGCAGAACCAGGGCCGGGTCCAGCTTTTTTGCCGCCGCACACGCGGCCAGAATGCCACCCCTTAAAATGTGCCTCCCCAAGCACGTGCTTCCTCTACTGGTGCCTAGAGCCGGCCCTGAGCAGAACACTCTTAATATAGCTGTACAGAAGTATATTCATTAACCAGGTCATGCCCGACTTAGATCAGGGACAATAACTTTATACATCCACAGGCACATACAGTTTAAAATTTCCATTTCCATTTTTTCCTGTAAGATGGACCTATTTTTAAATCACTCTTTATATGGGAGGCAGGACAATTTTCTGTACCTTTTTAGGGGAAGAAAGTTATGACTGCATTTTGGAAGCCCTAATATAAGGAAACATGGGTCATCACCCAAGGACATTCGAGGTAAGTGCTTTGCCTAGTTCTGTAACAGAACTACAGTACCTTCTTACTTATGTAGATTCTGGCAAAATACCCAAACAGAGGAGTGAAGGCTTTGATTTCAGTGCTGTATTCCCAGCTGAACAGAGCTGCAAATAGCAGAGTCATTGCCTTGATGCATTTTGTAAGAGGATTCAGACATCTACTGCTAGTATCTTTATCAAAATGACCTAATCGTGCTTTGTCAGGCCATTTATTGAGCAAATGAGAGGCAGGTTCAGCATAGCAACAGGATTTTTTTTTTCTTCTTGCAGATGAATTCTTCTACTTAATGTCATGATGCCAAACATAGGTTTTAAGGAATAACAGCGTGTCTTTGACAGGAATACAATGCACATTTCGTTACGGAATCATTCCTTGCAGTCCCATAGTTAAGGTTGTGTTGAGTTTTGCACTAGAAGCAGGGATTCAGTCATTTTGTATATGAAGCATACGTTGTAGTGTCCCCCAAATAACAGCACTTGCTTCTTGAGTACAGAATGACTGTTCTGATAATTTACAAGTAAATTCATTAACTGGTTTAAAGTTACATTTCACAACAGAAATATTTTTAATGTTATCTGTCTGTGTCACTGTACTTTTATTCCTAATGATCTCAATTAAATAAAACAGACCCTTCAGACATTGCATAGATAAGGCTCAATAAAATCTCATGCATAGGCAACATTTGGATTAATGGTGATGAAAGCTTCTCCTTTATGGAGAAGCAGATGAACAATCTTCTTCACGGAATTCCACAAAGAACTGCTCCCTTTGAAAATGGATACCACCTCCCATTGTTTCTTATGGGAATGAAGCCAAGCTATCCTCCAGGAAGACCCACCATTTTATACTGGAGAAGGCAGGCAAATTACACTAGGTAGCTAAGCAGCGGGGCGGCCAATGGAAAGGGAGTTGCGGTAGTCAGCGGACCACAGATGAAGGCCTAGTTAAAGGTTTCAGCAGAGGTGGAATCAAGGCAGCAGTACACATGGGCAATGCTGCAGAGATATGGTGAGTCAGATTCAGACAAAGGCATTACAGGAAAAGTAGCCGAGGATGGCACCAAGGTTGGGGTAGGGCCGGTGGAGGCAGATAAGAGGCTTAAGTTGAGGAAGGAAAGAAAATGCTGCTTTTACTCAAATAAAAGCGCTTCTGTCTTAGGACGCTTACCTGAAAGCTGAGAATAAGACATGAGTTTACTTGGTTGAGGGGGAAAGAAGGGAAAGAAGGGAGCACAAGGTATAATCAAAGGTATTGGGAGAAGCACTGTTTGCATTTCATTTGGTTCCATTACTGTAACACAATTAATATGACTAAACGTTAATCTTCCCCTCCCCCTAGTTGTCTGTTGAAGTATTTACCTGGGGTAGCTTATATTAGCCTACCCTATTGAAAAGTTGGTAAGCATATTGAGAGAATTGGGGGAGGAGGAACCACTTCATTGGTATCTTATGCTGTATGAGTGAACCTAGCCATTGCTCTTTAGTACGGTAGAATCTAGCTATTCAAACTGATTGAGAAGCCATGTTATGATTCGTGTGAGTGATTCTTAGCAAGTGACAAATTTAATGAAAGAGCAAGGGTAACTCATTACAGTGTTTGTTTTGAGAAGTCTAGTTCAATTTTAATTTGATCTGTGCTTCATAATGTACTAGTGCTATTAAATGCACTGCAATATATTGTAAAAAAAAAAAAGTAAAATTTTCAAGTGCCTAAATTTCATTGATTCAGTGTGACTTGGATTTCTAAGCGACTTAAGCAACTTTTGAAAATTTTACCCGAAGTCGTCTTAGTATGAGCTTTAGTTACATTGGCCTCGATTTACATTTCTATTGAGGAGTGTAATCTTTTGTGCAGACTAATAGTGACGTGAAAATGGCTGCGTAAATGAACACATTCTCTGGAGATAGGCAATCTGACTGATTTGTTGTGTAGCACATGATTGGAGAGGGTTTCTAAATACTCTTCTGAAAAAGGGAAGCTTAGAGAGAAGTTGGTAGGCAGTATCTAGGTTGAGGCATGGTGTTAAAGGATGGACAGAGTAGTGCAGCTTCTTGCACTCTTGGGAAAGGGGGGGTTGTTGACGATAGCAACAGTATTGAGAGTAAGGGAAGAAAGGGGGAGAGCAGAGTAGGCCTCTTGGGGACTGCTTTTTTGCCAGAATAAGCAATTTAGAAGTACTCTTGAATATAGTTTTTCTAAGAAATACTTTAATTTTGAGTTTTGGGCATGGCAAGAACATTCGGGAATTTTTACCTCCAAATTATACCTCATAAGGGCTTTGGATGGATGTAACAGTGCTATAGCCTCTTGCAAATGTTCACTGGTTGACCTGTAGGAGAAATTCTAAATTTGTGCCATGAGTGGGAAAGGCGGAATTGAGCGGGAAGCTGGAGAGTGATGCAGCATTACTTCTTGGGCACAGGGAGAGTCTTTTCCTATATATTTTTACAATATGTAGCACAGTGGAATTCTGATCTTGATTGAGCTCTTGGGGTGCTGCTACAATATAATTACCTTGACATGCCAGGCCACTGCCCTCTCCATTCAGATCAATCCTCCAGTACCCATTGCAATGCCTGCAAGAAATGACATTTTAAAAGAAAAAATGTAGTTTGTTTACCTTTTGTCTGATCACTTTACTTGTATGTTGTTATATTTGTGTTGTGGGAGCACCCCAGTCATGGCAGGGCCCTATTGTGCACAGAGGGGAAAAATGATGGCCCCTTTCCCAAAGAGCTTACAATCTAAGTATAAGACGAGACAGTAGGGGGTTACAGACATGGGAGCACAAAGAGTAAGACAGTGCTGCTTTCTCCCCTGTTTGTTTTTAGTCTTTAGATCATTTCCCTATATGTCTGTGCAGTGTCTAGCACATTTTTGGTGCTACCATAGTACTAAAAATAAGGATTGTTCACATCTCAGATACATGGTAGAAAAATATCTACTATGCAAGCTGATATTGCATCAGTCTTTTTAACATTAATACACAGTAGACATTGCCTCTCCTGTCTTTTGCATGCAAAACTGGTCTTGATCAGAGTACAGATATTTGATATTCAGAAAAGCACCCTAATGGAAGCAGCACGCAACCTTGAAGAGTTGCCTTGCTCCTTGGTAATTGAAGACAAGCCGCTTTAATTTTGACCTTTGCTATTTTATGTATTTTTTTGGTTGGTCAGCTTGAGAGTTCTGAGGGAGCAAGTGAGAATGTAGCGCTCCTTGCCTGGGATGAGTTTGTTCCTATTCTTATATGTAGTTTTAGTTCTTTTGTACCATCTTACCGGGTCTGTCGCATCTTACGCGCATTTAACATGGACGATTTCAGCTTTATGCAGTTGGCAAAAACAAGAAAAGAAACAATTTTAATACTGTACCTGTAGTGCGGGCGATTTTGCCCGCCATTACACTCAATGTAATTTTGACTATACGTGATTTTCGCTTTACGCGCTGACTGTGGAATGTAACCCCAGCTTTTAAGATGTGACCAACCTGTAATACTTTTAGTGATCTTTAATCACGTCAGAACGATAAGGCTGCCAGTGAGCCTTTCTGGACACAGAGGTTGGAATACTGCATCAGACTTGCAGACCTTGTCCTGGAATACTGTCTGACTCTCAGTTGTATCTGAAGAATTGAGTGAAAATGAGGTTTGCCACTACCTGCACTTCTGTATTGTAACTTGTATTATCAGAATAGCACCACTGGGAATGGATCAATTTTATCTTCTCTCCCTCTGTCTCATAAATCATTGTGAGGTCAAATTGTTTTCCTACAATGGCTGCATGTGAAGCTTCCTTTTACCTTTTGTACTTTTTGTTCTTTTAGGACACACATTACCTTTTTTGCAGTTTTAATGTTAAATTGACTAGATTACCAAGAGGTGTCAATTGGAATTGGAGCCTCATTGCGTTAGTCTTCAAACACTTAGCCCTGGTCTACACTACAGGATTAGGTCGAATTTAGCTGCATTAGATTGATTTAAAAATGACTGTGTCCACACAACCAACCCCGTTCTGTCGACCTAAAGAGCTCTTAAAATCAACTTCTGTACTCCTCCCCGACGAGGGGAGTAGCGCTAAAATCGACCTTGCTGGGTCGAATTTGGGGTAGTGTGACCACAAATCGATGGTATTGGCCTCTGGGAACTATCCCAGAGTGCTCCATTGTGACCGTTCTGGACAGCACTTTGAACTCCGTTGCACTAGCCAGGTACACAGGAAAAGCCCCGGGAACTTTTGAATTTCATTTCCTGTTTCGTCAGCATAGCGAACTCAGCAGCACTGATGACCATGCAGTCCCCTCAGAATCATAGAGTGTAGAATGTTTCTATGATGATAGGTTATTCTATCATCTCCGTCCCTGAGGTTATCACAGATTAAAAGGTGGAAAAAAACAGTTGCGATGACATGTTTTCCGAGCTCATGCAGTCTTCCCATACTGATAGGGCACAGCTTAATGCATGGAGGCATTCAGAGGCAGAGGCCAGGAAAGAATTTAGTGAGCGCGAAGAGCGGCGGCTGGACGCGATGCTGAGGGTAATGGGGGAGCAAACTGACATGATGAAGCATCTCTTGGAGTTGCAGGAAAGCAGACAAGAGCACAGACCCCCACTGCATCCACCGTATAACCGCCTGCCCTCCTCCCCATGTTCCATAGCTTCCTCATCCAGATGCCCAAGAACGTGGGGGGAGGCTCCGGGCACCCAGCCACTCCACTCCAGAGGATGGCCAAGCAACAGAAGGCTGTCATTCAAACAGTTTGATTTTTAGTGCAGCTACAATAACTAATGTGGCCTTGTTCTTCCCTCCTCCCCCACCCCACCCGGGCTACCTTGTCCATTATCTCATTTTTTAAAAATTAATAAAGAATGTCTGATGCGCAGTGCGCCTTGCTGTGCTCTTCTAATCGCCCTGGTGTCTGGCTGCTCAAAATCGGACACCAGGCAGTTTGCCTCAACCTCCTACCCTGCAATAAACGTCTTCCCCCTTACTCTCTCAGATATTATGGAGCACACAGCAAGCAGCAATAACAATGGGCATGTTGGTTGCACTGAGGTCTGACCAACAGCGCCAGCGAGCTTTTAAACGTCCAAAGGCACATTCTACCACCATTCTGCACTTGCTCAGCCTGTAGTTGAACTGCTCCTTACTACTGTCCAGACTTCGTGAGTCATGGGAGCAAGGGGTAGGTTGGGGTAGGTGTGACTGCGCGCTGCTGCCATCTGGGAGAGCAGCCTGAGACATAAGCCTCCAGCTCAAAACAGCAGCGGTGACGGTGAGCTGAGTGGGCTCCATGCTTGCGGTGCTATGGCATCTGCACGGGTAACCCAGGAAAAAAGCACAAAATGATTGTCTGTCGTTGCTTTCATGGAGGGAGGGGCGACTGACAACATGTACCCAAACCACCCGTGACAATGTTTTTGACCCATCAGGCATTGGGAGCTTAACCCAGAATTCCAGTGGGCAGTGGAGACTGCAGGAACTGTGGGATAGCTACCCACAGTGCACCACTCTGTAAGTCCATGCTAGCCACGATAGTGACTCCATTGTTTTAATGCGCTTAGTGTGGACGTATGCAATCGACTGTATAAAATCGACTTCTATAAAATCGTCCTAATTTCGTAGTGTAGACCTACCCATAGGAACGTGTGGTCCCTGTCCTGACTAGCCAGTCCGTTTACTTAAAATGGGGGATACCACTAATACTAGTATTGTGTTTTCTAGAAGTAAACTGAAAGTTTCAAAGTGCAGCCTTTTTACCCATAAGTATGATATGTTGCCTAAGCCAAGACTAAGAGGGTCAGTATCACCATCAGACTACTCCAAATCCATTCACCAGACTTGTCCTCCCTTACAAGTCTTTGGATCCTGCTGAAACGTTTTCACTGCAATCATAGGCCTAGTAGCTGTATGTGCAAGTGTGGTTAGAGAAAACCGATACTGTGATTGCTCTGAACAGCCAGTGCAG
This sequence comes from Trachemys scripta elegans, assembly GCF_013100865.1. Taxonomy (NCBI): domain Eukaryota; kingdom Metazoa; phylum Chordata; order Testudines; family Emydidae; genus Trachemys; species Trachemys scripta. The sequence continues at coordinate 9,161,900 of NC_048298.1, read as the reverse complement.
CATAATCATCATTTACCAACTGTTAACACACCGTGGTATTGGAAATATTGTATTTTTTTTACGCTGTGAACAGAGATAAATGCAGTATGGCAGAGACTATGAATTTAATAAAAGTTGAAGACTTAATGGCAAGCCAAACGTTATGGAGGATGTCACAGATCCCCAATTTGATGGTGGAATAGTGCACATATATAAAGGGGGCTAGGAAGTGAAACTGTTGCTGCAAAATTGAGTTGCTTTGGATTTGTGGTGAAGGATAAAAATACATTTTACTTAAACGTTGGAAGAATAGTTGCAAACATTTAGAAGAAAACATAAAAAAACAAGTAACCATGAATCTCTTGGCAGCAGATAAATTTGTATTTGGAAACACCGTTGTCCTTCTAAAAAAAAATCTTGTAATAAATAAATTTCAGTACAAAAATTGTGCTGGCAATACAATAAATAAAAGATGTTTGGTTTTATTTTGTGCATCTGCTAAAACGCCAGTAGAAAGGGAAGGAATGTTAGTCATTCTGGACTGGGTAATGATGGAGCCTTTATCGCTGAGCTGGAATGTAGTTATGCAGTAAGAATAAAAGCAAATTTGACATTGTTTGTGTACATTTGTCTCTTCGTTGCCACTTGTAAGCACTGAGGTGCTTACAATTGGCATTTACTTTTATGATGATATTTTGAACATTTGCAAGATTTCATTTTACCAGGTTTTCTTAAGGTCGATTAAAAAGGTTTAGCTTTCATTAGATTTATTCAGGTTTGCTATTAAACTTCAACTGGAGCAACAAAGCCTTCATAGGCAGGCATGACATTTTGGCAGAGACCCAATAGGATACGTGGTCTGTGCCAAATCTTTTATTTTCTTCGGCTATCAATGAAGCTGTTGTGGTAATGTGGGTTTTGTGAACTGTGAGAATTTATGTGCACAAAGGGACTTGCTCTTTGCAGGGAACATTGGGAGCCCTGAGCCCAAGAGGAAGGGTAATTAAAGTTAATGAACCAGGATAACCTTTTCATGGTGATGCCCACTAGCACAATTATATAGACAAGGGTCAATAGCCATTTAAATTCTATATCACATTTTTAACTGTGCTGTTTAATTGGTACCGGATTGAAAGTTGGCAGACAGTTGTTATAGTAAACTAGTGCATATTTTTTTAAGAAAAGTACTTAAGTGAATACTTAAAGGGTTTTGAAAGCTGCCCCCCCAATTAGAAATACTTTTAAATTTTGAGAAAAATAAATTTGAACTCTTGTTCACTAATCAATTTGTTTTTTGATATTAAAATCAAATTTTCTTTTGAGGAGATCTGAGACTTCAAAGTTACCAAGCCAGTACACTAGATGCTTCCTACTCCTCTTCTTATCAGAGCATTGAGATTCTTTTTCACTTCTCCTTTGCGCAGAGACTCTATGCCTCTCACACCCAGAAGCTTCATTCAGTTATATCTGAGCATGACTGTCCGGGACACCTGTTGGAGACCGTTATGTTGGTCATTAATTGGTTGGTGGGGTCATAGTTTTAATATGCCTCATACTCTGACATTTAACTTTTGATGGGTAGCAAGCTCTAGAGGAATGGGCTTGGAACTTGAAGTCATGGAATTTTCTGGTTCTGCTACTAACTTGTTTTGGTGGCTTTCCTCACTTTCTCAAAATCTGAGGACTTCATAAATTGTAATTACCTCACTGTTAAGGGAATTAGTCTGCCCTTTTGTAAAAGATATAAGCTAGAACATTTGTAACTGAGTCCATGTCTAATAGCAAGCCTGCCAGAGCTTGGACTAGAACCCAATCTCAGGTTCTAGTTGATAGCTTCTGCACCACATCCCATACAAAATCCTAACACCCTGTTGAACAAGCTGTGCTTATTCACAGTACTCTGAACATGAATATTGTTGAATTTTTTTTGTCCTTTTCTCCAGTACTTTTACAGTGAAATACTGGATTTGATTCTCCCTTCTGAGATAGAGACATTATAAATAAAATCCGAATAGCCTAGAAAATCGGCTGTATATCTAAGGGGACTGTGTCAAGCCACTCTGAAAACCTAAATTATTGGATAAACCACCTCCTTTCCATTGCTCTTTCAATTAACCGGTGAGAGAGAATTGCATTCAGAAGGGAACTTGCTTGAAATTAGTACCAGTTTCCATGTCCACTGACTTATACATGGATTAATTCATGCTGCCTTTTCATCACATCACATCAGCCATACCATCAGGGGCTCGTTCACCTGCACATCTACCAATGTGATATATGCCATCATGTGCCAGCAATGCCCCTCTGCCATGTACATTGGCCAAACCGGACAGTCTCTACGCAAAAGAATTAATGGACACAAATCTGACATCAGGAATCAAAATACTCAAAAACCAGTGGGAGAACACTTTAACCTGTCTGGTCATTCAGTGACAGACCTGCGGGTGGCTATATTACAACAGAAAAACTTCAAAAACAGACTCCAAAGAGAGACTGGTGAGCTAGAATTGATATGCAAACTAGACACAATCAACTCCGGTTTGAATAAGGACTGGGAATGGCTGAGCCATTACAAACATTGACTCTATCTCCCCTTGTAAGTACTCTCACACTTATTATCAAACTGTCTGTACTCGGCTAGCTTGATTATCACTTCAAAAGTTTTTTTTCTCTTAATTAATTGGCCTCTCAGAGTTGGTAAGACAACTCCCACCTGTTTATGCTCTCTGTATGTGTGTATATATATCTCCTCAATATATGTTCCATTCTATATGCATCCGAAGAAGTGGGCTGTAGTCCACGAAAGCTTATGCTCTAATAAATTTGTTAGTCTCTAAGGTGCCACAAGTACTCCTGTTCTTCTTTTTTCATCCTGGGTAGATCATAAGTATGTTTTAAGGTCATGCCTCTTCAAGGCATTCAAATTAACTGGTTTTGTGTTTTTTAAAATCCATGTATGTTCTTTCATTTTTATAGAAACTGTTTATTTGTTTGGTGGCTGGGATGGGACTCAGGATCTGGCTGACTTCTGGGCATACAGTGTGAAGGAAAACCAGTGGACCTGTATATCTAGAGATACTGAAAAAGAGGTAAGTTCACCAAACATTCATATTACTAGTATCTGATTAAATGTATCATCTGTACAGTTACAAAATTCGTCATGCTTCTGTAGTACTTGTGTTAGAGTATTGCTTGCATTAAGATTAAGATTTCAGACGCTGAAGTTCTACTGGACTTTTGAAGTGCTTACATTGGGAGAATATGAAATAAAGTGGCTTCTCAATCTCAAATACTTTTCAGAGTAGAGGAGGGAAGAGGTTGTTTTATTTGTCAATAGCAGAATAACCCACAAGTTAGAGACAAGATGGGTGAGGTGTAATATCTTTTATTGGATCAACTTCTGTTGATGAGAGAAGCAAGCTTTCCAGCTACACAGATCTTTTGTTCAGGTCTGGGAAAGGTACTCAAAGTGTCACAGCTAAATAAAAGATTGAACAGATAGTTTAGCATAAGTAGTTAGCATTTATGGTTATATTCAAGGTGATGTGGCCTGTTAACACCTCTTTAGTCATAGGACAAAAAGGCGGGTTGATGGGCTACAGATTGTTGTAATAATCTGTAAATCCAGGGTCTTTATTAAAACCATGATTTTGAATTTAAGCTCCCAGGCTTATCTTTTGAAAGTGTTGGGCAGGTTTCATTTGAGGATGACATAAAGGTCAGATATAGAGTGATTGCTTTGTGAAAAGTGTTGACCCGGAGGTGATGGGTGTTTTTGTCTTTTATCATGTTCCTATGTGAGTTCATTTGAGAGCGTAGAGATTGTCTCTCTGGTTTCGCCCACATAGTTATTGTTGGGGTATTTAGTGGACTGCATGAGGTACACCATATGTTGTGATAGGAATGTGTAGGACCTATGGATCTTGAAAAATGTGTTCAGACGGGATGTTGATCTTTGTAACAGTGGAGATATGTCTGTGGGTTTTGTATCTGTTCTGGCAGGGTCTGGTCCCATTTTGAGCTGGTGTGTCCTGGTCTGTGGAGAGCTTGCTTTTGATGATGAGGTTGGGGGTTGTTTGCAGGCCAGAAAGGTGTGTGTGTGGGGGGGGGGGGGGGGAGGATGGGGGGGTTCAGGAAAGATTTATTTCAGGATAGGGTCCCCGTTGAGTATTGGCTGTAGTTGTTAAATAATACTCGTTTGGGTTCCAGTGTGGGGTGGAAGATGAGAACTAGGTGGGCGATCGGATGGGATTTTGTTTGTATTGAAGCAGGTTCTCTCAGGGTATTTGGGTGGCTCCTTCAATGATGCAATCTGCTTCTCTGGTGAAGTGTTCTTGTTTGGTAAAGGTGGTTTTGAGTATGTTTAGGTGTATATCCTGGACTTTCTCCTCAGAGTATATTCTGTGATATCTGAGTGCCTGGCTGTAGATAACAGATTTCTTGGTGTGTTTTTAGGGTGGTTACTTGGTCTGTGAAGGTAGGTGATCTGAGGGATTTTTTTGTATATAATTGTCAGTAGGGTTTGATTGTTGAAGCTGATTGTGGTGTCCAGGAACTTGATGCTGGTGTGGGAATGTTCCAGAGAAGAGTTTAATGCACGGGTGGTGGTTGTTGAAGTTGTGGTGGAAATCTGTGAGGAAGTTTGTCATCTGTCCAGTGGATGAAAACATCATTGATGTATTATACAGTGTGTGTGTGTGTGTGTGTGTATATATGTGTGTGTGTGTATATATTGGTTTTGTGGTGCTTTTGTCTAGAAATTCTTCATACAAAAAGATAGAATTCAGCAGGTAGCATATGTGGAAATAATTTGACAGCACTGAATGAGCAGTCTGTCTAATGTCACATTCCAATACTGGTTCTGAAGCTATATCAGTACAGAAATAACTTGTTACTTTCTTCAGCTTCTCTCAGCTACAGAAATAAAAGGGACACTTAAAAATTTGAACCTAACTAAAAGGCTTTGGAATCCTAAGAGCTTTAGTGTTTTTGCTTGTACCATGACCTTCAGCCTGTTTTTGCTTTATATTTGATGCATGAAGCTGTTGGAGCTGCTGCAGTTTGGGCTAGTAGGAAGCAACAAAAAGATTTATAGATTCATAGTTTAAGGCCAGAGGGGACCTTTAGATCATCCAGTCTGACTTCCTGTATATTACAGGCTAATACCTTTCACCCCGTTACTCCTGTACTAAACTTAAGTATTTGCGTTTAGATAAAGTGTATCTTCCAGAAAGGCATCCATTGTTGATTGGAAGACATCAAGAGATGGAGAATCCACCATTTCCCTTGTCTGTTCCAATGGTTAAAAATGCATGCTTTGTTTCTAATGTGAGTTTGTTTGGCTCTAACTTCCAGCCATTGTTTTTCTTTTCTAAAAATCCCTTTAGCACCCATTATTTTCTCCAGGTGATGGTTCTTATGCACTGTAATGAAGTCACCTCTGTTGTCTTTTTGATAATCTAAACAGATTGAGTTTTTTGTAAATCTTCTGCTGTAAGGCATTTTTTTCCAGTGGTGGAATCAATTTCGTGGCTTTCAATTGGACTCCGTCCAATTTTTAAACATCTTTTTTTAAAATATGGACACCAGAACTGTACACAGTACTCTAGTATCAGTCTCACCAGTGCCATATACAGCTCCCTACTCCTACTTGCAACTCCTTGTTTATACATCCGAGGATCACATAAGCTCTGTTTGCCATAGCATTGCTCTGAGAGCTCCTGTTGAGAAGCTTGCCCATTATAACTCCTAAATCTTTTTCAGAATCACTGTTGTCCAGGATACAGCCCCCCATTCTGTAGTTATGGCCTGCATTCCTTGTTTCTACATGTATAACTTCCCATTTGTCTATACTGAAATGCGTTACCTCTGGTGCATCATGGTTCGCATACTTGTGCAACCCAACTGAAGATAATGAGGTTTCACAGGCATGGGCATAAATACCAGGCGGGATTGGTGAATATCTTTCATACTCACCCTTCCCCTCCCCTCCCCAAACTTTTGGTGGGCTGTAAAGGGGAGGGTGTGAAAGCAGTAGAGGGGGCAGAGAAGAGATTCGGAGGTTGCTTTTTGCAGCAGTGCTGAGCATTCTATTTCTCCCCTCTTTCCTCTTGCCAGCTGCTGATTAGCTATTAATAGCTCAATAGGCAGGATGCAGTTGCAGTTGCTGCCTTGTGCTGTGGGAAGGGAGGGATGGGTGGAAAGTATGCCATGTCCTCTTGCTGGACAAACAGGAGCTTATAGCTCTGGTTCATGCTTGCACTGGGCTCAGTTCCTTCGTTCCTTCTTTGTCTGGACACCATTCCTGCTAGCTTTGAGCATCCGCAGGGCAGGAGGACCCTGGCTGGAAAATGATAGAAGCTGCTGCCCTAGCCAGTGCTTCTCCGCTTCCCCTTTCTCGCCTTAGCGGATGAGGCAGGAGGAGCTATGAGGGGCACTGATATGGTGAAGGAGGACAGCTATGGATGGTGGACACTAGGTGGTGACCAGGTACTAAGGGATAGCTATGGGAGGACAGTCCCTAGGAAACGGTTGAGAAAACCGGCAGTAGCAGTGCTAGGTGCTAGGGGGAAGCTATTGAGGAAAGGGAAAACAGGGCAGAATATAGAAGAGGGAAAGGAGACAGGTGCAAAAAACAGTTTGAGGAGAAAAGTAAGGGTTTGGGGATGAGCGAGAGAGAATCAGGAAAATTTGAGGAAAGGGAGAGACTGGGGGAGTGTAAGGAGGATGGATCTTGGAAAGGAGTGACTGTTTTTCGGGGGGGATAATCAGAAGTAAGAGGAGAAAAATGGCTCGGGGGAGAGAGAGGAGACATTAGGGTAGTTTATGGGGAAATCTGGGAAGGCTTCACACAAAGTCTTGAGGGGAATTTGAAGCAGAGGGAGGTTTACAGTGTGTGGGGTTTTTATTGATTATTGAAAGGGGGCATATTCAGAATTCAAATATAATATACTGTCAGTATGTACTATATATTATATGTACTTACATGCTAATAATGCCCATCTTTCTTATGAATGATGGGTAAAACGAGTGAAAAATGGAAAGGTTAGAATTTCAACTGAATAGGTACGCTAAAGAAAACACTCCAGATATTCCTCTAACAAGAAGGTCAGAATATACATAAACAAGTCGCTATAAGGAATAGTCTGTTGACATGGAATGGCTGAAAATATTCAAATAGATCCCAAGAGAACTTAAAATCTTATTTTCTCTTCATATTGTAGTATGTATGTATTTTATTTCTATGCCTTTAGTGCTTATTAATTTGGCACTGGTTTAGCTATTCACACTAAATAATTAAACTGTTAAGCTAAAATATGAGCAGAATGCAATAAACATTTCCCCGTTTATCCAATATAATCTCAAGGGTAATATAAAGTAACCAGTTCTAGGACAAAGAGGTGTAACTATAGGGGAGACAGTAGTGGTCCATATACACCTCTACCTCGATATAACGCGACCTGATATAACACAAATTATGATATAATGCGGTAAAGCAGTGCTGCGGGGGCGGGGGGAGGAGCGCACTCCAGCGGATCAAAGCAAGTTCGATATAACGCGGTTTCACCTATAACGCGGTAAGACTTTTTGGCTCCCGAGGACAGCGTTATATCTGGGTAGAGGTGTATTTAGGTTGCCTAGCGTTTTTTATGAAAGATTGTATTTTTTTTTTATAAGAAGCTGTATTGGCTCAATTGTTTGCAGCAGTCCTTTGAAATTCATTAGTGAGAGAGCCATCAGGCTAGAGAAATGCCTTTTCTTTGTCCCATTAAATTCCATTCATGTTTAGCTGAGTTACAAACTGTTGAAAATTGTATTCTATGGCTGGCGCAGTCAGCAAAATTTGGGCGCCTGGCCAAAATAACAGAACATTGTTTTAAAGCATTAGACCCACACAGGAACATGGCAGCAGCAGATGATACTGTGCTCAGAATTTGGGGAGTAGACAAGCAAGCTGTTGCCAGAGCAGCTGAAGCAGAGTGGAGTGAGCAGGGCTGAGCTCTAACTACCCCTCTCCCTATCAGGGATTCAGGGCATGGACCCAATGGCTCATCTTCCCACTCTGAGTACCATGTGGAGGCAGGTCCCTCCATCTCTGGGTAGCCCCTGACCAGCACCTGGACCCAGCATCCATTCCCTCTTTTTTTATTTCTCCCCCTGTAACAGGCTTCTCTGCATATATGGTAACTTTACAAACATGTTACCTCATGACGAAAATATGTGAATTTAAAGAAGCCTTATCATGGGTCTTACGTTGAACCGTGGTGAGTGTTTGTGGGCAGTGTACTCAATTGACTATATAATTAGCAGCCATACAATGCTTAACATTAATACATTTTAGGTTGAGATTTTTCAAACCTTCCTAGGGGGTCAGGGCACCCAATACCCATTAATTTTAATGGAAGTCTGATACCCAAATCCTCTCAGATTTTCAAAGTTGTCTAGTCTTAGAGCCTATATTATCACATCTGTCATGTTATCCTCATTCACTCAATATCCAGTTCTTTCATTAAATATTGGTATGTTGCTTCGTCTCTAGTTTTACTATTAATTGATAAGTATGAAATGTTTCTTGTTTTTGCGTTTGCTTAGAAACTGGCACTGTAACGAATAACTTTCATATATCAGATTTTAGTTTTCCTGGAAGAGGTCATACATGAATTTTAGTGAAAGTAATTAGAAGCGAAAATCTTTGGCTCATTGGGTAGCTGAATGAAAGACTGCAGTTGTTGTAAGCTGACCATTATCTAAAGTTTATAAATTTTCTCTTCCTGGAAATCCCAAAGCCTCTAAATTGGGTCAGAATGCTGACATTTTTTGGTAGTCCCAGTGGTTCTGATAAGTAAATCAGCAAACTGAATATAATGATAGTTAGTTTGTTTTTGATATTTTATCAATAGTACCATAATTCCTGCAATAATTTATTTGTATTACAGTAGCTTCTAGAGACCCCAACTGATATCAGAGCTCCATTGTCATAAATGCTGTACAGTCACAAAGAATAAAATCCTACGTTTACAATCTTAATAGACAAGACAGGGAAAGGGATGCAATGTATAAGCAAAAGACTGAGAACTGAGGCTCAGAGGAACTAAGTGACTTACTGAGGATTGCATAGGAAGTCTGCAGCACAGTGAGGAACTGAACCCAGATCTCTGGACTCCTTGCCTAATGCCTTAACCATAAGAATATCCTTCCTCAGCAGAGTTCTGATTTAGCAAGGTATTTAGGCACATGCCTAACTCTAAGCATGGGAATAGGCTTATTGGAGACGACAAAGGTGGTAATATTCCCTTTCTCCCAACCTTTGCCTTCCTTTTCCATTTAGATGGTAAGGTCTTTGGGACAAGGATTTTCTCTTGCTATGAATTTGTACAGTGCCTAGCACAAAGGGGCCCTATAGACAGCTGCAGCTTTGTGCTATCTAACAGATTGAATGTAACCTTTTAAAATCTAGAAATCCTCTACACAGAGATTTGTGGTATGTCACCATGGGCACAATACAAACTTTTATAAGAGAAAAGTTCATAGCCACGCTGTTCACAGTATATGGGAAAGTAACCCATCCCTAATATTAGCCCTTCTATATTTTTTCAAGCATGTCAAATTAGAGTTATTGTAAGTGATTGTGAGTTTTTAATTGTTAAGGTGCATTAAATTTGTGTAGGCATTTTTGTAGACTTTAAATCTAAATAAATGAAATAATTTGAGTCTAGTATTACTTCTATTGCAGTTTGCACACAAATACCTCAATTAGTATCAGGTGCCTGTTACGCTAGATACCACACAAACACACAGGGCGAGATGGTCACTGCCCCAGAGAGTTGACCGTGTATTCCTGCAAACATGCATGTGAATACCTTTTACACACACAAGTTACTCATGCATGCAATTGTTTGCAAGATCAGGGCCTAATTTTATTATTGCCCTTGCTTATTTTTATTTACTTGTAACCTCTGCGGTGATTTCTGTTAACCCCTCCCTGTTTTTATGAAGGTTTCTACTCCTCCAACATTGAAGAAAAGCTCACCCCTGCTTCTCCCAGCCCAACCAAGTACCTAGAGCAGGGGTCTCAAACTCAAATGACCACGAGGGCCGCAGGAGGGCTAGTTCATTGGCCCGAGGGCTGCATCACTGACACCCGCCCCTTGCTGCCCCCGGCCCCGCCCCCACTCCATCCCTTCCATGATGCCCTCCCCCTCCCCCACCTCTTCCCTGCCCCCATTCCAACCCCTTCTCCGAAGTCCACACCCCAACTCTGCCCCCTGTCTGCCCCCAGGTGGTGCAGGAGTGGCGTGGGGTGTGATGGGGGCTCAGGACAGGGAGTTGGGGTGTGAGGTGCAGGAGGGGTGAGGGGTGTGGGATGTGGCAGGGGCTCCAGACAGGGGGTTAGGGTGCAGGAGGGGTGTGGAGTGTAATGGGGGCTCAGGGCAGGGAGTTGAGGTGTGGGGTGCAGGAGGTGTGCAGCAGGGGGTTGGGGTGTGGGGTGCAGGAGGGGTGCAGGGTGTGGCAGGGGGTTGAAGTGCAGAGTGCGGCAGGGGGCTCAGGGCAGGGAGTTGGGGTGTGGGGTGCAGGAGGTGTGCTGCAGGGGGTTGGGGTGTGGGGTGCAGGAGGGGTGCAGGGTGTGGCAGGGGGTTGAAGTGCAGGGTGCGGCAGGGGGCTCAGGGCAGGGAGTTGGGGTGTGGGGGCAGGAGGTGTGCAGCAGGGGGTTGGAGTGTGGAGTGCAGGAGGGGTGCAGGGTGTGGCAGGGGGTTGAAGTGCAGGGTGCGGCAGGGGGCTCAGGGCAGGGAGTTGGGGTGCAGGAGAGGTGAGAGGTGCAGCAGGGGGTTGGGGTGCAGGGTGCGGCGGGGGCTCAGGACAGGGGGTTGGGGTGCGGGGTGTGGGCTCCGGCCTGGCGCCGCTTACCTAGAGCGACTCCAGGGTGGCAGCACCTCACTGAAGAGAGAGGCTCAGGACTAGGGCAGAAGGGCAAGGGAAGGGCAGCCTGTCCTGGCCCTAGTGGAGAGGGACACTAGGACCTGCCGGAAGCCAGCAGCCTGCAGAGCGGATTCAAGGTGTGCTGCAGGCTCCTGAGTCACCCTGTGCTGCAGGCTCTAGGCTCCTGGGCAGTGAGGAGGCAGCAAGTGGGTGCCGGAAGACACTCCGGGGGGGGGAGGGGGGGCATGGGGTGGCAGGTGCCCCAAACTTTGGGGAGCTTAACAGGCACAGAAAATAACTCGGGGCGGCGGAGATGAGGAGTTTGGCGGCGACAGGAAGTAACGGGGTGGGGGTGGGGGGAGCTCCACAGGCTGCAGGGAAGAGCTCCGCGGGCCGCATGTTTGAGACCCCTGACCTAGAGTTATTCACTTCCACTCCATTGCTCTCCATCACCTGGCACTTACAATTCCCACTTCTGACCGTGATAAAACTGCATAATAGCATTCCAAACTTCAGGCACTTTCAAAACTCCAAATGTCCGAAATAAGCATCTTTCCACTGAAACACTAAAAGTTTCACAGCAGCTTCACAGAGAAGAGAATACTTACATAAATACGTTATGAATCATGCCGTGAAGGGTCCCAAACCTTGGTCCTGGGAGATCTTGGGAAGGAACCAGTTCTCCACATGGATCACCCTTCTTCTGAGAAGGCTCAATCATTTGTGTCTAGGCTAAGGTTGCATACTCAAGTGGCATAAAAGATATGTGGTACCATAAGTTATGACATGCTAAATTGAGAGCCGCTCTTTTTTATGTTTGTAACACCACATGTGGCATGTGTAATTGCTCTGAAAAGCTTGTCTTTTAATAGAGACCACTGTTTTAGCTGTATCTTACAGTTTATGTTCCTGATGAGGCACCACAGAATAGTAGTCTTGTTCTAGTTCTCTGACCATATTTGGAAGATCACTTACCAGTTTTCTGTATTTTAAGGATTCTGCCATAAACTGAAACTCCTCCCCATGATGGTTTTAAATGCCTCCAAGTGCAGAGCAGAAGACCCTTGGATTTCTTTTAAAAGTATTATAGCATTTTCAACTGGCTATATTAGGCAATTTTTAAGAGGGGAACAGGTCTTTCCAATTTCTGCTAGAGGGGAATCTTAGTATGTTAACTTCAGGATTGATAGGCGCTAGTTCTGAGTAGTGGCAGGTGCCAAAGGCTATTCCCCTTGTTCTGTGTGCACACAGTTGATGAGAACAAATTTCTTCAGCACCATAGGTGGTCTATAAGCCAATGTGAAGACTAACAAAAGTCAACCAGACTAAAAAACACTTCTTGCCTGTCGGGGAAAGTATCTCCAAACAGCATTCAGATATGTCTGTAAAGTTTGTCGTCTTTGCATTTCTTCTCACCTAGTAGAGGCTTTGTGTTGGACTCATGAAACAACTAAAATTGCACAGAATACAGTGAGATTTGACAGAAGTAACGTGATTAGCAATCCCAATTTGGTAAAATGGAGGAGCCATTGATTTTCAGAGCCGTAGACCGATACTAAGCTAATCTGTTGAAATGTACCTTCAATTTAACAATATTCTTTCTCGATCTCTTGTGACTTTGCTGGCAGGAGAGGGTATAATTGTGTATTAAGATGATTATACTCGGTTCGTGGTTAGTGAGGTATTAAAGTTCCAGCCAACTCAGTTTCTTAAGTTTGTTGGCATCTCCCTATAGCAAATGCTGCTTGAAAGAGCATCACATTCCCCCCCCCCCCCCCCCCCGGCTTTTAGGCTTTGAACGAGCTCCAGTATGTTTAATAGGACTTAATCCATGAATGTTCCATAGCAAGCATGTGATTTGGTTAGACACCATATGAAGTAACAGGGCCAAGAGGCTTGAATTTAATGTTGGGAGCCAGGAACTCCTGAGTTCTAATCCTAGTACTGTGCTGACTTGCTGTGTGATTTCACTGCTCTTTACATCTTCCCGATCGGTAAAATAACAAGTATCGGGGGTAGCCGTGTTAGTCTGTATCTACAAAAATAACAAGGAGTTTGGTGGCACCTTAAAAACTAACACTGATCCACAGGAACCCTCCTACCAACACTACAAGAAGAAGAACTCTGCGTGGACTCCTCCTGACGGTCGAAATGACAGACTGGACCTCTACACAGAGTGCTTCCGCAGACGTGCACAGGCTGATATTGTGGACAAACAACATCACTTGTCCCATAACCTTAGCCGTACGGAACGCAATGCCATCCACAGCCTCAGAAACAACTCTGACATTATCATCAAAGGTGCTGACAAAGGAGGTGCTGTAGTCATAATGAACAGGTCGGATTATGAACAGGAGGCTGCCAGGCAACTCTCCAAGACCACATTCTACAGGCCACTATCCTTTGATCCCACTGAGGAATACCAAAAGAAACTACGCTATCTGCTCAAGAAATTCCCAGCTACAGTACGGGAACAAATCTACACGGACACACCCCTAGAGCCCCGGGGTATTCTATCTGCTACCCAAGATCCATAATCTGGAAACGCTGGACGCCCCATCATCTCAGGCATTGGCACTCTTACAGCAGGATTATCTGGCTATTTGGACTCTCTCCTCAGACCCTACGCTACCAGCACTCCCAGCTATCTTCGAGACACCACCGACTTCCTGAGGAAACTACAATGCATTGGTGTTCTTCCTGAAAACACCATCCTGGCCACCATGGATGTAGAAGCACTTTACACCAATATTCCACATGAGGATGGACTACAAGCTGTCAGGAACAGTATCCCTGATGAGGCCTAGTGGCTGAGCTTTGTGACTTTGTCCTCACTCACAACCACTTCAGATTTGGGGACAACTTATACCTTCAAGTCAGTGGCACTGCTATGCGTACCCGCATGGCCCCACACTATACCAATATTTTTATGGCTGACTTAGAACGCTTCCTCAGCTCTTGTCCCCTAGTGCCCCTCCTCTACTTGCGTTATATTGATGACATCTTCATCATATGGACCCACAGAAAGGAGGCCCTTGAAGAATTCCACCTGGACTTCAACAATTTCCACCCCACCATCAACCTCAGCCTGGACCAGTCCACACAAGAGATCCACTTCCTGGACACTACAGTGCAAATAAGCGATGGTCACATAAACACCACCCTATACCGGAAACCTACTGACCGCTATACGTACCTACATGCCTCCAGCTTCCATCCAAGACACATCACATGATCCATTGTCTACAGCCAAGCCCTAAGATACAACCGAATTTGCTCCAACCCCTCAGACAGAGGCAAACACCTACAAGATCTTTATCAAGCATTCTTAAAACTACAATACCTACCTGGGGAAGTGAGGAAACAGATTGACAGAGCAAGACGTGTACCCAGAAATCACCTACTACAGGACAGGCCCAACAAGGACAATAACAGAACACCACTGGCCATCACATACAGCCCCCAGCTAAAACCTCTCCAGTGCATTATCCACGATCTACAACCTATCCTGGAAAATGATCCCTCACTCTCACAGATGTTGGGAGGCAGGCCAGTCCTCGCTTACAGACAACCCCCCAACCTAAAGCAAATACTCACCAGCAACTACACACCACAGAAACACCAACCCAGGAACCAATCCCTGTAGCAAACCTCATTGCCTACTCTGTCCCCATATCTACTCTGGCGACACCATCAGAGGACCCAACCACATCAGCCACACCATCAAGGGCTCATTCACCTGCATGTCCACTAATGTTATATATGCCATCATGTGCCAGCAGTGCCCCTCTGCCATGTACATTGGCCAAACCGGACAGTCCCTCCGCAAAAGAATAAATGGACACAAATCGGACATCAGGAATGGTAACATACATAAGCCAGTAAGTGAACACTTCAATCTCCCTGGTCATTCTATTACAGATTTAAAAGTCACTATCATTGAACAAAAAAACTTCAGAAACAGACTTCAAAGAGAAACAGCAGAACTAAAATTCATTTGCAAATTTAACACTATTAATCTGGGCTTGAATAGGGACTGGGAGTGGCTGGCTCATTACAGAAGCAGCTTTTCCTCTCCTGGAATTGACACCTCCTCATCTATTATTGGGAGTGGACTACATCCACCCTGATTGAATTGGCCCTGTCAACACTGGTTCTCCACTTGCGAAGTAACTCCCTGCTCTCCATGTGTCAGTATATAATGCCTGCATCTGTAACTTTCACTCTATGCATCTGAAGAAGTGAGGTTTTTACCCACGAAAGCTTATGTCCAAATAAATCTGTTAGGCTTTAAGGTGCCCCCAGACTCCGTGTTGTTTTGGTAAAAGAACACTTATTCATAACATTCTTGTGATTTTTGGCTTAGTTACACATGCAAAATGTGTAGAAAAATGGAAGTGCTATGAGCATCCTCTCTGCTCAGTGCATTCCTCCTTGGGAAATTCCCCCCTTCTCCTGTCATTGTTAGTAATTCCCCAGACCCTCCCTCTCCTACATTCTTGCCCTACAATGTTTTCTGTGTGTTTATATATGTAAATTTTTCAGCTCCTGAGGGCAGAGGATATATCTTGCCTTCTGTGAACTGTCATGGTAATTTACATCTCTGTTAAGTGTTTAATCACTCTTGCAGTTT
Organism: Trachemys scripta elegans; assembly: GCF_013100865.1. NCBI lineage: Eukaryota > Metazoa > Chordata > Testudines > Emydidae > Trachemys > Trachemys scripta. The sequence continues at coordinate 9,146,371 of NC_048298.1, read as the reverse complement.
ATTAACTCGCTTTATTTATTACAATTTATTAACTGTAGTACCTGTTAAAACATCTTTTTTTCTTTGAGAGGGGTGGTATTGCATGGAAGTTAGAGGTGGAAAAGCATCTGTTAGATCAGTGGTTCTCGACCAGAGGTCCAGGGCCCCCTGGAGGGCCGCGAGCAGGTTTCAAGGGTTCCACCAAGCAGGACCAGTGTTAGACTTGCTGGGGCCCAGGGCAGAAAGCTGAAGTCCCTCTGCATGGGGCTGAAGCCCAGTGCCCTGAGCTCTGCCACCTGGGGCTGAAGCAGAAGGCTGAGCAACTTAGCTTCACAGTGGCGTGGGACCCTGGGCAATTGCCCTGCTTACTACCCCTTAATGCCGGCCCTGGCTTTTATATGCAGAAAACCAGTTATTGTGGCACAGGTGGGCCGTGGAGTTTTTGTAGCATGTTTGGGGGGGCCTCAGAAAGAAAAAGGTATTAGATCATCCAATCCACCTCACCTCTTTCTTGACTTGTTTTAGAAATGGATGTTTTCTAATCTTCATAGGGTTTTGCATTTTTCTTGCATGATTCATCATGCTGTAAATTAGTGAGGCTATGGCCAGTTACTTCACTTTGAATTGAAGTGTAATCTGAATTACCTCAAGGATGATTTTTTTTAAAGTCTGGTTCTTCAGTGTGTCTTGCCTCTTCCTGTTTCAGATAGAGCAGGCAAAGGCCTAATTGTCATGATAATTAGAACTTTGTCTTTACAGTGGTAAATAAGTTAATCATTCCCAAAGGAAGTTATTAAATGGAAATTTGTTTAGATTTTTATTCAGGGAGCAGGACTTTGTGATACTTTGTTTGGTGTTATGGTAAGGCTTGCTTGAAGTGGTATTTTGTTCTTGACGGTGCTGATGATCACAGTGGTTCTGATGTTTACTGGAGTGAGTTAGAAACTTCTGAGGAGTTTGAGACAACAATTTCTTGGGGCAAAAGTTTAATGCTTTAAGTTGATACATTGCACTGGAACAATGGAGCTATCTGTCATGGAAGGGCATGATCGTGCTTGGTGAGGGTAACTTGTGTAACAGTGCTTTGAAGATGAGGATTGAAACCTTGAATTTCACCGGATGTTCCATAGAGAGCTAGTGAAGAAAGTGAAGCACTGGAGTGATATGTTCTTGATAGCCTGTATGACTGAGCAGATGGGTTACTTTGTTATGAGACAAGTGATCTAGATTCTTCTTGTCACCTTCCATTTTTAGGTTCTAAACTGATGTTTTTGGAACCAGATTAGGGATTTTACATTTCTGTTCACTTTTTAGGGTTATTTGCAATGAAACTTGCACGTTATTTGATTTATTTTAATTATTTATTTAGATTTCAAATTGATGCCTGTCCAAAGCTCTAGACATGCTAACTTAATCATATAATAAACACAATTAGATTAAACCTCAGCAGCATTAAAATCAGGAATTTGGTCAGCCAGCCAGCTACTTTTCATCTAGAAAATGTACCCTCAGCCTTCTCCAAAGGCTCTATCAAACATATATTTTGCAGCATCCCTGGAAGGTTGCCAGGCTGGGGCTATTTCAGACTATGGTGAAGAGAGCATGTTCCAGACTCTGAGCCCTCCTGGAGAAACACCTTGCCTGCCAGTCTCTTACTTACAATGAGGGGCTCTAGCTTGAAGTCCGCATGCTGACCACAGCTGTGATAGGATGGGTCGGAAGAGAAGCAGTCCCAGGCCATATAGGGCTTTGTAGGTCATAACCAAAACCTTAATCTCCACTCAGTGGGCAGCAAGTGCAGATATGGCAGCCCAGGTGTCATTTGTTTCCAGCAAGATGCCCCACTTTATGTAAGTGAGCTGCCGTGTTCTGCACTGTCAGTTTCCAAATGGCTTAAGTTGTAACCCCATGTAGAGTTTATTGCAGTAGACTAATCTTGAGGGAACAAAAGCATGGATAACAGAGGCAAGGTCCACATCTGAAAGAAAAGCTAGCAGCCTCCTAGCCCGATGCAGATGGTAAAAAGTCACTGAGTCACTGCGACATGACTGTCCAACACTGCCAGGGGGACTAATATCACCCCTTAATTTGTAGACACTATTAACTAATGGTGGATGTGCTCCTTCAGTCCACGGAGGGTGATGTTACCTCCTCTGGCGGCTTTTCCCAACTGGCCATCATCACCTCAGACTTGTCTGTTTTGAGCCTCAGCCACTCACTCTTCTCCAAGCCCCAGCATCAGTTAGATACTGTCTGAGATGTTGAATTGCGTTACCTAAATCAGATGAGAGAGACATACAGTTGGGTGTCATAAGTCCATTCAAAACTCAAAACTCTGTGCCTGTTTACTAAACTTTCTACTGGCCCCATATGCATATTGAACAGGAGAGGTGACAGAACAGGACCCTGTAACACCCCACACTTGAGAGCTCTTTGGGTGCAAGAGCAGTTGCCTACAACTACACATTGAGCTCTCCTTGAGAAGAGAACTAAGTTGCTGAACATCAGCCCCTCCAGAGTCTACAGGTGAGTTAGTGGCATCTCATGATTAAGGCTATGATTTAGTCATAGGTATTTTTACTAAAAAGTCATGGACAGGTCATGTGCAAAAATCAAAAATTCATGGCCCTTGACCTGTTCATGACTTATACTAAAAATACCTGTGATTAAATCTTGGGGGAGGGGTCACTGCTGGGGGGATACCTGAGGCCAGGGGCACCAGCTTCCCAAGTCCATGGACTATGGCTGCTCCGGCTGGCCGGGGACCACGGCTGGTGTGGCTGTCTCTGGGACCACCTGAGCTCTGGCCCCTGCAGAAGTCACGGAGGTCGCGGAAAGTCATGACACGGACACGGAGCCCTACTGTTGGTAATGAAAACAGCTGATGGATTTAATACCAGCATTGGACATCTTTGTGCATTGCCAGGAGATCATTGGCCAATGCAGTCTGTGTCATTGCCAGGTCTGTACTCAGATTGACAAGAGTCAAAGAAATCAAATGCATCTGTGAATTATTTCACAACCTTCTCAGCAGTCTTACCCAGAAAGCAAGATGTGATACTTTTTGATAATTAGTGAAAGCAATGACTTTTTAAGGAAAGAACTCATTATTGCTTCCTTCAAAGCAGCAGGCAACCTACCTTCTCTCTGAGAGGCATTGACAATCTCCACAAGTAAAGGTCAGTACTTCCCCACTGGCCTTCACTGGCAAGGAAGGACATGGATCCAAAGTACAGGTGGTGGGATGAAGTTCTTCCAACACCTCCAGAGTCTCATGGAGCATCACTGGTTTAAACTCTGGAGGAGAAGAGAAGGCCCTTGTTCCCTCAAGACCTTACTCTGCTATCACGGAAACAGACAGCCAATCCCTAAATGATCAATTTTGTCCACACAAAAAGCGAACAATTTCCTCTCAGTGGGAGGGACTCAGATCAGCTACTGAGTGGAGACAGTCCAGATTTACCAGATTATCACCTGAAACAAATCTGCTATCTGAGATTTCACAGATGCTATGATGGAGGAAAAGGTTTTTCTTTTTGTCTCCTACACAGCCACATTGTAAGAGTTTTTAAAAAGTCTTTATGCTGCAACCAATCAGTCTTGGCACGAGGCTTCCACTTTCAGTGCTCTAGCTGTCTTCATTTGTTGCAGATCATCTGTAAATCAGGGTAACCTGTGAAAATGAAGCTGGCCAAGACAGCACCCCATCAATGATAGACAAAAGAGGAGTATTATATGTATCCTACCAACCCACTAAAGGAGTGGTCTGTTTGTGGAACGTGATTCTTCCTCAGCTCCCTAGAGCGTTTCTGGTTCCATTAATCTTTGAAAGCAGACCATCAAAACAAGCCTTTTGCCCCAATAGGAGGGGTGAGCCCCAGCCTCATAATGCAGGATGAAATGGTTGGTCCATGATACAGGTTTGATATCCAGTTGCCTAACCTTCACTCCAAGTCCAAAAACGAGTTCCACACTGTGACCAGCTATATGAATTGAGCCAGTACCTACCTGGGATAGCCCTATGGTCGTCATGGTGGCCAGGAAATCCTGAGCTGCCTTAAGAGTCTCAAAGTTGCTGAGAACCATCAATCTGTACATTCTAATGCCCCTGGAATGAGGAATTTAGTTGGCTTATGAAGTGACTTGGTAGTGCCATGGGGCGAGTGGTACACACATACCAGCCCCATGTTAATCTCATCCCCTGACTCTCGTGTAAGTTGAAACACTGTATCAGATCCAGTTTTGGAGAAGAGCTCCTACATTTAAGGCTAGCTGCAATCAACCTGGTTACACCTCCTTTCCACTGAATTCCCCCCCCACACCCCATCCTGTGGCTTATGATGACCGCTATGCTAAAACTGGCCAAGCAGCAGCATCTACCGAAGTTTGTGTAATGTACACAAAGGGAGGGGGGGGTGTCTCATCTTTTAATAAATGATAGATGGTTGGTTAATTTCCCACCATCCAATCGTTAATTGTGAATTGAAGGCCAGTTTCCTTGTCTCCTGACAGCTTGACCTCCTGAGGTGAAACCAAAGGAACAGAAATTAAACCTCCCTTACAAATTTTATAACCTTGTCTCTCCTTGCCAGCTACAACAGAGATTGAGAATTCAAAGTCCGCACAACCATACCACCTAGCCTTGGGCTTCCATATTCCCACTACAGTAACTCCTCACTTAACGTTGTAGTTATGTTCCTGAAAAATGTGACTTTAAGTGAAACGATGTTAAGCAAATCCAATTTCCCCATAAGAATTAATGTTAACAGGGGGCTTAGGTTCCAGGGCAGCTTCCCCTACTCTGCAAGCACCAGGGGCAGGGGGCTCAACTCTGTCCGCCCACTCCACCCCTTCCTCCAAGCCTCCACCCTTGACCCGCCTCTTCTCCCCCCCCACCTCCTCCACCTGTACTTTGCACGCTGCGTCCTGGCTCCTCCCCCCTCCCTCCTCTCCCTTCTAAATGCTGCAAGTCAGCTGATTGCCGCGTTCGGGAGGCAGGGGAGGAAGGGGGAGCCTGCGTGCTGAGTCCTCACTGCTCCCCTCCTGCCTCCAAAAAGCCACAAGCCAGCTGATTGCCATGGGCAGGAGGCGGGGGGAGGAGGAGGGGAAAGGCTCTGATCCGTGGAGTCTGCCGACGGGCAAGAGGTGCTGGGGGGTGGAGGGTGTGGCGTAGGGAGGCTGTCAGCTGTGGAGAAAGCAGGCAGCCAAACAATGTAAGAGTGGAGCATTGCACAACTTTAAATGAGCATGTTCCCTAATTGATCAGCAACGAAACAACGTTAAGTGGGACTGTAAGTGAGGAGTTACTTTGTATGGCAGTGATGTCCCACCCTCTGTGACACTTGACAGTGGCCATCAAATGCCTGCAGTTGGTTGGCTGGGTAGTGATCCCTAGAGCTGGTTGGAAAAGACATCTTAAAGAAAAAACACACCTTTGCTAACCCACCACCCTCTCACTGTCGCACATTGAAGGGCCATTCTCCCCTTGCAATGCACTTGTGCTCTCTCTCTCTTTGTTCTGAGAGAGAGAGAGAGAGAGAGTCCCTCATTTCTACAGTCGTGTCTTTCTCCTCCCCATGACCCCACTGCCACTGTGGCCATATGGTTAAAACATCTAAATGATTGCTTACACGCTTGGTCCCTAACCTGCCAGTCTAACTGTCATGAAACTAACAGGGCAAAGTGCTGTACAGTGTTATTGGAATTGGATCTGGGCAAATGGCTTATAGCAGATAATTAAACATGTCCTAATTTTTGCTCATAGGTTGTGATTATTTGAATAGGTTGCAATTGTTTTCATTTTCCACAGGGTTCTAATTTCACTTAGTGAATGATTCTTGGTTTGGAGGTGATTTGTAAGCATTTTGTTGCAAATATTCAAAAATATGGGATGTATAGATTCCAAGGCCAAAAGGGACCCTTGTGATGGTCTAGTCTGACCTCCTGTGTAATACAAGCCATAGAACTTTCCCAAATTAATTCGTAGAGAATATCTCTTTAGGAAAAAAAAATCCAATCACTCAAAAATTGCCAGTGATGGAGAATCTACCACGACTCTTGGTAAATTGTTCCAATGGTTAATTTCTCTCACTGGTAAAAATGTATACCTTATATCCCATCTGATTTTGTCTATGGTCAACTTCCAACCATTTGGTCATGTTATATCTTTGTTGGATTGAAGAGCCCATTATTAAATATTTGTTTCCAATGTAGGTATTTATAGATTGTAATCAAATCACTCAACTTTCTTTTTGTTAAGCTAAATAGATTGAGCTCCTTAAATCTATCACTGTAATACATATTTCCAATCCTTTAATTATTCTTGTGGCTCTTCTCTGAACCCTTTCCAACTTATCAACATCTTTCCTGAACTGTAGATTGTCTTCACTTCTGAGTTAATTCAGATTCTTAGCTGGCTATTACCCCTAACCCTCCTGTTAATTTAATTCTAGCAAATATTATTGTAAAACACACAGCTCAGCTATACTGGACCAGTCCTTCACTGCTTCCTGGGTGATGAAAAAAGATGGCCCTAGGAGGACTTTTTGTCTTTAGTCTAATCTGAGCAGTGATGTCATTTGTATTATACTCCGGGGGGAATTGTGCACCACTGCGCATGCACCTTATTTTTTTTGCAGAAAATAACTTTGGCTGGAGAGTTACTGCAGCTCTGCCTTTTGCCCACCAGGGGCTGCTGTGGCACTAGAACAGAGCAACCCCAGCTGCCGATAGGGAAGAAAAGACGCTGCCTTCCTTCAGCGCCCTGTGGTGGGGCAGGGTAGGAGACAGGGGAAATGAGGGGACAGACAGTGTGGGGTATATGGGGCAGGTGTGGGGGTCACAGACTGGGGTTCATAATGGCTATTGTGGGAGGACAGATTCGGACAGGGACTGAATGGGAGTGGAGGCACAGGGCCACTTGGGGAGATGGTGCAGGGACATATGGGGCTGGGGTGGCTGAGGGAGTGCAGGGCCACAGGGGGAAGAGGGTGGCTGAACAGGGACAGAGAGAGACATGGGGGAGGGGTGCAGGGACACATAGGGATGGGGGGCTGGGGGCTGGCTGAAGTAGTGCAGAGCCACATGGGGAAGGTGTGGTAGCTGAGTGGGGGCAGAGAGAGACATGGGTGCAGGGGAGGGAATGCAGGGCCACCTGGGGAAGGGTGAGTGCAGGGTCACATGGGGGAAGAGGGGTGATTGAAGGCACAGGGACACATGGGGACGGGGGAGGGGGTTCAGGGCAACAGGGGGGTGGCTAAGTGGGGTGCAGGGCCACATGGGGATGGGGGAGTTGGTGTCGGGGTGGAGGGACACATGGGGACGGGGGTAGATGTGCCTGACTGAAAGGGCAAGGCCAGGGTCTGCACGAAGGAGGCTCCCTAACAATCCCTCCCTTCCCTCCAAAAAAAAATAAAAAATAAAATAACCTGTTCCATATTTCTCCCACCAACACCCAACAACGATCCAGGTTCACTCCCAGTCTCTTTCCCTCTCCGTCAGCTCCTCCATTACCCTTGACTCCTCTGTATTTTTGCAGACATATTTGCTGACCAGTATTTTGAAATAAATTGACCAAAATAATTGAAACTGGTGTGATTATACTGTGGTGTTTTTGACAAATAAAATTTGCAGAATTTTTAATTTTTTTTGCACAGAATTCCCCCAGGAGTAGTATTGGAGTATAACTGTGAGACTATAAATAATTCATTCATGCTTTGAATATTCAAAAGAAACTTCAGTATGTACACAGAATAAAAAAGTCTAATAGGTTCTCTTGTATCATACTAACTGCTTTCCTCTTTTTTTTTTTTTTTAATTTTCATCTTAAATCATAGAGCTGCTAAACAAATCATAACTGCATGCTAAAAGCTGCCTCTGACTTTAATCCTGTTCCTGCATGTCTGAGTCAGATGCCCGGAAAGGACTTTAGCCATGATTAAACCTATTTATTTGCATATGAGTGTACTTGTAAGTATATCAGCCAGAGCCAAAGTACTGCATTTGCTGCCTGAATGAAGAATATTTCTTCATCCTTTTCCCCTCACTTGTGACTAGATGCGTCAGTGGACAATTATCTGCAAAAATTGTACTTGTTTTCTTTTGGTACCTGAATCTAAAAAAAAATCCCCAAACGGTTTGTGGAAATGGCATTGAAGCATTCTTTCCAAAGGAGTATTTAGAGAGAACCTTAAATGTCACAAATTTTAGCCAGACTTCCTGTTTACATGCTACTTCACAGCTCTTTTTATACCTCAAGATCATAGCTTAGAGTACCTCTAAAGCTACAGTACTTGAAATTTTTTTTTTTTAAAAGCACAGGTGGACAAAAGCACCTTGTGGGTGAAATCATTATAGGTATTGAACTGTTGCAAAAGGATGTCACGTGTTTGCTTATGTTCATATCTGTGGCATGTTTGCAGAGTTCATGTTTGTGGCTGTAATGAGGGTAACTTCCAAGTTCAGAAGAAACTTTTGGCTGGATTCTTGTCTTACACTTTTATAAACCACTTAAGACATAAGTTACTCCTGACTTACACCATTGTAACAGGGCAGAATCTTCCCTAGGTATCCATTGTGTGAACATTCTGAAGAAGGCTTGCTAATCATGCATGTTATTAGTGGGTGCTTTTATTTAATTCGTTAGCATTTATCCCACATCCAGTTTATTTTGTAGTTTGGCCTTGTGGGCTAATAGAAGTGCTCTATGCTACAATATGGACACACCAACATCAATTCTTCTGCTAGTCTTTAGCGTCCTTGGCTTCAAGGGGCTTGAAATAAGTTCTAAACTGAGTGGGATGGTGTCATGAATTTACAGGATCTGTGGTATGCCCTGGCCTGTAGATAGTTTCCTGGAAATGCCCCTTGAAGTTATGTCTACACTATGACCTGGTGGTGTGATTCCCCAGCTCACATACACATACTCCAACTAGCTCTCATTGATCTAGCAAGTATGAGTAATAAATAGCATTGTAGGCATGGAGCAGCGGCACAGTTTAGCTGTGCCAAATATGAACCTGCCTGAAGCCAGTGGGTATGTACTCAGCATGGCTAAGCCGAACCTTTGCTGCCCCTACACATTCTACTGCGGTTACACTAATATTTATACTTGCGCTAGCCTGATGAGAACTAGCAGGAGTATATGTACGTGAGCAGGGAAATCACACCCCTAGCTTGTAGTGTAAACATAGCCTTAGTGTGCCAGACCCCCAAGGGATCACAGTCTCTTGCACTAAGTGAGGCTGCAGCACCTCACTACCTCAGAGACTGAGCTTCTGGGCTCCAACACTCCTTGTTCAGAGACTTTTACCCCCTGCAAGGATCAATGCACTTCAGCAAATATCTGCAGAAACTCTATGCAGCCCTTTCGAAACAGAGTAGGATTTATTCGTCAACTGGACTGAAGCATCAGGAAGTCCTTAGGTTAGCACAGAGAAGCAAAGGTTAACACGGCGTTCAGACTGGCCAATGCCACGGCTCCGCCAAGCTGCTGCAGAATCCATCTTCTTTGTCTGTCAAATCAGTCTCAAATGAGGCCTGCTGTGTCTCCGTGAGGCCAGTTCTGATCACAGCATGCGGTTGGTCGCCTCTTGGGCCATTGTTCTGCTATGAAGCCATGCTGAATTCACATGTTCACCTGCTGGGAGCCTTCAGTTGTTGAGTATCAATTGTTCAGTCATTGGGTTCCCATTGGCTTTCCAGATCCTCCAGTGATGCGTGTTGGTTCCGGCCAGTCCTTGAGAACCCGTTCATATCACTCCAGATAGTTATGTAACACATCACTCATGTCTCCTGCCCCCAAGCAATGCCAAGGTCGTAGGTACAGAGTCAAACGTAGTTCATAAAAAAATTACAGAAAATTCCCACATTCGTCACCCATGGGAGCTCGTTTTATAATGGTAGCTAGTTCTGCTGAATCTGGGATAGCATTGACCGGCCTAGAAGGAAGACCAAAATTGTTGTGTTGGATCAATCTTACGTTGTATAAGCATTGTGAGGCAGCAGTGTCCTAATTTGACTTGTTACAACATGTTAAACACTAACAATTTTTTTTTTAAAGCAGAATAAATTTGGATGAAGGTAGCATCATCAAGAATAATATGCACTCCTCTCTTTTCTGAGGCTTTCACTTGTGGATGGTTTATCCATTCCAGTCCCCCGGGGGAAAAAATTATACTTCTCTGTATATTTATGAATTGTAATCTATTAAGGGAAATGGAGAAAAATGAATTTCTGCAGCTGAGTGCGGACGGGAGGGAGTATTTGTGGAATGACAGCCTGCTCTTGGAAATAAAGGCAGAGTTGATTTATTTTTTTTAAATGTCCTCATCCTAGTTCGCTTCAGGACAAGAGTGTTTATCTCATGATGCTTATTTCTGAACTTTATACTGGAGACAGTGTTCACATTCCATTCAGTCTTTTAAAGCACCTAAAAGGGATAAATGGTCAGCTGTTTATTTTTTCCCCCCTGATTTTTAAACAATGTCCAGACCTGCTCCTGAGGTTTCTCATCTGGTTCAATCCATGTACAGCAGATTATCATTGCCTATAACTCTTTATTAGCACAAAGTTATGACATCCAAAACCAGCTAAAATTCCCCACGCAGCCTTTTCTTTAGGGGAAGGCGAATTGGTTTTCTCCTGTCTTGTTACAATGAATCTATTTTAGTGTTAACATTTATTTTTAAAAGATGTAAGGTGCAAAAACAATTTTTTTGTGCTTTATTGGAGTATGCCAGGGCTATGTGTTGCTACAATAATGCATAGTAACTCTGGCATAGATAATCATTTGAGCAGACCCTAAGGAATTGTTACAATCCTTTCTCCTTTTTGTATAGGAGCAAATTATTTGAGAGGTAATGCCCACTATGGTGCTCCAGAGCAAAAATAGCTGAACTTTTGAAAATATTTCATAAGTTAGTCCTTAAGTGGGATAATTGCTTTCTCTGTTTGCAAGTTAAATGAAGTTAAGTCTTAACTGAATTTTATAACGTGGTGTAGCATATTCAGAAGAGATTTTTCATAAAATATACTATGATTCAGCATTGCATGGAACAGTTGGGTACTGTGAGTGTTTTTTTGGTATTCCTCAAAGTCTGGCATTGGTCATTGTTGGAGACATAGTGAACTTGAAGGCCCTGTGTATCTTAGGTACTTTCATGGCCCCTTTTACAACAGTATCTGACTGCCTTACAATTTTTCATCACTGTGAGGGCAGTGCTGTTAACCCCATTTTACAGGTGGGAGGCTGAAATACAGACTGTGAGTTGTCCAAGATTGCAGAAGGAGGAGCCTGTGGCAGAGCAGAGAATTGAAGCCAGGTCTCCTGAGACCCAGGCGATTGCCCTAGCCAGCAGCCCATTCTTCTGCTCCATGGCAAATGGGCTATTGCTGTATCGCTTTCCATGCTACCAAGCAGCTGTGTGGCATGCTGACGTTGTCAGATCCTATTGGTTTTAGTTGCTCTTTTAAGAGAAGTGTAATTTTTCCACTGTCTAACTCAGAGAATCATCCAAGCTATTGGCCTCCACCAGTGTGGGAGTCTGGCATCTCTGGACACAGGTAGCAGTACAAAATGCTGGTGCACAAATCTTCACCAGGAGAGAGAGCAACTGTTCAGATAAAATCGTACTGTTGCTGGCAATGCCTTCCGTATCGCTTGAGAACCTTATTCATTTGCAAGTCTTGGAGGATATTTAATCCTTTCAAGTGAAGATATGGTCAGAGTGTAGAGATTTTCCTTTCGTACTCAAAATTTAGTCACCGCAGACTATCCCCTTGCTTTACTTAGGAAAAAAATGACTTTACTTCTCTTCTTCTCTTGGCCATGTGGAGCCACTACAGATATGGAAGAGGGAGAGCTGACTATCTTCTTCTTTATACATAATCTGCAGGCTTGTTGATCAAATTCAAGTTGCAGAATATTTATTTTGAGGAATACATAGGTGTACCTCTCACTTGTACCTTAATTTCATGCATAATTTATTTGAGGGCCTGTTTACACTGGCACTTTACAGCGCTGCAACTTTCTCGCTCGGGGGTGTGAACCCCCCCTCAACCCCCCTGCCTGAGCGCTGCAAGTCTCAGCATTGTAATGTACCAGTGTAGACAGTGCACCAGCGCTGGAGCCGTGCTCCCCGTGCTGGTAGCTACGACCCTCGTGGAGGTAGTTTTTTAAAGCGCTGGGAGAGCTCTCTCTCTCAGCGCTGTGCTGCGACTACACAATCCACGTTCACACTGCCGCGGCAGAGTGCCTTTCCCAGACTTGACGGAGAGCTCCGTGGAGTTTAGAAACTTATTTCTAAACCAACAGAAGTTGGTCCAGTAAAAGAGATTACTTCACCCACCTTGTGTCTGTCATATCCTGAGACCAGGAGATGATGTTGTAGCCATCTTGAACAGATGTGACAAGGATACACATAATTTACTTGGATTCTTGTCTGTTCCTCAGTTTGCACACCAGAAGTTTCGGAAGAGAAATGGAAAAGGTTCCCAAAGCTAACATTTGCTGTTAATTTGTTTGTAGGCTGAAAGTCACTAAATGTTACTGTCTGTGGCAAGTAGTCAAAAGTGAGATGCCTATTTCATAATTATGTCTCTGTTAAACTCAGGGCCACCCGGGGGGGGGGGGGGGGGAGTGGGGCAATTTGCCCCAGGCCCTGGGTCCCACAGGGGCCCCCACAAGAATATAGTGTTCTATGGTATTACAGCTTTTTTTATGGAAGGGGCCCCCAAAATTGCTTTTCCCCAGGCCCCCTGAATCCTCTGGGCGGCCCTGGTTAAACTAGGTAACATGTTCTTTTGAAGCTACCACTAACAAAGCTTGTAATTTACATGTGCAAATAACTAACTTTTTAAAAAGAGACTATTATAAATCTAGGTATTTAGAGGAAATGTTTAATGTAAAATGTGCCCTTTACTACTAATTGGGTACATCCAGACTACCCGCCGTATCGGTGGGTTGCAGTCGATTTACCGGGGATCGCTATATCGCGTCTCGTTAAGACGCAATATCTCGATCCCCGAACATGCTCCCCGTCGACTCTGGAACTCCACTGGAGCGAGCGGCGATAGCGGAGTCGACGGGGGAGCCGCGGCCGTCGATCCCGTGCCGTGAGGACGGGAGGTAAGTCGGAATAAGATATGTCGACTTCAGCTACGGTATTTCCGTAGCTGAAGTTGCGTATCTTACATCGACCCCTCCCCCCCCCCACTGTAGACCAGGCCATTGATTAGCACTTCGGCTATCCAAAGTAATAGATAAGTAGAAGTTAGCCTTAAACACCTTTGTTTATTTACTTATCCATGATACTTAAATTTTTCTCAAGACCACAGATCATCCTGGTGGCAGAGCCAGGACCACAAAGTCTCTTAGTCCCATGCTCTGCCCTCCAGAGCACACTGCCTCCTTACAGTAGAGATGCCTTTTTATTTGACAATTCTTTTTTTGAGTGGGAGGCTATGATGGATAAAAACTAATCAAGATTTGCCTTACTTGCTGTCTTCCACTGGAAAATCTGTTTCCAAAGAGCGTGGTATGCATGTTTTCGGTAGTAAGTTTTCTCTTCTCCCATTCATAGATGGGGAAGGTATGTGTAAAATTTCCCTCTTTGTCAATGGATGTGCACCATACAAAGCGGGTCTGTGTGGTGAGAGTACTAAATACTTAATAAATCAGTTCGCAGTTTTAGTGGTTCTGCCCAGATTCAAGAGAGGGCATAATCTCAGTGGGGTCTAGCCACCTTGTGATGTTGACTCACGGAATTTGGACCAGTCAAGGCTCTGGAAGAAATTTATTCTGTAGCCCTTTCACCGTATTTGATCTCTTCCATTACTAGTTTAAAAGGAAAGTTATATCTACTACAGTCTCTCTTCCTTCCCTGTTGCTTAATAAATAAGGAGTCAAGATTTTTAAACACTTCCGGAATCAACAAACTCATTCCCAGTTTGAATTCAGTCAGGTCACTCTCTCCACAACAAGTTGTTTCACTGTACTCTTTGTCTGGACAACAGGCCTGCTATTGTAGCTATGTGAAGTAGACTTCTTTGGATGAACATTCTCAACTGCCCACAGGCTCTTTATTCATTTCATCACGTTGCTGTAAGTGTCTTATTCATTTTCTTTTGTCCAGAGTATCTATACATATCTTTCTTCATAAATGGACCTTGTGTCCCCCGCACTGAAGTGTGTTCATATTACAAGGGCATGTGTAGACAAATATAGTAACCCTCAAGCAAGTGCAGGTTTAGACCTTTCCACTCTGGTTTCGATTTCAAAATAAACGACACCATTGTTTAAAGCCATTTTAAAGGAGTTGTTTTCATCGCTACCAAAAAGTGGTAGACTTACTGATTAGAAGCTTCCAGTGGATTCCTTATGCCCCTTTTCACTGTAGTTAATGCTCTCATGCATGCACAGTTTGAGTTTTTGAATAAGCTACCAATTAAGCACTCTTCTGGTGGGCAAGACTTGTACTAGAAAAGATGGAACAAGCTATGGAAATTAACTAACTTTTCCCTAGAGGTGTACCCTTCAGGTTAGAGATTAAATGTTGTTAGGGACCAGTCTGGGGAAGCTTACATTGTTACTCCCCTTGCTGTGCCTGTTACCTGAATACATAAAAAGGGGAATTAGGTCTCCAGAAGCTGTTAATTCAGCACATATAATTAGTACTTTAAAAAAAAAAAAAAATCTGCATTGAGACTTGAAGGATCACTTTGCCTTTACCTTGCTATTCCATTTAGATAATCGGAATGAAATATGTTACTGCTGACCATTTTTGTCTTCTAAGAATCTCTTCTTTTGGTTTGCACCGTTCCTGTGTTTCGTTTACTTTTGAGCAGTACACACTTCTTTACCCTTGGTACCAATGCCAAGAATTTGGTACTTTAAGGTATCAATGGTTTAAGGTTTATTTCTACTTTTCAGAGAAACATCACTTGAGAGGAAGGATGGTCTTGTGGACAAAGCACTAATTTCAAAATTAGAACATCTGAGTTCAGTTCCTGGCTCTGTCACAGACGTTGTGACCATGGGCAGATTGTGTACTCTTAACAGTGCCCTCTATTCACCGCCTGTAAAATGAGGATAAATACTTCTTGTCTTGTCCCTTTAGACTGTAAACTTTTGAGGCCAGGGACTCTCCCACTATGTGTCAGGGTCCCTGTACCTAGCATCATTGGTTGTCTCAACTACAAATGGATGCAATATCTTGATGCCATTGATGCTTGTGTAAATTACTTCATGAATTTTTGAAGTACGTTCAGGCTATACATCAAAAGCCTTTAATGTGAAAACAAAACTGGCACTTAAACCATCAGGTTCAGTATAAAAAAGACTTCACTTGCAAGGGCAATGACATAACAAATGGAGAATCCATAAAACATCTACTTGAAATACAGACATCGATCTTAACATTCCATCTAAATGGCTTCTTTAACAAAGCATAAAATGTTCTACTGTTCCCCTTGCCAAAGAGCATCCATAAGTGTCAGAACTGCATAAATGTGCTCAGAGATGGGCTTTCACTTTTGTGTTACAGGGATGACCTGCTAAAAAGGCTGGGGGTACCTCTAAGAAGTATAAAAACTAGGGCTGGCAAGCGATTAAAAAAATTAATCGTGCTGTTAAACGATTTAACGCATTTATTTAAATATTTTTGAATGTTTTCTACATTTTCAAATATATTGATTTCAATTACAACACAGAATACAAAATGTACAGTGTTCACTTTATATTTATTTTTTATTACAAACATTGGAATTTTAAAAAACAAAAGAAACAGTATTTTTCAATTCTCCTAATAAAAGTACTGTAGTGCAATTGAAAGTTGAACATACAACTGTAGAATTATGTACAAAAACCCCCCTACATTCAAAAATAAAGCAATGTAAAATTTGAGAGCTTACAAGTCCACTCAGTCCTACTTCTTGTTCATCCAATCGCTAAGAGAAACAAGCTTTTTTACATTTGCAGGAGATAATGCTGCTATCTTCTTGTTTACAATGTCACCTGAAAGTGAGAACAGACGTTTGCATGGCATTGTTGTAGCCAGCATTGCAAGATATTTGCATGCCAGATGGGCTAAAGATTCATACGTCCCTTCATGCTTCAACCACCATTCTGATGACAGATTCTACTCAATAACAATCCAAAGCAGTGTGGACCGACGCATTTGCATTTTCATCTTCTGAGTCAGATGCCATCAACAGAAGGTTGATTTTCTTTTTTGGTGGTTCGGGTTCTGCAGTTTCCGCATCAGAGTCTTGATCTTTTAAAACTTATAAAAGCATGCTCCACTCCTCATCCCTCTCAGATTTTGGAAGACGCTTCATATTCTTAAACCTTGGGTCGAGTGCTGTAGCTTTCTTTAGAAATCTGGTATTGGAACCTTCTTTGTATTTTGTCAGATCTGCTGTGAAAGTGTTCTTAAATCAAACATGTGCTGGATCGTCATCTGAGACTACCATAACACACAATATATGGCAGAATGCGGGTAAAACCTTGGAGCAGGAGACATGCAATTCTCTTCCAAGGAGATCAGTCACAAATTTTAATTTTTTAAAAACCAGCATCATCAGCATGGAAGCATGTCCTCTGGAATGGTGGTTTGAAGCATGAAGAGGTATATGAATGTTTAGAATATCTGGCACGTAAATACCTTGCAATGCCAGCTCTAAAAGTGCCAGGCAAATGCCTGTTCTCACTTTCAGGTGACATTGTAAATAAGAAGCGGATAGCATTATCTCCCGTAAATGTAAACAAATTTGTTTCTCTTAGCGATTGGCTGAACAAGTAGTAGATTGAGTGGACTTATAGGCTCTGATGTTTTACATCAAAAAACCCCTACATTGCTCGCCCGCGCCACTTCCCGCCACCCCCATTGGCCCGGCACGGTGAACCTTGGCCAGTGGGGGCCACGATCGGACGAACCTGCCACGTCAGCAGGTAAATAAAACTGGCCCGGCCCGCCAGGGTGCTTACCCTGGTGAGCCACGGGCCAAACGTTGCCGACCCCTGTTTTACATTGTTTTGTTATGGAGTGCAGTTACATAACAAATATATATTTGTAAATTGCACTTTCACGATAGCGATTGCACTACAGTACTAGTATGAGGTGAGTTGAAAAATACTTTCATTTTTACAGTGCAAATATTTTTAATCAAAAGTGATATAAAGTGAGCACTGTACACTTTGTAGTCTGTTATAATTGAAATCAATATATTTGAAAATGTAGAAAAACATCCAAAAATATTTAATTTCAATTGGTATTTCATTGTTTAACAGTGTGATTAAAATTCTGATTAATCAAAATTAATTTTTTTAATCATGATTAATTTTTTTGAGTTAATCTTCTGAGTTAACTGTGACAGCCCTAATAAAAACTCAGTTTTGTTTAATTGGAAAACCCGCCTCTTCAATATAAATGTAGTCATTCTGGAAGCTACAGTTGTCAATGTTTCTCCTAGATAATCAAGCTGTAGTGAGTTTCTTTTCCTTCCTCCCCTTTAGTACTGGTACTTCCTCTAGATGAGAATGGGAGAAGTGCAGAAAGAGTGTGGTGAGGAAAGAGGATTAAGAAATATGTCGAGAGAGGGGATGTGAGAAGGGTATTTAAGCTCTGATGTGAAAGTAGTTAACCTTGCTGCATGTCAGCGATGTACTGCTGAAATTTTCTTATAACGTTTGTCACAGGTCCCAGTTGAGTGCCCCTCTCACAACTCTCTAGACTGCTACAAGGAAACCCAGTGGTGGGTCTGTGGGTGTTTTAAGCCTCTGGATTCTGAACTGAACCCAGTCACTGCCCAGTCTTGGGGTCCTTAGGCATGCTCTCAGCACACAGATCTTCTGTCTTCCAGCTCTTAGGAGTGGGTGCTACTCACTGTCCAAGTGCCTAGACCCTGGTCTCAGTGCTGATGCTTCAGTCTTTTCTGTAGCTTACATATGCCCTCGCTTAGAACTCCACTCAAACTCCACTCCACTCTTCTGGTTTCCCTCTTCAAGGGGCCACATAGTAGGTCTGAATGCTTATTATACAGACTTTGCAGAGAAATCTAGCTCATGCTTTCTCTTTAATGGCACAGGAGTTAGAATACCGATAATTTAGAAAACAGTGAACATCCTCAACATAATGCCTTTCACTAGCTCACCCTTTCCTTGGGGAGTCCTTGCGGTCCCCTGCCTCATCCAGATCCCACATGCTGGGTTGCTTCCCTCTCCTCTTGAGCTGGAGAAAAATGGCCCTGAATAGATCAGCTCCTCCCTTTTTTTTTTTTTTTTTTTTTAAAGAACCTGTGTTTCATCTGTCAGGTGACTCCCTCATCAGTCTCAACACGTGACCAAAGATCCCCTCACAAGGTGACTTCGTTGCCCAGGTGACCTAGGTTTTTCTGGTTGGGAGCCAGTCTGTTGTCTAGAGCATTAAATGTCAGTAGTTGAGTATTTGTTAAATTACCCTCTATTGTTAAGCCATTGAAAGAACAAGGGAAGATAACTAGCCCACATTTTCACTGAAGACCACCACCTCCTCTACAATCCCAATGACTGGCATATTTAGTTTGGCTCAATGGCGGAAGTGCTACACTCCTGACCTTTGTTTTGCGTGACATCAACGGCCACCCAATGCCATCCACAAGGTCAGTTCTCAGTGACTTTCCCAACACCACCTGACCATGATTTACATAGACCTGGAACCATGCTAGAATCTACAGTCTGCTGACTGGTCCTGTTATGTGGCGATTGTAGAGGGCTTGGTAAACCGAATCCCACCATATCTGGCTTGTTACCACCGGTTTGTAGGTTGTCTAATATTGGCCACCAACTTGAACATTGCAAGGGGCTTCAGAAAAGCATTCATTCCTTTGCTGGACTATGGCTCCCAGTTTTGGCAAGGCACTCTTCTGGCAATATTAAGCCAACAAAAGTCCTGAAACCGCAATAGCATTGCTTGAGTCTTTGAACTCAGCAAGAAAAAGGTGGTGTGAAACTGTGACGGTGCTTGACTTTACAAGGTCAAGCCACAATGCCTGAAAGTGCCTCCTTTTCAAACCACCACAAGTAAGTGAAGATGTCATCTCCTCAGTTAATTGCCGACTCCTGCGTGGCAATGGAGAAAAACATTAGGCGGCAAGTCCAGTTGTTTTCACCCCTTTCTGACCCCTATAGAATAGATGAAGTGAATAAGGGTCTTTCCAACACGAAGTCCGAGAAAGTGGCAGAAATGGACAGAATATATCCAAAATTTCTGAAGAACCTTGTTCTAAAGGCAAGAAGGTGGCTGGCAGACTTTTTCAGCAACATCTACTCTTCTGCTATAATACCAAAAGAGTGGAAGATAGCCAAGCTCATAGCCCTTTTGAAGCCTGGAAAAGAGGCCACTGATCCAAAAAGCTACCAGCCTATCTCCCTCTTTAGCAGTTGCTATAAACTGTTGGAGTGGCTCATGCTTCAAAGGTTACAGCCAATACTGAAGCAACGGGTCCCCAAAGAGCAGGCTGGATTTAGAACCAATCACAACTGCTGTGACCAGGTGCTGGTCTTAA
The DNA here is from genome assembly GCF_013100865.1 of Trachemys scripta elegans. NCBI lineage: Eukaryota > Metazoa > Chordata > Testudines > Emydidae > Trachemys > Trachemys scripta. The sequence continues at coordinate 9,126,850 of NC_048298.1, read as the reverse complement.
CCAGCTACATAGAATCTGGCTACCAGTGAAAATTTAAAACATTGATCTGTCTTGTGCATATGATACTGTATGGCACAAAGGTCTCCTGCTGACGTTATCATTAGCTTTTCCATGGCAGTCAGCCATCAGACTCATCACCAAGATGCTGAGTAACGGAAGATTCATCTTGGTAAATCTGTCCACAAATTATAGCAATTGAACAGCCGCCTCCCAGAGAGGTATGTTTTAACACCTGCACTAGTCAGGCTCTATACCAACAACATTCCAGCCACATCTTCCTGTAAATTCATCTGTGCAGCCACAAAACCACAAACCTCCTCTCTGAAGGCCACATCAAAGGTCATGAACAATGACCTCCAGACACTTGTAATGTATTTCAGAGGTTGGTGACTGAAACAGGGTGCTTCAGAAATACTCCTCTCTGGCTTCCACTCGAATAACCATGAGGCCAAAGTGCTGCTGAAAGTGGACTTTTGTGGTCTGCCTCTTTCACCTGACCACAATCCATGGTATCTTTGTGTTACCTTTGATTGGATGCTGAACTGTTGCCAACACCTTGAAAACAAAAAGAAAATCGAGACAAGGCTTAAAATCATCCAGAAGCTTGCTGGCATATCCTGGGGATGTGATATATGCACGCTTCGAACATCAGTACAAGCCCTGGTCTTGCCAATGTGGAGTATTACACACCAGTTTTGGTGCAAGCAGCTCTCGCACCAATCTCATTGACATTGAAATCATTGCCGTGCTCAGGATTATTACTGGCTCTCTCAAATCAACACCAGTACTATGGCACCCAGTTTTGGTGGGCATTGTGCCAGCCAACATCAGGTGGGAGGTTGCTGTGGTCCGGGAGTAAGACAAGATCCTGATGGCTCATGACCTCAATTCACTGCCACTCTCCTGACTCAAATCCAGGAAGTCTTTCTGGATCCATGCATCAGCCCTACGTGCCAATAACAAGGATGCCAGCACTCTCTGGCTCGAATTGTGGGCCCCTTATGACATCTCAAACAAAGACCTGATTGAAGCTCCAACGAAAAGTCCTGGGATTTCGTCTTTCTCAGAGGCAGTAGATGATACTCAACTGCGTTTTGAACAACACGCAGAAGGTGTGGATCCCTCCTCCACAAATGAAAAATCCCCAAATTGTGACTCTGGTATGGTACAAAACCGTGTGATACATCATGGATAACTGCCCCATATACACCTCTACCCCGATATAACGCAACCCAATATAACATGAATTTGGATATAATGCAGTAAAGCAGCACTCCAGGGGGCGGGGCTGCGCGCTCCAGAGGATCAAAGCAAGTTCGATATATCGCGGTTTCACCTATAATGCGGTAAGATTTTTTTGGCTCCCGAGGACAGTGTTATATCAGGGTAGAGGTGTAGCTTACAGTGGTGGCAGAAGGAGGATCTGCCTAGTTACCCTAGAAATATTAAAATGGCTTTCAAATCTCAAGAGTCCATTTTCTCAGCCTGTTGCTTTTCAAATGTCATTTGAAAGAAGAAGACTAGCCCCACATTTCTGACTGGAGTTTGGCTGCAGAAAGATCAGTCTCACACAGAATTAATTTTTTTTTTTATAGATTTCCCCAAATTGTCACAATGCTATATATTGCTTTTGTTTAAAATAATCTTGTTGCCTACTGGTAACATAACTGCTATGTAATCTTCAGAAAGGTGTGTTCGTGCCTGTGATGTGATAGCATATCCTATTTATAAAATGCAAGAGAAATTCAGTATGGTTTTTTATAACATTTCAACAATTTAGGGTTGCAGGAAATGGTGCTTGCAATATTTATTCCTTTTTTTAACACAATTTGAATTCTTGTCCTTGAAAACACTAACATTAAGTCTCTTGGTTGAGGCCAACACTTACGTTTTTTGGTCATTATTCATCTCTAAAATATACTGAGGCAGTTTCACATTGTGTGCTTAGACTTCAAAAGTAGTTTTAGAAGTATTTCTTGTCCTGGTATTGTATAATTGTGATTTGCCTTATGACATTTTAGATAAGATTTTACATAGTGGACTAATTTCATTTATGCTGCTGGCTATGTCAAGTGTCATAATACCACCTCTGAATGAGGGATTCCCTAATTGGGCTTTTATTAAAGCTGAGGTACATAAGGTGCAGTTGGTTTTCTTCTGTAACTGATCTTTTAATAAGGGAAAACTTACATAACACATTCATGCTGGGGCAGAGGATTTTTGTATATTTCAATAAAGGTAGATTTATTTATTGGCTTATTTTAATCCTGTCACACTACTACAGACTAAAACATCTCATTCTTTATTTGAGCTTGATTTTATTTATTTATTTTTCCCCATTGCTCATGGAGGTTTCTGGGCTAAGCTTTCTTAGTTAACACTCTGCATATCAGTGCAGGCTCCTGACACTCTTTCATTTTGAGTCATTTGTACTTCTCACCTCCTAGCTTTTAGACTCTCCAGCTCTAATATTGAGCTTGCTGGAGAGCTATATTATTCAGTGTTTGGGTTTCTTTTTGTCAGAATGCTAAAATTACTCAAAGAACTCGTCCTCATGCCCAACCAAACACCTAAAATGGCTGACAAAAGCAAAATGTCTTAAGCTCTCACATCACTTCCAGATGTTGTTCCAAGTGATTCAGAGCAAGCCAAGGTTAAGATCAAATAAACTGTTAGTGTATAACCTGGAAGGGCGAAAAAAGCCTTTCTTCTCGTAAAATCTTATGTGAATAATAAAGTACATGAAACCTTGAACAAGTCTTTGCACACTTGGGACTCTGACAACACGCACACACGCACACACCCAGCACTTTTATACGTACTCATACATTGGAGTATGGAGTCACTTTATGGCCCATGCTCTGCAGCAGCAGAGTGGATACTTTCTGTATTATTTTTTAACTTTCTTGTTTTCTCAACCAAGGATAGAAACGTTGGTTATGTCATATCTTGCATATTCAGGTTTGATTGTATTCAGCCCTCTTGGTTGGATAGATTTTTCTGTAAATTTTGGAATTTTGGTAACTCCAAGTTTTTTTAGCAGCAGATCATGACCAGTAGTTTTTTGACTTGCAGTAGGGAATTCCTTCTTGAAGTAGTTTTACCTGCATAGGAAGAACAGTTCTTGTATTTTTTGCATCCAGATCCAGTCCAGGGTGTAGCTAACTGTGAATATCTGGAAAGTGTTGATCAGAAAACAAAAGTGGAGCGTTCTGATAGCAGGTCAGAGATTTTGCTGGATGAATGTTGAAGTTTCCATCAGAAGTTTCTCTGAGAAGCCTTTGGTATCTGGGAGCCAATGGATTAGCAGGATACCATGTTAGTCACTTCTTCCTTTTTAATGTTGGAAGGGACCATTGTAATTCTCTAACCTCCCGAATAGCTCAGGTTTGGGGATTTTACTTCATCAAGCCCTGTAACTTGTGGCTAAACTGAAGAATATCTTCTAGAAAGACTTCCATTCTTGATTTTAAAGATTTAGTTTTGGTGAATCTATCATATCTCTTGATAGGTTGTTCCATTGGTTAAGTACCCTTACTCTTAAAAATTGGCACCTAATTTTCAGTTTGTCTAGTTTCAACTTCCAGTTGTTGGATCTTGTCATGTCCGTCCTGCTTAATTAAGGAGACCGCTGTTATTACATCATCATCCCATGTAGGCATTTATAGGCTATGATATTTGAACTTGTGCATTGAGTGGATCAGCTATTGTCATTTTAATATCTTAAGTAGATTTCACATGCACCTGGAAATTCACTCTTTTAAGGTTAAGTTCTCAAAAAACTGCAGGTCATAAAATTAGCTGGAAAAGACGTGTATTAGGTCATAATGTCATTGCTTTTCTAAAGTGAACTGGACCTTTACAATGTATGAATAGCATGTGCCCATGCTGTAGGGCAGGGGTGGCTAGCCTGAGAAGGAGCCAGAATTTACCAATGTACATTGCCAAAGAGCCACAGTAATACATCAGCAGCTCCCAGCACCTCCCACCCACTGATCAGCTCCTCCCCGCTCCTGCCCATCAGCCGTTTCGTGGTGTGCAGGAGGCTCTGGGGGGAAAGGGGATGGAGCGAGGGCACGGCAGGGCTCAGGGGAGGGCACGGGAAGGGGTGGAGTGGGGGCAGGGCCTGTGGCAAAGCCAGGGGTTGAGCAGTGAGCACCCCCGGCACATTAGAAAGTTGGTGCCTGTAGTTCCAGCCCCGGAGTCGGTGCCTATACAAGGAGCCGCATATTAACTTCTGAAAAGAGCTGCATGTGGCTCCGGAGCCACGGGTTGGCCACCCCTGCTGTAGGGAATATCACTGGGGATGGAAATAAAGAATTGTATGTATTCTCCAAAGCAGATTATTTTATAAGGCTATATAATTGTTGAGTATTTATTTACCCTGACTGAGCAAATATCTGGGGCCCTAATAAATGTATTGTGCCTATTAAAATGTTTTCTAACTTCCTTTTTTAATAGAATGGTCCTAGTGCCAGATCTTGTCACAAGATGTGCATCGATATTCAGCGAAGGCAAATCTACACACTGGGCCGTTATCTGGATTCCTCCGTGAGGAACAGTAAATCTCTGAAAAGCGATTTCTACCGTTATGACATTGACACGAACACATGGATGTTGCTAAGTGAAGACACTGCAGCAGATGGAGGTCCCAAGCTGGTGTTTGATCATCAGGTCAGGTGCAGAGATAAACATTGAGTGCACTTTTACTTCACAGGCTTTGCTTAAAACATTTCTTACTATAGCCCATTACTAGAATTGAGAAAGTGTGTGCACCAGGTAATGCAACTAAAAAATATATTGGGAGAAATGGATATGATGTATTTTTTTAAAAATGTATGTTCCTAACTAGCAATGTTAATGTTACAATCTAAAAAACCTACCCTATTTTTTTTTTTTTTTTTTTTTTTTTAAGAACATGAAGTTATTTGTTAGTATCTTGTAATCTCCTATGAAGATCAAGAAACAATGCAGTTATGTCTGGGAAAGCTAGTCTTGCACAGTGATGTCTTGTCAGTGAGTAACAGTTGCTCGTCACTGGGATTGTGGCACCGCAAACATATTGTAGCCAGTGTTGGGTGTTACTGTGGACAGCAGTGCAAGAGCCAATGCAGATATTGGAAAAAGAGCTTGGTTTTTGATCAAAATTTGGCCTACTTTTTAATTTAAAAAGAATTATGGTGTGTGTGCGCGTGCGTATACACGTATATGCACTTCATAGGCATAGGAATTCATTACGGAATTGGCTGCCAATTTTTCTTTGGAGTATTGTACCTTGAAGAATTCAAATTCAAATTAAATTGATACTTTTTCCTACCTTTTGTGCCAAGCTGTGATCTAACCTGTGCTGAGGAGCCACCTAATGCTGTTGTAATTCCATCTGTCCTCCTTCCCTGCGTCCCCTGCTTTTTCCTACTTTTTTGTAACTCCGTTTGTTGTTTCATATCTGAATTAAGTTTTTTGGAGGCAGGGACCACATTGTCGTCTTTGTACTGAGAGGCACTTTTTGGGTGTTGTAAAATAGTTATGTTTCAAGCTTTAGAGATTGTTTAATAACAGTACATATCTCTTAACATCTATATTGCCATAAGACCTAGAGACCTTACAAGGTCAGAGCCCTGCTGTTTTAGAAATAACAAGTAGATGAGACAAACAGGAAGGCTGCTGGAGGAAGAGGGGCAGAGTTGAGCATGGGGTAACAAAAAACATAGGCCATTTTAATCCTAGCTGTGTGTGCAGTCCTTGGCCAGTCCTCAGTAATCTTGACTCCCCCTGCCTCGCCGTTATCAGATGGTAGCTTTTTGTATATGTTATGACAGAGGTTATTGCAAACAGTAGAGTTAAAAAGCAAACCATTGACGACTTCATTTTTACTCTTGTACATCAAATTTTGAAAACATTATTGAATACTCCGAGGTGACCAAAGTGCAGCCTGTGGTTGCCCTCATCTTATGCAGATGGGGAGAACGGAGCCACTAGACCCTGGCATGCAGTGTTGCTTCATGTGGGCAGCCAAGCCACATTGTAAACTAGGGGCCAGTAATCTCTGTGCACTGCATCTGTATTCCCCATGGAGTTAGCTGCAAACTGCTTCATTTACTACAGATTAAGGAAGGAGGATGTGCTGATGTTAACTCATGCTGAATACTGCTGTTCTACTGGTTACCTCAATGAGCTAAGGGTTTTTTATCTGCTGATATGAAATATTAATGTATTCTTCATTAAACAAATCTAGTTTAACATGCATCTCTTGCTTCCTACAGATGTGTATGGATTCAGAAAAACACATGATCTATACATTTGGAGGTAGGATTTTGACATGTAATGGCAGTGTAGATGACAGCAGAGCCAGTGAACCTCAATTTAGTGGATTGTTTGCTTTTGACTGTCAATGTCAAACATGGAAACTGTTGAGAGAAGATTCATGTAATGCTGGACCTGAGGACATCCAATCCAGAATAGGACACTGCATGTTATTCCATTCGGTAAGAGTTAACTTTGGATTTTAAGTTGTAATGCCTGGTTTTAGGGGGTGATACCTGTTCAACTTCATTGAGCACATTAATCTTTCTTCAGATTATTCTTTTGGGTGAGAAGTAAAACAGATATTAGCCACTTATAATCATTAACACTGGCACTGTTTGTAGGAGACAGTGGTAGTAATGTGTGTTTTTGTATACTTTTAAAATTCACCTTGTGATTTAGTTTGAAATGGTAGTAGTCATCTGAACTGTATGTAGTAGTGCGCTGACATTAAACAACTGTCGCATTCCCTCCTCTCCCTCTCCCTTCAGGGATGCTGCATTTCCGGGGGTCTCAAGTGATCTTTGCTAAAAGTTGGTAAAGCATTTTGGGATCCTTTGGCCTGATAGATGATGCATATTATTAATGGCAGCAGATGGTGACTTGTAGATATATCCATGTGTTTGAGTTTGAGAAAATAAGGGCCTGATTGTCAAAAATGTTCATTACCCAGCAGCTTCTTGTTCTTGAAAGGCACTAGCACAGTGGTCCCCAACCTTTTTGTGACCAGTAGCACATTCATGTTTTCAGAAGAGTGTGGCGGGTGCCAACAGTTTTTCAAGGCTTATTTTGTATTTGTACATTAAATAATACGAAAAACATCATATTTAATATTACATAAGATATGAATCCAGAGAGAAGCTGGAGAGAAACCGCGAGGACAGAGAACACCGGCGCCCGCAGCCCCGGAGTACTTTGTCCCCAGCTGGCGCAGGACCCTGGCTTCTCTCCCCTGCTGGGCACTAGGCAGGCCCCCCGCCTGCCGGGGCAGGGCCGGCTCGAGGTTTTTTTGCCACCCCAAGCAAAAAAAAAAGTTTTGGCTGCCCCCCACCCCAGCCCTGGGGTCGTCCCCCCCCCGGACCCTCCCCCACCCACGCTCAAATGCACATGGAAGGCATAGGGACTAACCCTCAAACCTTGTACCTGGAAAGGGATGGGGATCTAGTAAAGAGGGTTCAGGCAGAGGTGTGGAGGTGCTTGGGGGCTCTACACTGGCAGAGAAGCGGGGTGTGATGTATTTGCGGAGGAGGGTGGAGGAGGAGGAGAGAGAGGTTATCAGGAGGGTTGCAGGAGAAGAGGTGCAGGGGAAGGGGGAGGTGTGGGAGGAGAGGGCTAGGGGAGAGGTGCGGGTGAAGGGAGAGTACAAGGGGAAGGGGTTCGGCAAAGGAGTGATGCGGGGAGGTACAAGTGAAGAGGCCGCGAGCGGGATGGGGGGGGTGCAAGGGCTGAGAGGGGCAGGCGCTGACAGCTGCTTCCCCAGCCCCATGCAGGCAGAGCTGAGAGGACAGACACTGACCCCCAGCTGCCCAAGCCGCAGGGGTCCCCCGGCGGGGCAGTATCCCCCACTGCCCCACTCGGAGCCGGGCTCTGCCTCTCCCCGCCCCTTGCGCTGTGGGGGCCCGGGGCAAGCAGCGCGAGGCTGAGGCTGGGGAGGTGTGCAGCGGGCTGGGTCCAAGGGCAGGAGGGGGCAGCTCCCTGGCAGCTTGGGCTGCCCAGCCACTCGCCCCATCAGCGCGCGAGCTGGGATCCGCGCCCCCTGCCCAGCCCGGCGGCACCCTGCACAGCTCACTCGGGCGGGGAAACGTCGCGCTGCCCTGGGGAGACTCAGAGCAGCAGCAGTGGTGGTAGCGGTGGTGGCAGCAGGACCCCTTCTCCCTCCTTGGAACCCTGGCCCCGCTTCCCTCCCTCCCCGGCTCCTCACACACTCCAGGAGCCCCTCTCACCGCCGCAGCCCAGGCTCGCCTCCAGGGGACGATGCTCTGGCTCTCCAGCAGCAGGGCTCTGGCCAGGGCTGGCTCCTGGCTTTTTGCCGCCCCAAGCAGCCCCAGAGTTCTCTGTCCCCGGCAGGCCCGGGGCCACGGCTTCTCTCCCCTGCTGGGCACTAGGCGGGCACACATAAATGCCCCGGCGGGTGCCATGGCGCCCACAGGCACCGTGTTGTGGACCACTGCTCTAGCGGGTACTGAATACTCTTGTAAATCTGGTTATTTCATAAATTCCAAGCCCAGAAGGGACAACTGTGATCTTTTAGTCTGACCTCCTATGTAACACATGCCATAGAATTTCCATGAATTAATTAAATGTTTGAATTAAAGCTACCTTTAAGAAAAACATTCCAGCTATGATTGAAAAATTGCCCGACTTGGAGAGTCTGCCACAACCTTTGGTAAATTGTTTCAATGGGTAATTCCTTCACTATTAAAAAATTATGCATTATTTCCATGCTGAATTTGTCTAGTTTTGACTTCCAGCCGTTGGATCTTGTTATACATTTGTCTGCTAGGTTGAAAAGTCCATTTATAAAATTTTTGTTCCCCATGTAGGTACTTATAAACTGCCATCAAGTCCACTCTTAACCTTCTCTTCGTTAGATTCAAGCAGCTCAGTCTCTTTAGCTTGAATCATTCTCATGGCTCTTCTCTGAACCCTCTACGTCTCTATCAACCTCTTTCTTGGATTATGGGGACCAGAACTGGTTACTGTACTTATGTCGGAGCTTAAATGTGATCGGAGCTTTTTGAAAATCTGCCCTCAATTGTGGGCACTGAGGATTTTCAAAAATGTGTCCTTAAATGCCTAACCGCTATTCAGCTGTACGTTTATCTAAGAATTGTGGTGACAATATGAACTTTATGATTGAAGTTAAGCATGGTTTTTACATATTACCAGGCCTCTGAGATTAGATTTTTACAATATGTATAGATTAGTAGTATATTCTATTTTTCACTGTTTTAATACTGCCAACATAAAACATAAAATTTAAATTGTAGTGATTTATTGTGTTTGTATTTTGATCCCTTAGGAATTCCTATCTCTGTTCATTTAGTACAGGTGCGGGCAAACTTTTTGGCCTGAGGGCCACATCGGGTTTCTGAAATTGTATGGTTAGGGGAGGCTGTGCCTGACCCTCCGACTCCCCCCCCGCTTCTTGCCCCCGACGGCCCTCCCCCGGGACTCATAGACTTTAAGGTCAGAAGGGACCATTATGATCATCTGGTCTGGCCACAAAGCCGTCCCTACCCTTTCCCTTGACTCTGCTGTTGAAGTCCCCAAATCCTGTGGCTTAGTGACTTCAATTGGCAGAGAACACTCCTGCTAGCGATCCCTGCCCCATGCTGCGGAGGAAGGCGAAAAACCTCCAGGGCCTCTGCCAATCTACCCTGGAGGAAAATTCCTTCCCGACCCCAAATATGGCGATCAGTAAAACCCCGAGCATGTAGGCAAGAGTCTCCAGCCTGACCCTTGTTAGCCATTATACTATTTACCTGCCATGGCACGGTATTCCTTTGGCTAAAATCATGTTTTTCCATTAAACCATTCCCTCCATAAACTTATCTAACTTAATCTTAAAACCAGACAGGTTCTTCGCCCCCACCGTTTCCCTCAGAAGGCTGTTCCAATATTTCACGCCTCTAACGGTCAGAAACCTTCGTCTAATTTCAAGCCTAAACTTCCCCACAGCCAGTTTATATCCATTCGTTCTCGTGTCCACATTAGTACCGAGCTGGAATAATTCCTCTCCCTCCCTGGTATTTGTCCCTCTGATATATTTAAAGAGAGCAATCCTATTCCCCCCTCAGCCTTCGTTTGGTCAGACTAAACAACCCGAGCTCCTCTAGTCTCCTTTCATACGACAGGTTTTCCATTCCTCTGATCATCCTAGTGGCCCTTCTCTGTACCCGTTCCAGTTTAAATTCATCTTTTTTAAACATGGCCCATCCACCCCTCCCTGTCCCCTGACTGCCCCCCGCCCCCCCAACCCATCCTCCTCTCACCCCCCCCCCTCCCCCCCCCACCCCCCCCCCCCCCTTCCTGACCGCCCTCCGGGATCCCTGCCCTCATTCAACCCCCCTGTTCTCCGCTCTCTGACTGCCCTGACCCCTATCCCCACCCCTGACCATCACCCCGAACTCCCCTGCCCTCTATCCAACCCCCCTTGCTCCCTGCCCCCTACCATGCTGCCTGGAGCCCATGCAGCCCGGTGGCTGGCGGCGTTACAGCTCTGCCGCCCAGAACACCAGGACAGTCAGCTGCGCTGCCCGGCTGGAGCCAGCCACTCCACCATGCAGCACAGAGCACCGGGTCAGGCCGCAGCTCCGCAGCTGTGCTGCCTGGCAAGAGCTCGCAGCCCACCGCCCGGAGCATTGCGCCGGCGGCTCAGTGAGCTGAGGCTGCGGGGGAGGGGGAACAGCAGGGGAGGGACCGGGCCTTAGCTCCTGGGCCAGGAGCTCAGGGGCCGGGCAGGAGGGTCCACAGGTCAGATGTGGCCCACGGGCCGTAGTTTGCCCACCTTTGATTTAGTAGAAGATACTTTTTTCAAAGTTCCACTTTGTTTCAAATTGCCTTCTAAAGATTTAGAAATATTGCTAAGTTATTCCCACAAAATACTCTTTCAGGTAACTGTGTGAACTTGTGTGTGTTGTGCTCACATACCTGTTTGCACAAACTCAGCTTATGGAAATTTTAGACCGTTGTCTGTTTTAAAAAAAATACTTGAAAAAGAGCAAAAGCAATGTACCTACACAGAGGGACTTTTAATTGGTCATCCTTGGGGAAAAACAGTAACATACAACTGGTATATTTGATTAGTCATTTCTGTCTATTGTGTGTCTAATATGAATACATTTGTATTTGGATAACTTTTCTCTCTCGTGATCCAGTTTTTCTTTTGGTTTCTGTAGTGAAGTCATGATCTTGTGTATTTGACTAGGAGACTGTTTACCATAGAGAATGATTTTATCACAATTACAGCATTGTAACTTTACTGCCTGTTCAAACAGGATTGTAGTAGTTAAATATGGAAAAAGTTCTACTAGATCACTTCATTGCTGATCTGATATTGGTAGGATCCAGTACTGCTAACTCTCTATGTGCAGAACTCGTAATTGAAGTCAAGAGTTACATGCACCCTGGGCTTTCAGGATCTGGCCCTGGATCCGAGTTGGGAAGCAGTGAGCATAACAAGATCCAGTTGGTGGAAGTTAAAGTTAAATAAATTGAACATTAAAATAAAACATTGTTTCTTAGCAGTCAGGATAATCTAAATATTGGAACATCTTATCAAAGGAGATGGTGGACTCATCACTGATCTCATTAAAATGAGATTAGATATATTTGTAAAAGAGATGCTTTAGTCCAGCTTCGGATCGTGTGTTCATGGTGGAGCCTTCTGGCCTTGGGATCTGCGAAATCCTCCTGTTCATCACCTTCCTTCATGGGCCTGGGAGAGGATGACTGTACACGTTGCCCTCCACATGGTCATGACACCTGCAGCTCTACATTCAGACGATGATAAACAAATGTCATGGTTCAGGGCTTCAGGGGTCCACAAGGAATTTTTATTCTCAATTCAATTGGTGGGTTGGGTTGGGTGCAATCTTGCTCTGTGGCATCAGAGATACCATGTGGGGTGGACCAGTTCTTTGAAGTGTTACAGTGAATCATTTTCTTAGATGACTGATTAGTGAGTCTTGCTCTCATCTCCCAGGGTCAAACCTCCAGAGTTGGAGTTTGGGAAGGAATTTTCTCCAGGTCAGACTGGCAGGTGCCTTGGTGGGTTTTTATCTTCCTTTACAGTGTGGGGAATTGCCTGCTAGGATCATCGGGCATATCACACCAAGTCAATTCCCTGCCTTTGCAAGGCCATGGGCACTGATGGCACTTTGGTATCGTGTTCGCTGCCTGTGGCACAGCCGGTCCTCTTGAGGACTGAAATGCTTTAGTTCAGTGTTTCCCAAACTTGGGATGCCGCTTGTGTAGGGAAAGCCCCTGGCGGGCCGGGCCAGTTTGTTTACCTGCCCCATCCACAGGTCTGGCCGATTGCTGCTCCCACTGGCCGCAGTTCGCCGCTCCAGGCCAATGGGAGCTGCGGGAAGCGGAGCGGGTCGAGGGATGTACTGGCTGCCGCTTCCAGCAGCCCCCATTGGCCTGGAGCAGCGAACCGCAGCCACTGGGAGCAGCAATCGGCCAGACCTGTGGATGGGGCAGGTAAACAAACTGGCCCGGCCCGCCAGGGGCTTTCCCTACACAAGCGGCATCCCAAGTTTGGGAAACACTGCTTTAGTTTAACTAAAATAATTGGGCTCAATATACGGGTATGGGGTAAAATGTAATGGCCTGTGATAGGCAAGAGGTCAGAGGAGGTGATGTTATGGTCCCTTCTGGTTTTAGGGCTTATAGTTTCGTAGAGTTTAAATAAACAAATGTCGTCTTAGTTTACCCATGTCATCAAAACATCATAAAACGCTGAAAGATGAGAGGATTTGTAAGCATACTATGTTTGAAAGGTTACCCCAGTAAATCTTTCATTTAAGAGCAAACTGTTTGCCAAATTAAATCAACTTCTTTTTCTGGGGAAATCTTTGTGGGGGCAGGAATCAAAAAATATAGTGAGCTCAATTTTAATATTTTTTTTGTACATTTCCCATATGCCAAAATAGCCACACTGATGTAAATAATTTTCCCTTCTCCAACTAAAAATGTGCCTGAACTATTGCTTGTTTTCATGATTCATTGATGTTTTTGCAAATGCTTACTGAGAGCTGGTTGGCTAAGAATTTGTTTTCTTGAGCCCAGTTCAAAAGTTAAGCATCTGTTTTCCTTCCTCTCCAGAAAAACCGCTGTTTATATGTATTTGGTGGGCAAAGATCGAAGACTTATTTGAATGATTTCTTCAGCTATGATGTTGACAGCGATCACGTGGATATCATATCAGATGGCACCAAGAAAGATTCAGGGATGGGTAAGAGCTTCACTGTATAATGTTGTCTTGTTGGTATAGATGAAAGACTTAAGGTATATAGCAGAAGATAAGACCTCAGTGGTGGAGGATAGAGGCTGTAGTCCTGTTAGGTCACAATGGCTTGTTGACAATAGTGACATCCAACTAGAGCTTGCACTCTCTTGCCCACTCTGTACCTGTTAGTTAAATAAATGGCTGACTTAATTCTCCAGGGCTGTGAATTTGGGATCTTCACCAGTACTATTTTTAAGGCTTACAAGTAAATCACAGTTTGTTAGGTTTTACCATTCACCACAGTCTTGATGGCCTTCTAGCTATGTGACTTATATTATTTCCCTCGTTCTAGCAAATGATGAATGCTCATCACCTTGCAGCCTATAAAAATGGAATCTTAGCAAAGAATTTGCTAAAATATTTTGTCCCAATCTCTGGCAGATACTGAAAACAAAAGAAGTTCTACATATAGTTTGTTCCTTAAACCAATGCAGTATAATACCCCCTTATTTTTACAGCGTCTTTCATACAAGAAATATTCCAAAATAGTAAAGAGTCTCTCTTCCAGCTCATTATTTCAGGGATATATAAAGTCAGCCAAGACAAGAAATGAGCTGTAGAATTGATGAGGCAGAGATATAGGGAAGGTATTCCAGATGGCACAAGCCACTTGATAGTAGCCAGCTTCTGTAATAGGACAGAGAAATTTTATGCTAAAGGAAATGAAGGGACTAAAGGAGTAGAGGAGAACAGATTTGTGCGTTAAGCTTGGTCTCCATGTAGAATTTGCCAAGGAGAATGAACAGTTTTGAACTGATCCATAGGGAAGCAAGTGGAATTGTGAGAGAATCAATGGGTGATTTGATGCACCTTTTCTCTGTTGAAAGGCAGGTAGCAGGTATTTTGCAATGTGGAGAAAGGGGTTGAAGGGAAGCAGTGTGTGTGTGTGTGGGGGGGGTGGTGGATTGCAATTGTCTAGGCAAAAGGAAGTTAAGGCCTAGATCAGGATTTCTTCAACGGTGCAGTTGAGGCAGTGACTTACGCATAGTGGCACTCCACACTCAAAGCATTTACTGCCCATTGATGTTAATGGAAAGACTCCCATTGGCCTCAGTGAATTTTGCATTGGGCCCATTCTGCCTTATTAGCATTTTTTAGTAAGACTTCATATGTAAGTCTTGCCTTAGTTTTTCTTTCTTCCTTCCCTTGACATTGGCAGAGAGATTCTGTAGTTCAAGTTTGTTTGAATGGATCATGTGGCTTGCAACCATCTCTGTATTATGATCTATAAAGAGAATCATTTTGGTTCTAAAACCTTGTCAAGAATACCATGTTGTTGACAGGTGCTTTCAGAAATACCTAAGAATGATTATTAGAGAGAGAAGGTGGGTGAGGTAATGTCTTTTTTTTCTTTTTTGGACCTATTTCTGTTTGTGAGACAGGCAAGCTTACACAGAGCTCTGCTTCAGAAAAAGACCTGAAGAAGTTGGTTCAGTAAAAGATATTACATCACTCTGTCTCTAATATCCTGGGACCAAAACAGCTACAACACTACATGCAAGAATGATTATAACAGAATCAGAAACACTGTAATCGTTTATCTTCTAGGTCTGACACTTACTTTTCCCTCTAGGGTAAAATTACAACGTTGCTGATGTACATTTCCCTTTTTATGAAAGAAGGAAGGAATTTTCTGTATGTGCACAAACTGTGTTAAAGTATATAAACACCAGTTTTGTCTTCCTTGCCAAGTAAAGGAAGGGCCATAACTCACTAGAACTATTGCCTGTTATTTAATTGTGAAATTCCCTGTCACATTCAACCCTCAGCAGGGAAGTTAAAACTGTTGTTTTTCTGTGTGCCATTATATTTCTGAGAATATTGTGTATATTTGTAAGAGTTTCTCATTTATGCAAGTAATTTTGCCTTCTGTTTATTTGGGAAACAAATCACTTATGTTTAAAAACACCGCTTCCACCCCTTATTTTGATCTTTTTTTTTTTTAAGGCAAGTACATTGGTTATTGCTTATTTCAATCATACTCTCATAAATTGCTCTTTGCTCGTTTAGTTTGCTCACTTGGGTTAATTTAGTCATCTAAAGATTGAATAAATCTCAAACAAGGGATAAAAGTTCATGATACTTTTCCTGCAAAGTGATGTGAGATATATATCTATATATAGATATATAGATATATTTATTTTAACTCTTCACTGTCTTCCTGAGGGAGATCCAGATTGCATTCTGTTCACAATCTTATTTAAATGCCCTCTCTGTGCTTGGCGCTGCAGTAGGACCCCCTCCCCCCCCAAAAAGTCCGTGCCCACAGTTTAAAAAAAGAATATCCTTTACTAGTCTGCTAGCACTCGGTTATTGAGGGGAACTGCAGTTTTGAAAATCTAAATGGCAAACATTTGTGTGTGTGTGGCTTTTTAATGAACACCTGTGATGAGTTCAGATTTTAGAAACCAGACTTGTCTTATGACTAATGAGCATAATGAGCCACATTTCTCTGGCCAAGTATATTAATTGCACGTTTCAGTTAGTCAGACAAATGAGAGCATAATAATTAGCCCTCTTCCCCCCTCCCTCAAGCCCCCTTTAGTGTTGAATAGTAGACTGTGACTAAATGATTCATTAGAAATCATTTATGAATAGATTTTTCAGTTTGCTGTCCTCATGTCTGAGAAAGTAAATAAACAACTTTGAACATTTCCCTTGTTTGTGAAAGGGAATGTTAGAATTATTTGTTTTTAACAAGAACAGAAGAAAGGCCTATTATATTCGAAACCACAAATGCTGTCAAAGAATTACTTTGGTCAAAGAAAGCAAGTCTGGATTGGAACCCCTTTCAGAATGTTTAGTAATGAGGCACTGGTTTAGTAAAAAATAATTCTGACATAGGCCACTGTAATATAAACTTGACTCATCCCTTGAAATGCGGTTAAGGATGCTTGTTTTACATGTTAGTATCTTTAATGCATTGTACTTCATTTTGCTCCTGGTTTTCAGTTGTAGGATCAGATCCCAAAGTCTTACAATTCAGTTATATTTTTAGCCCAATGTACATCTGATGCCTTTTCTGCTTGGGAGAGAACCATAACCCTGATAGATGCTCTGTACCAGTCTTTCTCCCCAAGGACTCAAAAGTCCAGGGACAGTTGGCTCAAATTATCTTATAGACCAGTCTGTGGGATACTGTTAACCCTGAGGAGATGCCAACAGCCAGACTGGAGCTGAAAAATCTTTGGTCAGTGCTCCCTTGAGCAGATACCATACTCTGGGCCTCCGGAGAGAAGAAGTCCTCAAAGAAGATGCCAATAACATTGCAACCTCAACGCCAACTATCTCGGCATGGGCAGCCTCAGCAATGGCACAAGTTACATCAGCACTGAATCTGACAGTGCTCGTGCCCTCACACCAAAGGGCAGCATCAAGAGGCAAGACCAGATGGAGCATAAATATGACTCCAAGCGCCACATGGAACCACCCCACAAGGAGGACTTCAATGTCACTCTTCCAAAGACACAGCCTCCAAACTCCTTACATCTCCGAAATTGGAGGAGGCAAGCTGGTCAGCTGGTGGGGCGCAAGGGGCTTTTGGTCTGGTGCCAATCTCACTACTGACACCTGCACCAATAGCTGAGCCTGTCAAGGGTCGTACCTCAAGGAAGAACTGGAGACATGCTCTGCACCAAAACAGCAGCTGGCCCCAGGGGAACACCACTCTGTCCCTACCATTTGAGGAAGAATACTCTTCATCACGCTCTGACCCCTGTTTGTTCTTGCTGGCATCAAGTAGGGATTCCTATCCCTTACTGTCGGAGGACTCCCATTCCAAGCCCTGTTTCAAGCAAAATATTAATGGCACTGGGCTGGCCAACTTCAACCTAGCCAGTACCCCATAGCATGCTCTCTTAGCCATACTGGGGACTATCATCCTATATGTACTGGAGCAAATCCTCCTGTTTCTCAGTGAAGAGGAAGAGATCCTGCTCCCCAGCAGCATCAATAGGGAGGCCACTGACTCAATCAAACAATGAAGGGACAGCAACAAATCCAGCCCCAACTGAAGGAATTGTCATAGTCACCACATGAAGCAGTGGCCCTGGTACAGGTGGTACTCGAAGGCTTTCCAGGACCTCCTCTCACAGACCGCAGAGACCCTGCCGTTGAAACCACAGTAATCCAGGTGAGGTCTTGTAAACCTTGTCAATCACAGCAGAAGACCTAGTCCTATTCCCAGAGCAGACAGCCAGATTACCCGCCAAGAAAAAGATCTCACTACTGCAGGGGACACCCGTTGTTGTCCTCAGTCATTCCCCCTGCAGCATCACAGAGGCAGAAGGTTTGATGGGAATGTGGAGCTCTGATGTTGCATCAGAAGCTTGCGATTGCCTTGCCCCTTTCCACTGGGCGTGGTCTACTCTTACAACAGAAAGTGGATGTTGGACGTCATTTCCCATGGCTGCCATTGGTTTCATTACCACACTGACTCCCTATCCTATTTGCTTCCCTAGCCCTCTTCAGGGTCCCTTCTCATGAGAGCCTATTGCAAAAAGTGGCCCCGTTGCTACATCTGAGAGCCATAGAGCTGGTACCTCAGGTGTACAAGGGGGTAGGTTTCTACTCTAAATATTTCCTCCCCCTGAAGAGGGAGTCTTCCGCCTATCCTAGACCTGAGGAGAATGAACAAATACATATGCCACCTGAGTTTCAGAATGATAAAGCTTGCCTCCACCATTCATAGATTCATAGATTCTAGGACTGGAAGGGACCTCGAGAGGTCATCGAGTCCAGTCCCCTGCCTGCATGGCAGGACCAAATACTGTCTAGACCATCCCTGATAGACATTTATCTAACCTACTCTTAAATATCTCCAGAGATGGAGATTCCACAACCTCCTTAGGCAGTTTATTCCAGTGTTTAACCACCCTGACAGTTAGGAACTTTTTCCTAATGTCCAACCTAGACCTCCCTTGCTGCAGTTTAAGCCCATTGCTTCTTGTTCTATCCTTAGAGGCTAAGGTGAACAAGTTTTCTCCCTCCTCCTTATGACACCCTTTTAGATACCTGAAAACTGCTATCATGTCCCCTCTCAGTCTTCTCTTTTCCAGACTAAACAAACCCAATTCCTTCAGCCTTCCTTCATAGGTCATGTTCTCAAGACCTTTAATCATTCTTGTTGCTCTTCTCTGAACCCTTTCCAATTTCTCCACATCTTTCTTGAAATGCGGTGCCCAGAACTGGACACAATACTCCAGCTGAGGCCTAACCAAAGCAGAGTAGAGCGGAAGAATGACTTCTCGTGTCTTGCTCACAACACACCTGTTAATACATCCCAGAATCATGTTTGCTTTTTTTGCAACAGCATCACACTGTTGACTCATATTTAGCTTGTGGTCCACTATAACCCCTAGATCCCTTTCTGCCGTACTCCTTCCTAGACAGTCTCTTCCCATTCTGTATGTGTGAAACTGATTTTTCCTTCCTAAGTGGAGCACTTTGCATTTGTCTTTGTTAAACTTCATCCTGTTTACCTCAGACCATTTCTCCAATTTGTCCAGATCATTTTGAATTATGACCCTGTCCTCCAAAGCAGTTGCAATCCCTCCCAGTTTGATATCATCTGCAAACTTAATAAGCATACTTTCTATGCCAATATCCAAGTCATTAATGAAGATATTGAACAGAGCCGGTCCCAAAACAGACCCCTGCGGAACCCCACTTGTTATGCCTTTCCAGCAGGATTGGGAACCATTAATAACAACTCTCTGAGTACGGTTATCCAGCCAGTTATGCACCCACCTTATAGTAGCCCCATCTAAATTGTATTTGCCTAGTTTATCGATAAGAATATCATGTGAGAGCGTATCAAATGCCTTACTAAAGTCTAGGTATACCACATCCACAGCTTCTCCCTTATCCACAAGACTCGTTATCCTATCGAAGAAAGCTATCAGATTGGTTTGACATGATTTGTTCTTCACAAATCCATGCTGGCTGTTCCCTATCACCTTACCACCTTCCAAGTGTTTGCAGATGATTTCCTTAATTACTTGCTCCATTATCTTCCCTGGCACAGAAGTTAAACTAACTGGTCTATAGTTTCCTGGGTTGTTTTTATTTCCCTTTTTATAGATGGGCACTATATTTGCCCTTTTCCAGTCTTCTGGAATCTCTCCAGTCTCCCATGATTTTCCAAAGATAATAGCTAGAGGTTCAGATACATTCTCTATTAGCTCCTTGAGTATTCTAGGATGCATTTCATCAGGTCCTGGTGACTTGCAGGCATCTAACTTTTCTAAGTGATTTTTAACTTGTTCTTTTTTTATTTTATCTTCCAAACCTACCCCCTTCCCATTAGCATTCACTATGTTAGGCATTCCTTCAGACTTCTCGGTGAAGACCGAAACAAAGAAGTCATTAAGCATCTCTGCCATTTCCAAGTTTCCTGTTACTGTTTCTCCCTCTTCACTAAGCAGTGGGCCTACCCTGTCTTTGGTCTTCCTCTTGCTTCTAATGTATTGATAAAAAGTCTTCTTGTTTCCCTTTATTCCTGTAGCTAGTTTGAGCTCATTTTGTGCCTTTGCCTTTCTAATCTTGCCCCTGCATTCCTGTGTTGTTTGCCTATATTCATTCCTTTTCAGCAGACTTAAAACTGGTTCATGGTTCTCAGCTTGTAGGACACATAATTACAAGTGGCCATCCACTGACCCATAGAAAGTACTTGGGATTCACTCTGCAGCCAAATGACTACCAGTACAAGGTACTTCCCTTCAGACACTCCATTGGCCCAAGAGTTTGTTGCAAAATGTGCCTGGTAGTGGTGGTGCATGCACCTGAGGAAATGGGGCATCCACATCTACCCTTAAATTGGTTGGCTGATCAGGGCAGATTCCAGCAGGAGACTGTAACAAGCCTAGATTACACTCACTCTCTCTCTGTTCAGCCAGCTGGGTCTCCTACTGAACTAAGAAAAATCACTTCATTCCCCTGAAAGTTAATGGGAGCTATGATTGATTCCAGGTCAGAGAGAGCGTATTTGCCAAACAGGTTCCTGTCCTTATAATTGGTATTACTCAAGATAAAATCAAGCCTGGCTGCAATATACAGACTTGTTTTGGAATGTTAGGCTGTATGGTGGTGTGCATATACGTGATGTTGCTTGCCATACCTCACCTGCAACCCTTGCAACTCAGGCTCAAGTCAGTCTTCTCTCCCATCAGTCCCTGGATGGACAGAAAGGACTTGATGCCACCTCACATCCTTGCAGAACTGGGATGGTGTCTAGAACCCAAGAACATAAGACGACAGACTCTAATCAGACACTTCAGGGACAGGTTTGTCATCTGACCTGGTTCACAAAAGACATGAGAATTCACATAAATGTCTTGGGGTTCCTGTGATAGATCTGTTTATCGCAAAGGACCATGCCAAGTGTTAGAACTACCTGGACCTGATTTTACAACACTATGGTAAGGTACTCTATCCAGCTCCAAAGGCCCTCCATCTGACAGACTGGATGTTGGTTGGTTAGGTACCATGGATAGGGACTGCTCCCAACAAATTCTGGTTCAGAGCAGAGATGTCCACCAAGAAAAATGATTTATCAAAATGGAAGTCGTTCTCTCTATGGGCATCCCAACATGGCCTGGATCCTCTGCAGGCTACAATATTGAAGATCCTCAATGACTTGCTGCACGTAAAATACTCTAATGCTTCACTAAGGTTCACCTCGCACATTCTCAGTGTTCCCATCTGCCATGCAGTTGTGCTAGGCTTTTCCCACCGGATGATATTGAAGTTCCTCAGGGATGTGCTACCTATTTACCCACAGGATAGAAAACCTGCTTCTGCCTGGGACTTCAGCATTGTCCTCTTGAAACTCCTTTTGAACCCCTTTCAGAATGCTTCTTACTTCATTTCACTCTGCAGATGGCTATTATAGTTGTTATCACTTTGCCCGGGAGAATGAGTGAGCACCAAGGATTTATGGCTGACCTCCCTACACAATGTTTCACAGGGACATGGTAATGTTGAAAGTGCATACTAGGTCTTTCGCCAAGTTGGTCTGAGTTCCGTTTGAATCAGTCGCTTAATGTATGTGTCGTCTCTCTGAAGTCACATGTATACTGGATGATTCTAGGGTCTTACTTTACTACATCAACAGAAGCAAACCATTCACTGTCTTCCCATTTATTTTTGGCTATCTCTGGCCATTCCAAAGACCAGGCCATCTCATCACAAAGAATATCTTGTGTGGATAACGCAGTGTATCGCACTGTGTTGCCAGTAGGTTGATGTACCTCTCCCACTGAACATCAAGGCTCGCTGTAGCAGAGCTCAGGTTACATCCTCCTGTTTCAGAAATATGCCAATTTCCAAGATGTGAAAGGTTGCACCATACATGCTGCTAATAATCTGTTTGTTTTTACCATTATATTATAAACAGTTTCTGAGGAAAATTCTGAAATGTAAAACTTTATTGCAGTCACCCGTTGCAGTCTTCTTATTCTGAGCAATTGGACATTGAGCTGACAAATGGAGATAATCTATGAGAACATCCTCCATCTATTAGATGGGCTTATTTCCCTGATTTAGTGTTGATTTAAGGATTGAGAGCCCAGTGGCTTCTGTGAATGCATGGCACAAAACGTCATGGGCCAGTTTCTGAGCCCCAGTTCTGTACCCTTTGAACCACCTGAGTGGCTCAGAGGAGATGTGAACTGGCTGTAATTGACCACTTGAGGGAATTCTCAGCCGGTGTGAAACCAGTGGAGTCCTCTCCAGTGTCAGCTGCCTCCTGCCCATTGTAGGGGGGGGGGGGGGGAAGGGGAGGTAGGGAGTGGTGGAACAGAACTTCTGAACAGCAATTCTGAGCATATATACTCCTTGAGGGATCATAATCGTTTGGGGTAAATTAGAACAGCTACGCACTCTCCTTATCCTGAATGTATTTTGGTGCAGGAGAAAATTTGTCCCCATATTGATCATCACATGCTATGAGAAGACATCAGAATGGTAGATCCCAAGCAAGTAACTGTTGTCTTAATAAGGGTTTAATATTTTTACATGCACTTATGTTTTTAAATGTCCTTTTAAAGAGACTTGTTGGCTGAATACCCAAGAACACCTTTTCAGAAGCTCACTACTCATGTGTACCCCTCAAATGACTGAGGTTACTACATTATAGTTTAATTACCATCAAGTACTTAATACATTGTATGCTGCAGATGTAGATAATGAAGTTGTTGAACCTCCTATCGGAACAGTTAGTTTTTCATACAGGTTGGTGGTTTGTTTTTGTGCTCATTGATAGGAATCAAACATCTGGTAAACACCCTTAAAGGTTTTAATGTTTTCTAGGCTGAAATATTACTCTACCCAGCATCTTCCAATTAGTGTGCCCTAGTTCCACTGCTGTCTGATCAATTTTGTTGTTTTCAGGAACTTGTTCAGTCCAAAGCCTTTTTTTTCATTGTGTTGCAATAATATTTTTACTTTCTCATTCTCTTCCTCTGTAAAGGATTGAGTAAAAGGCCTTGTCTCAACACCAACTTGTGTGTTTAACCACTTCAGTTTCTAAGCTGAGTGAATTGAAGCAGCACAGCTTGTGTGTGTGGTCAAGGTGTGAGGTTCTAGTTCTGCGGTTATCTGTTCCACCTCTTTCCCCATGTTAAAACACCACTACTGTGGTGAGCGGCCTACCTCCTATCCATCTCCAAACTCCCTCCATTTTGAACCTTTTGTCAGGAGGTGGTTGACTGACACTTTTGAGGGGGAGGAAGTGTTGAGTGAATTTGATCTATTTTTGATTCTCATTCTAGGTGAACCCTGAAATTTTATCTTGAGTGGATCTCATCTGGTCTTACTCCCTTTTGTTCTTTACCTTTGCCAATAAGCTTTGTATTTTCTTTGCTCTTACAGGATGACCTTTCCTCAAAGATTTTCTTCTTCTTCATATAACTACAATAAACTAACTTTATATAGTATCCTTCATACACTACAGAGAATCACTCCTAGGCCAGAGGGACAATGCAGGTGATTTACAACAGCATTTAAAGAAGGAGGCTATAACTAAATATTCTGTTCTTCCAGGATCCCAGTTTTCTCACCCTCTTTTATTCTGAATATATTTATGTTCGCACAGACAAAAATTGGAAGCAACCATAAATGGTTTCTGTTAAGGGAAAAGCCACCCACATAAGCCCTTAAAAGCAAAGAAATGTCAGAGTAAGAGATTCTTTAACATATCTAACCTCCCACAAATCACATTTTACTGACTTACTCTACCTCTCTATAAACAAGTCCATATACTTCCAATATGAACAGTAACATAATACATGCATCATATTCCTCTCAATTGTATTACAATGTAGCCCTGACCTCAGAGTCTGTTGTGTGTGTATATATGCACTGTTTTTTTTAACTGTTCATTACTCTGGGTAGTCCTACAGAGCCAACACAGGTACGGGAGAGTGAGGTACTGGGCCTTTGGGCCAATTTTCCCCTCAGTTGCAAGGCAGAAGATAGTAGTGTTGCATAGATAACATTTCTGACCAAATTCTACTTATCACTAAAGATGATGCACAAGCCAGAAACAGCTCAAATGTGCATTGCTGCCAGCTAGAGGCAACCTTTCACTCGTAAACTTGACATGGAAATTGAGACAAAAGCTACGGGTAGGAGCGGGGAGAGACTAGGCTAGTTAAAGATCTCCAAGGACTTGTGCTTTCCACTGAGGAGCATAACTGGAGCCTGGAAAGAACTTTGAGTGGTGCTCACATGTGCAGTTTCACTGGAGGGTTGTACGTGTTCAAGTGTGAACTAGATGTATTACATATGTCTGTTTTTATCGGACTACAGATTTGAATATGAGACTTACTGAATGGCTTATTTACATTTTTGTAGAGAAATTAGTACTGTCCAGATTTTTTTAAATCTATGTAGGTTACTTTCCTGGCCCAGCATATGAAAATAGTGAAGCATAATACTAAAACCTGTTGCAAACAGGCTTGCAAAATGCAATTCTGTATATTGTTTAATAATAATGTAAAAAGGTAGTTAGCACAGGGCTTCTCTTCCAAGGAAGCACAAGATTGTATATACGTGTATGCAATTTCATAGTTAATTGGAGGGAGAATTTGCAACGTGTAAGCGCCTTGAGAGTTCTCCTGCCAAGCAACTTGACTGAGAGCCAGGAACCTTCACCAGCCTTTGTAAACTGACCCAGAAAGAAAAATGAGACAAACAGAATCGATAAACAAAGATCACGTGTTGGTCATGAGTGCATTTGAAAGGATGGTTGCCTGGGGAAACAGGAAATAAGAATTACACAACAAACAGTTAGGACTGCCAAACTGCTAATTTGATGACGCTGTTTCGGGGAACTACATACAATGAAACCTCCAGGAATCGTCAGTATTTCAACGTTTCTAAATCTGAAGGTAGAAAAGAGAGGAATACCTTGATGTTTATACCACAATTTTTCTTAGTGCAAAAAATACAACTTCCTCACAGTACCCTGTAGTCCAGGGGTAGTCAATTATTTTTTGTCATGGTCAGGGGTGAAAGTAACTTAAAGGAATTACCGGTATGCCGGAGTCCTTGAGGCGTGGCCTCAATAGGAAGGGGCGTGGCCTCAGCCAGAAGAGGCGGGGCCTTTCAAGATTTAAAGGCCCTGGGGGTCCGTCTGTGGCTGAGAGCCCCAGGGCCTTTAAATCACCCTGGAGCTACCAGCTGTAGAGGTGGCTGGGAGCCCTGGGGCTCAGGGGCAAATTAAAGGTCGCGGGGCTCCGACCGCTGCGGAGCTCCAGGCCCTTTAAATCACCACGGGAACCCTGCCGCCGCTCCCCCAGGGTGACAGGCTCGGGCAGGAATTTAAAGGGCCTGGAGCTCTCTGCAGATGCAGGAGCCCTGGGCCCTTTAAATCCCCGCCTGAGCCCAGCTGCAGGAGGAGCCCCGGGCCCTTTAAAGCACCACTGGAGCGTCGGCAGTGGGGCTCGGGCGGCGCTTTAAAGGGCCCGGGACTCCCAGCAGGGGCCGGAGCCCTTTAAATCACCATCAGAGAAGCTGGTCCAGTCTGGCATGACGTACTGGCTCTTGCCGGCATGGCGTGGCGTAACGTACCGGCTTACTTTCGCCTCTGGTCATGGTCCAAATTTCTTGGTCAAGTTATAGGCAAGGTCCAGACTCCAGAGAAAATAAAAGTAAAAAATAAGTAAATAAAAAGATTTCTGGCTCCATTCAAAAGCATCTGGCTGTCCGGATATGGCCTGCAGTCTACCTATTGTCTACTGCTGCTATTATCTACCCTGCTATAGTTTTACGGGAAAGTGTATTAGTCTGTGAGTCATGAGACCATGACTTCGAGTGTCGCCTCTTCTGACTACCATTAATCTGTTTGTTTGCATCACAGCCCTTATCATTAAGTAAGGCTCCAGGTATCCTATGGCCCCATTTGACAGATGAGGTAACCCAAAGATTATGCAAGATCAGTGCTGCCAGAGGAGGAAGTAGAATTAAAGTATCTCTTATGGGAGATCTAGGTCTCTTCCACTAACATGTCGGCGGCAGTGGCTATGTGCTTGGCCATACTCTCTGTAAAATGAGGCTACTTCTACATACCTGCCTCTAGGAAGCATTGACACAAACACAGATGATGATCTTTATTAAACAGTGCTATTTGCTGTATAGGATGGTCTTGTAGTTAAGGCCCTGGAGTCAGGAAAAATGGGTTATATCCTTGGTTCCTCAGCAGACTTCCTATATTATGGTGAGCCAGTCATAAAACACATTTTCAAGAGGTGAATGCTTAGTATGGTTTTCAGCTATCTTTCTACTTTGTGCCATCTTAAAATGATTTAAATGGTTTTAAAAGGCAAACATTTAATATTAAATAGAAGAAAATTAATCAAAGGAGATGTAATTAGCATTTTCACAATTATGATGTAGTAGCACATAATGTTTTTCTAAAATCTATGCTCTAGGAATTATTATGGGGGAGTTCTATGGCTTGTTTTATATAAGATGTTAGACTAGATAATCACAGTGGTCCTCTCTGGCCTTGAAATCTGTGAATAATGTAAAGGACTGCTATACCTTTTAGTTCTTTGGTACACACTTTTGAGGTCCTTGCTACATATTTAATCTTCGAGGCCCTTTTTCTACCATGTATGGCCTTCACCTCTCAATTAAGTTTCATCTCTTTATTATGCAGGTACAAACTGTGAATGTTGATTTGACTTTTATACGTATTTTGGTTGTCTCTAAAATTATCTGCAGGTGTGTATTTAATATTGAGGGTGGGGGAAAGGAATCTGCACATATCTTCTGCGTAACCTCTCTATGTATCTTAAAATAGCAAGAAAATTCCCACAAAAACATTGCTAAAAGGGAACATACGCCCACGCAAACCCTTCAAAGCAAGAAAGTATCCAGTTATAGAATCTTGCACCTCACTTGCTGAGAGCTAGCAGCCGTAGTTCATAGTAAAACTGGCAGAAATCCCTGTCCAGGCACATTCATTTCAGTTTAGCCTAAACTTGTTGCTAATAGATTTAAACTAAATCAAAACAAGCCTGGTTTAAACCAAAAAGTCTTTTGCACTGATTTAACTGTTTAAACCCACACCTTGAGAGCTTAAACGGGTGCAAATCTGTTGTTGTTTTTTTTAACACAAACAAACAAAAAAACAAAAACAAAAACTTCCTTGTCTTGGTTTAAAAAAAAAATTGTGTCCTGTTGAATTTTATCAAAATGAAGCAGTTGCCCTTAGTTCTTTCCAATCTTCTCCCTCTAGCAGAGATGAGGCACCTTGTTACTTTGGAATTAAAAGGCAACGAAGTTCTTCTTGGTGTAAATCAAAGGATTTACTTTAGTATTTATTTAATGCCAAGTATATCTCAGCAATGTACAGGACATGAGAGAACCAATCCCTGCCATATAAGGAATAACAAACTAGCTAAATAGAGGTCCCCATGCCTCACAAGCAGACTCTGTGCTTGCAGGTTATTTCATTTTCGTATTGTATATCGGATTCCTTCAGTTCTCCCTTCTCCGATACCTGCTTCCATCATTCTGTTTAAGATGTAACATTTACTTTCTCTCTCTTACTGAACAGTTCCTATGACAGGTTTCACTCAGAGAGCCACCATTGATCCAGAACTGAATGAAATCCATGTGTTGTCTGGGCTCAGTAAAGACAAAGAGAAACGGGAAGAGAATGTTAGGAACTCTTTCTGGATTTATGACATTGTGAGGAACAGTTGGTAAGTAAATTAAAAACTTCTCTGAAAGCAAGGTGCAGTTGTTAATTTTTACAAATTAGGGAGGTTATTCCATTGTGTGCTTGTGGGATGGTAGGAAAGTAGTATATTTAAAAAGCCTCTTCCCCCTGCAACGTGTTCAGATGCAGGCAGGGTTGACTCAGGCTTTCATCCTACTGAGTTGGATAACTTGGTTTCCTTGCAGCTTTACTGGGTGGATGGGTGGCCTCCAACGAGACCTTTAAAAATGTATGGTCCAGGGTCGCTTCCCAGATAGCATCTTTGATCCAAATCTCTCCTCTTACTTCTGTTTAGTGTGATGTATACCAGTTGGGTGCCACTACCCCACCCCAGAAAATTAATGGGTGAAGTTCTTGTCCCACTGAAATTAATGGGTCATGGGCTGCTAAGTCACTTAAGTACTTTGAAAATTTTGCACTATGTAATTAAAATGTTATAGCAGTTTCAAATTAACCATTTGCCTACTGAGTACTGTAACAGCTACCGTGCATAAGGCAAAACGTAGTTGCAGTAGAAATTAAAAAAATGTATTTTAACTAATGTTAAAAAAAATTATATAATACATGGGTTAAGAAATGTGTCTGTACATCTGGATATAGTGCTTAGATTATCCACAAATACAAAGTTAGTTTTAAAAGTCATAGAATACATATAGTACATAATCAGCAGTAACCCAAATTTACGTGAAGAAATTTAACAATACAGTTTAGATATTAGAATCCGAATACTTGGGTACATCACTCGTGAAAAGTTATACAGAAAGTTGGTTGTGGAAAGCAAATATAATTACATTCTGATGCTGTATCACATATTACCCTTTGGAAGTGACGGAGTTTCATACGACACCAGACTTGAAGTAAGGTTGCCATCCAGTTGTTATAAAACTGTGGTTCACAAGGAAGTCATTTCCTATATGGTACATTTATTTGGGATTAGGTGGGGCAAACTGAAACTAATAAGACTCCCTGATCCCTGGAATGGCCATTGTTTCCTGCCTTTTCTCTGATAGTCTCCCACAGCCCCTCCATTAAGGAGCCAGATACCTACCTTGCACACAATATGAGTTTTAATCAACCACCCACATTTTATGCGACCTTCTCTTTTGCTAACCTCTTCTTTTATCTGTAGCTAATTCTCATTTGCTAGTGGGAGAATGTTTGAATATTATCCTGTGTTCCAGGTCTTGTGTCTATAAGAACGATCAAGCAGCAAAAGATAATCCAAGTAAAAGCCTTCAGGAGGAGGAGCCCTGCCCCAGGTTTGCCCATCAGCTGGTGTATGATGAGTTGCACAAGGTATGGATGTCTATTTTCAGAGTGCTAGATTTCAGTTGTATTTAGTGGGCATAACTGCAGACCTAAAAAATAAGCTGGTTGTGTGTTTGCCTGTGATAAAGCAGAAGAAGCTGATGATGATATGACATGGTGTAATGCACTTAGCTTCATCGAATAGTTGAGTTTGGCCCTATGGGTGGTGGGAAGATCTGCTGGTGATGGTGAATCAATTAACATACAAGTTACTGAGCTGCTTCTTCCTTTAGAACAGGGGTAGGCAACCTATGGCACATGTGCCGAAGGCGGCACGCGAGCTGATCTTCAGTGGCACTCACACTGCCCAGGTCCTGGCCACTGGTCCAGGGGGACTCTGCATTTTAATTCAATTTTAAATGAAGCTTCTTAAACCTTTTAAAAACCTTATTTACTTTACATACAACAATAGTTTAGTTATATATTATAGACTTATAGAAAGAGACCTTCTAAAAACGTTAAAATGTATGACTGGCACGCACGACCTTAAATCAGAGTGAATAAATGAAGACTCGGCACACCACTTCTGAAAGGTTGCCGACCCCTGCTTTATAATATTAATAGGCATGATAGTGCTAAGTTAGAGGCAGCCAAAAAAGCAGCCTATGGGACAAATGCTGCCTGTAAAGTTCTGTAGTGAGGTTAGCTCACAATCATTCTCATGTTTAAAACAAAGGTAAAGCCCATGGAGGCTAAGTCCATGCATGCAGCGCTCAGTCCATATGGAGCAGCACATGCTGGCTCGCTTATGCTGTCATTGAATTGCATAGTACAAATGAGGGTGGTTGCAATCTTTTCCGTTTCACATACCCATCTTGTGGGCTCCCAGCAGACAGGGCCGGCTCTAGGATTTTTGCCGCCCCAAGCAAAAACAATTTTGCCCCCCCCCCCCTTTTTTAATTACCCCACCTCCGGCCCCGCCTCAACTCCGCCCCTTCCCCAGCCCTGCCTCCTCCCCCCAGGCTCTCAAGCCTAGGAGGGAGGGGGAGAAGCGGCGCACGTGCCGCGGCCACTCGGAGTCTCCCCCTCCCTCCCAGGCTCTCGAGCCTGGGAGGGAGGGGGAGCAGCAGCGTGCGAATCAGCTATTTCGTGTGCCGCAGCCGCTCAGGATCTCCCCCTCATCCCAGGTTTGAGAGCCTGGGAGGGAGGGTGAGCAGTGGCGAGTGAATCAGCTGTTTCGTGCGCTGTGGTGCGCAAGCAGCAGCAGCGGAGGTGAGCTAGGGCGGCCGGGGCACATTTTAGGGGCGGCATTCTGGCGCCGGCCATGCCGCCCCTAAAAATGTGCCGCCCCAAGCACCAGCTTGTTTTGCTGGTGCCTAGAGCCGGCCCTGCCAGCAAATGGCATTGTGAGACGCAGGCAGTTTTTGGGCATGTAATTCAAATTCTCCAAACTTTTAAAATCTTGTATTAATTTAGGAAGAATAAATATTGCTTGTGCAGGGGAAACTTGTCATTCAAAATACCGGTGCAGAATAGACAACTGGTGAAGAAAAATTAACTGCTGTCACTTAAGAAAAGGTCTGTACTGCAATCCAGAACTCAGCTGCAGCATGGATAAGAACAGCAGTGTGTATGCAGCATTGCAGGCTGCAGCGCAGGCTTTCAAGCATGCTGGGGACCCCTGGGTATGTACTTGCATTGCTAGTCTGCATTAAAGCCAGTGCCACTACATACAGTTATTTTTAGCCATGCTAGCATGGTTAAAGCTAGCATGTGTCTAACCATGCTGCAATCACACCTCTAGATTGCAATGTAGACATATCCTAAATGTTATAGACCATACAAGTCTGAGAGCAGAATTCTAAGTGCCACCGGGTTGCTGAATCATGGCTCCTATCTTGAATTCACTCTGTATGAGAAGCCATACATATTTTTAGAAGTCTCTGTTCAAATGACCTTTCTGGACTCCCCTGATATAAATGAGGAGTCTCCCTTCTATGGATGCTAAAATAGTGAATTTTTGGGGGTGTGTGTGTGTGGGGGGTGAATATATGGAGGAGGAGAAAAGGTTGAGTCTCTGCAATTGCAGAACCCTCTATGGGATATTTAGTATTCAACAGATGAGTTTTCAGGTAATAAGTGGGTTTTTTTTAAAATCCAGTAAAAGAAGGGGAAAAAATCAATACTACTTGATTTCCACTTTCCTTGTGCTTTACATCTCCTTATTGTAAAGAGGTCATGGACTCAGCCTCATAATTAGAGGGAAACATCTTCGTTATCCTGAAGTGCTTTCAACAACATGACTTTATTTTTCAAAATTTGCCCTTAGCGCTGGCAAAAATAGAGGCTTTGAGCAGAGATGTTGTAATGCATTTACCAGTGCTGTATCATTTAACTGGTCATTAGTGCCACAGCTTCTAGTAATTTGCGTGTGTAGGAAGACTTACCTGGACAGCCTTCTGATGTCAGAAACTAAAAGTTGTAACATTGAGTTTATGGTACTGCCGGATGCAAACCAGCAGAATGTGAACTGTACACCGTACTTGTTATTTATACATATAAATCTTTTTGTATACCCCTAGTTGACAAAAAACGGGGGGAGATGGGAACAAGGGCTTTCTCAAATGTATTAATTTTCAGTGTCTTGGCTTTTCCTTCCATTTTTCGCTGTGTGCAATTAATTCTTCTCTCTTTTACAGTGAATTATAATATTCATTGGTGCTTTATCTGTTCCAATGCAATAATAGCAATCATTTATGAAATCATGGGTGGGGCTGGTTCATTTCAGGATGCATCCTTTCCATTTTGACACTTTCTCCCATTAGCTCTTTGCTTTGCCTCCAGTTAAGGTAGGAGCTGAAGTGAACAAGCCTGTTGGAGTTCGCCATGTAGAACATCTCACAACCAGGCTATTGTATTATAAGATAATGAAAACAAATCTGGCCTTCCAGAAGCTACTTGAGTATTTGTCCATATACTATGGTCATATTAAGACAGTCGGGGACCTTAACAGTCCCTGTTGACCCATCCCTGTTTGTGTGGGTAGCTCCTGACACGTCTACTCTTAAAAGCATTCTGCTGGACTGGGATCAGCCCACAATCACTATCCTTTGAGCATTCTTAGGCCTCCCTAGAACAGGGGTTCTCAACCTTTTTCTTTGTGGCCCCTATAAAAACTTCACGGCCCACTTGTGCCACAATAACTGGTTTTCTGCATATAAAAGCCAGGGCTGGTGTGAGGGGGTAGCAAACAGGGCAGTTGCCCAGGGCCCCATGCCGCCGGGGACACCACGAAGCTTAAGTTGCTTCAGCCCCAGGTGGCGGGGCTCAGGGCCCCAGGCTTCAGCCCCATGCAGTGGGACTTCGGTCGGCTTTCTGCCCTAGACCCCAACAAGTCTAACACTGGTCCTGCTTGGCGGACCCCCTGAAACCTGCTCACAGCCCCCCAGGGGGCCCTGGACCCCTGGTTGAGAACCACTGCCCTAGAACACTGGTCCTTGTCTTCAGATGAGTTGGGGCCTAACTCAGAAGAGAGGACTTTGCTCTCACAAACCCAGAGAGCTGCTCACATCTCTCCATCAGAATCATGATTCAGTGGTAGCAGTGAGGATCCCCCCAATGCCCTCTGCTGTGGTGATGGCACTTCCAGAGTAGTGGGTTTCCAAGTTGTTAACTCATTAGGATGACTAGGATAGTTAGTACTTCAGAGCACCATTGTTGCAGGTTGTCTGCAAAGTTATGTTTTCAAGACTTACTTTGCAACCAAAAGAGAGATTCTGTTGTCATGTGACTCCAGGAACCTGAGCCCTAGGCCCTCTAGTAGCTATGCTTTAATTTGGTTCTACCACACACTGGTGGTCTGCCTCTGGCAGATCATTGTTTAAGTCTACTTCAGAGTCAGGGTCTTGGAGATCAAGAATGGAGGGAGAGTATATTAGCAATCTGTCACTGTTGAGAGGTCATTATGCCATAAGTCTTTCTGAACAGCAGTGCCAGAA
This sequence comes from Trachemys scripta elegans, assembly GCF_013100865.1. NCBI lineage: Eukaryota > Metazoa > Chordata > Testudines > Emydidae > Trachemys > Trachemys scripta. The sequence continues at coordinate 9,094,056 of NC_048298.1, read as the reverse complement.
AAGCCTAATGAGCAAAATGTGTTGGGAGACGATGTACAAGAAAAGGTTGAATTTCTACTGTTACTTCCACATAGCCACTATCCTATTCACTGTGAAGGGCTGTTGCATTAGTATGGGCTTCTCTCTTCAATAGATACAGTAACCTAAAGAACATTTGAAAGAAGTTATGTAGTTTATGGATATTAGAGATCAGTTCAAGATATCATCTTAAAGTAAGACACATACTAGTCTTTGACAGCACAGACTTATATTTTTCATCCTGCTAGACAGTAAGCTTGAGGAGAATTACTATTTCTCAATTTATTGATCAGCAGATTTGGTAGAGTGAAGCAAGCCTGGTAATAACTTGGAATAGGTTTTCAACCCCCCCCACACACACACACACACCTGTGTACGTAGTAGAAGAACATCTTCAGAGACGTGACTTGCCAAATGTACAGTAAATGTTTAATACATGTGCACATATCAACTTAAAAACTGTCTCTGGCCTACATAGGTTCATTATTTGTTCGGAGGAAATCCTGGCAAATCCTGCTCTCCAAAGATGAGGCTGGATGACTTCTGGTCACTGAAGCTCTGTCGGCCTTCAAAGGAATACCTGTTGAGACACTGCAAATACCTCATAAGAAAGCACAGGTATAATAGCGGAGAGGGCTTCTTTTGAGATGATTAATTACAAGTTGTAGCCTTTCCAAAAGCTTTTTAGAGAATTTGAATATTGTCTTTCATTATTTTGTAGATATAGCATTCCCCTGATTATGTAACGGGTTATAAGTTTCCCAATTATTTTTCATGTGTGTATTTTTCAACATATACAGAATTGTATACTGAACATTCATGGAGTATCTAGATAGAAGTTTTGTGGGGGAAATAAGGAGAATCTTTGAAAATTGTTATAGGTTCCCCTATTATTTTTTGCTGTTTTTCAAAAATAAACCCTGATATTCTTGTTGTCCCTTAAGGAATTCAATGACACATTCCTAAGGCAGTGTTCGAGTAGGCAATTATGTCTTCCAATGGTGTTAGCAAGGCCATGTGTCCAAATTCCCCTGCACATCTGGAAATTTACCCCCTTATTGGTTCACATGAAAATGTTTCTCGGATTCATATGGACCTAGTTGGTTTATCAAAGAAAAGGTTAAGAAGAAAGTAGATGAAGGTCTACAAGTACTTACACGGAGATGAGATTTCTGATCGTAGATGGCTCTTTAATATAGCAGAAAAAGGGAGAATGTGATCCAGGGGTTGGAAACTGAATCTAGTCAAATTCAGACTAGAAATAAGGTGCAATTATTTAACTTCGAGGGCACTTAACCATCGGAATAACTTATCTAGGGGGATATTGGTTGGTTCCCCATTTGAAGTCTGTTTAAAAAAGGAAAAAAGTGAATATCTTTCTAAAAGATCTGGTATAGCTCAAACAGAAGTTATGGGTTTAACGTAGAAGTTAATTGGTGCGGCTCTGTGGCCTGTCATACGTAGAAAGTCAGACTAGATCATAATAGTTTCCTCTGGCCTTAAGCTCTATGAATCTGCTAGGTGTATAGAACAGTGACTTGCTTAGTGGTAACCATTTGGCTGCTCCTGTTTACTCAGACCTATAAAATGGCAATGGTGCGAAACTGAAACGTTAAAATGTAACCAAACCATTGAAGACTGATTAAAGGCAAGCCTAAGGCTACCTCTGTAACTTGTTGTCAAGTAAATGTAGCAGAATTTAAAAACATTGAAATAATATCATTATTATTTATATTACCGTAGTACCTAAGAGCACTAGTCATGGACCAGGGACTCATTGTGTTACTACAGTGCCTAACACACAACAGAGTCCCTGCCCCAAAGAGTTTACAGTCTAAATATACACAGAGTGAGGGAAGGGACAAAACACACAAGCAGATTGAACAAAGTGATAAATTTAATGTCACGTTAGTTCCATATTTTTTTGGTGGAGGAGGTTGGTGGGTTTACTTAGAAGGGGATAAGCTAAAGGGGAAGTTCTCCAAAGATCCCTGCTTTGGCTGCTTTGCTCATTCTGGCTGTAGTCTCTGGCTAGCTCTTACTTTGCAGCCTTCTTCCAAGCCGCTGCCAGCCTGGCACCTGGGGAAGGGGAGACACCATCAAGTCCTAGTGCCCCCAGAGTGCGTGGCGGAGAGAGAGTCTTCTCTGCTCCTCTCTATCATTCTGGGTCCAGGAATTTGCAGGGAGGGAGGGGTGGTCCTGGCTGGGCCCCATTTTACCCCCTGTTCTCTGAGTGCTGCTTCTGCCCCCCTTGGCTGGAGTCTCTGGCTCTTTGCAGCTTTCTCCCAAGCCCACATTGGAGGGAGGGCAAAGCTACCACCTTGTCCTAGTGCCCCCATATTGTTTGGGAGGTCTCCCTTGCAGAGTTATGTGATTGGGGAAGCGGTGGCCCCATGCTAGAAGGATCCATTTTCCCCCCTAGCACTTTCAGCTATGTTAACTGGATCAAAAAGTTACAAAGCATAGCAGTCCTCATGCTTGAGGGTTGCAAACTGATTATTTCTTTTCCACTTACAGAAACTTTCTCCCCATTCCACTTTTGTGTGTGTTGTGTAATTCACTAGCTGAGCTACGGGAATTTATTTGGTTTTCGTTAGGGATGTCAATTAATCACAGTTAATTCACACGATTAACTCAAAAAAATTAATAGCGATTTAAAAAAAATTAATCCTGATTAATTGCAGTTTTAATCGCATTGTTAACCAATAGAATACCAATTGAAATTTATTAAATATTGTGGATGTTTTTCTACATTTTCATATATATTGTATTCTGTGTTGTAATTGAAATCAAAGTGTATATTTCTTATTACAAATATCTGCACTGTAAAAATGATAAACAAAAGAAATGGTATTTTTCAATTCACCTCATTCATGACAGAGATTGCATTACAGCACTTACAAATGTAGATTTTTTGGTGTGTTATAACTGCACTCAAAAACAAAAGAATATAAAACTTCAGAGCCTACAATCCATTCAGTCCTACTTCTTGTTCAGCCAATCGCTAAGACAAACAAGTTTGTTTACATTTACAGGAGATAATGCTGCCCTCTTCTTATTTACAATGTCACCAGAAAGTGAGAACAGGCATCTGCATGGCACTTTTGTCGCCGGTATTGCAAGGTATTTACTTGCCAGGTATGCTAAAAATTCGTATGCCCCGTCATGCTTCGGTCACTATTCCAGAGGACTTGCTTCCATGCTGATGACGCTTGTTTAAAAAAAAAAAAAAAAAAAAAGCGCTAATTAAATTTGTGACTGAACTCCTTGAGGGAGAATTGTATGTCTCCTGTTCTGTTTTACCCACATTCTGCCATATATTTCATGTTATAGCAGTCTCGGATGATGACCCAGCACATGTTCATTTTAAGAACACTTTCACTACAGATTTGACGAAACACAAAGAAGATTTCTAAAGATAGCTACAGCACTGGACCCAAGATTTAAGAATCTGAAGTGCCTTCCAAAATCTGAGAGGGACGAGGCGTGGAGCATGCTTTCAGAAGTCTTAAAAGAGCAACACTCTGATGTGGAACTTACAGAACCTGAACCACCAAAAAAGAAAATCAACCTTCTGCTGGTGGCATCTGAATCAAATAATGAAAATGAACATGCGTCGGTCTACATTTCTTTGAATTGTTATCGAGCAGAACCCATCATTAGCATGGACGTATGTCCCCTGAATGATGCTTGCAGCATAAAGGGACATATGAATCTTTTGCATAATTGGCACGTAAATATCTTACGACACCGGCTACAACAGTGCCATGAGAATGCCTGTTCTCACTTTCTGGTGACATTGTAAACAAGAAGTGGGCAGCATTATCTCCTGCAAATGTAAACAAACTTGTTTGTCTGATTAGCAGCCTAATAAATTTGTTAGTCTCTAAGGTGCCACAAGTACTCCTGTTCTTTTTGTTTGTCTGAGCGATTGTCTGAACAAGAAGTAGGACTGAGTGGACTTGTAAAATTTTAGAACCTACATTTTTATTTTTGAATGCAGTTTTTTTTTTACATAATTCTACATTTGTATGTTCAACTTTCATGATAAAGAGATTGTTACAGTATTAGGTGAATTGAAAAATACTATTTCTTTTGTTTTTTACAGTGCAAATACTGTATTTATCAAAAATAAATATAAAGTGATCACTGTACCACTTTGTATTCAGTGTTGTAATTGAAATTGATATATTTGAAAATTGCAGAAAACATCCAAAAATATTTAAATAAATGGTATTCTATTATTGTTTAACAGTGCGATAAATCGCGATTTAATTTTTTTTAATTGCTTGACAGCCCTAGTTTTCATTAAAGCTGATTACGTTATGGTTATCTCCAACACAATTATATTTTGTAGTGCAGATAGGAGCATTGCTGTGTCATCAAGCTGTGCTAAAGCCTTGGACAGACAAAGATTTAACACTTCTTCATAATAGTCGTGGTGGGAGTTAGTTCACACCACCGCTGCTGTTTAGCTAGGAACATATTTTCTGCAAGGCTCTGCTAACAACGCAGGGAGGTCTGTCAATTGTGAAACATACCTTGTGAAGGATGGTAGCGAGGGAGAAAGCTAGAAACTTTCTTAAATGAAACCACTTGCAGAAAGACCATAAAATTGGAGATCCTGCATTTTTTCTCTCTCTCGTTTGGGACATACACTTGATGACAAGATCTTAAGAAATAATCTGTTCCTGCTGGTGGTGGTCTAGAGATAATTATGATATGCCTCTTATCTGAAGTGTTTTAGGCACGGTGTGTCCTAGAGTGGGCCCTGGATCTCTTTTTTTTTTTTTTTTTTTAAAGAAGGTGCTAATGCATCATATGGAGTAAGTGCCCTTCTTGCTCCCCATCAGCCTTAATAATAGTACAGCTTGAGGGTGATTTCACCTTCATTAAAGGCATCTTTGTTTTGACTCATGCTTAAGGCTATGGGTAAGTGATTGATTTATTAAGGACAGGTCTGTGCTATTTCAGAATCACTGCTGCTTTACAGCAAATAGGTGAGGAGGCATTGGGACAAGAGGCACTCCCCTAGCAACCCTTTTAATTGCTTCTTCTCCAGAGCCCAGCTCTGTTAGGTTGATTTGGGCGGGACTTTTTTTATTAGTCCTATTTTTTTGGTGTTGGTTATTCTCATGATAGGGAGATGAGGACTAGGTTCATGGTAAAATGGCAGCTACAGTTCAGTTGGTATTTTGATTAGCTGAATGCTCCTATTGAGGATGACTGCGTTTATTAGTTGATAGCGTGAATCTAGCTTGACATTTTGTGTAGTTACTATAAATGGAGATTGGAACCATCCCCTGGGGAAATGGCAGCATTCTTGATGTCGTACTGTGCAGTAGAAGTATGTGCTCGTATCATGCAGCTATTAGCTAAAGTTTCAGTTTAGCTCTTCAGTAAGAGCTCTTTTTTCAAATGGCCATGTAGAAAACAGTGCATGAAGAGGTAGATTTGCATAGTCAGACATGCTCAGGTTTGAAAATTACTTTGAAAATTTGGGCTTGAATGTCCTCTTTTATACTGTACAATATCTGAGGCCTCTAGTCATATGAAATAGAGCTGAAGCTTAACCAGCACTTACTGGTGAGTCTGGTATACTGTCAAGATCACATCAAACAATCTCTCCTACCCTTTGACTGCTAATTCATGGTTACTTCTGCCTTTGGACCGTCCATGCAGCTTCCTAAAAGGTGTGAACTTTTTTTCAAGGAAGGAGATAATCAAAGACAGAGTGACTTGATTTAAACCAAAATCATTTATATAATTATAATGATTTAAATTAGCAAGCAGTAAGCTTGATTTTAAATAATTTAATATAATCATGTTTTGCACTTGTATCTTTATTTTCGTAAAGAAAGGTTGATTCTCATTGGTTGGTAACCATTAATACATATTGGTTTGCAACTAAATTTGATCCTTTTTGCTAACCAAAAGGATATACTATATGCACATTTTATTTAAGCAGTTATTGCGTAACATAAATGTATTCAGTTTCTTAATTTTTACTTTTTAGAAAATGGCGAATGATGCATGTGTTAATTATTGGTTGATTTTTTTTTTTTTTAATTCATGACAAAAAAAAGTGTTTTTAAATTGTTCTGTTAGTTAAATAAAGCTACCTTAAATGTGCTGGATACATAAGAAAGTCAAAACATGTTTTGCTTTTAAAACTAATTGGTTAAGTAGAGGAAGTATATCTGTAGTTAGTGAATTGAACTGGTTGTTTCTGGCCACCATGACCTTCAAGATTTTAGAACTAGTAGATCTCATCCCCTTACCTCCTTTTTATTTGTAGAGTGGAAGAGGAAAACAAGCTTTCTTGCTTCAACTCACAATCGGTGTCTCAACTTAGAATGAACTAGTCATTGAATTGAATAAACTGAAATAAAGAAAATATTCTCTCTGCAATTGCAGAAGAGGCTAGTGCACTTCAGCAAACTCTGGTTCCAGGTGCTTATCCAGTAACTTCAATCAGTTCAGTAGTCTGATTTTCTTTAAAACTTTGGCAGCAAATGTGATGCTTGAAATACTTTTATTTAATTTATTTTAATAAGTCATAGTAAGTTTAGGCCTTAACATATGTTGTCACAATTTCCAATACATATATTTAAAAAAAATAAAATGTATTTAATTTAAATAAAATACAATGTAAAGAAACAGATTTTTTTTTTAAATTTTAAACCAGTTTTATCCACACTGATCAAAGGAGATATTCAAAGCCAAGACTGAAGAAACTCCTTAGCATAGCACAATTAGGTTGGAATTGAGGTTCAGCCCGTTGAAAAATGTAGATCTAAAACTGCATCTGTTTGAAAAAAATGGCTCATTCTTTTTAAACTGAGAACTATATTGGCTGATGTGTCATCACTGCCCTCTACTGGGTGGAATGTCAGACCTGTGCGAGTGGCCTATAGAAGAAGGAAACCTTATTGCTACTATTGCAGTGAAGTCTCTGTTTAGCTTCTAAAAAGACCCATGCTTTCTGAAGCAGGTTATCCCAAGTTGTCCTCCCAAGATCCACAATGAACAAGGTAGATAACAATTGCTAAGTGCTTTTGGTTACAGAAGAATCACAGCAGCATCTTTTGTGATTTATAAACGTGCTGTCTGTTTGAGAGTGGCTGCTGCGATCAGTAGTACAAACCATAGAACTGGAGGGGCCTTTCAGTTAATGACATGGGGGGAAACTAATTCTTCAAGCAACCTAATGAAAAGTCAGTGTAACTGAGAGAATCAATCTCCAAAGCAAGATTGTCTAGTCTGTCCATTCATTTGTCTTTGGGTCAGACCAACTTGAAGTCCTAGGTTTATTCCCTTTTGGTCAGTGGGTGCCGGAATACCATACTTTTAAGACATTTGCAGCCCTTATATTCATTCCTAAGGGAATATTTTGGATGAAAATGTGCTATTGGTTTTTTAAAGGCGGTTAGATCAGGTTTTGGACATTTTGTGTCTTGATTGTAGGTAGTGGGTGTTAGAAATTTTGAGTTCTATCTCTGAATCTGCTGTTTGGGCAAGTGACTTCACTTCCTCATGCCTCAGTTTATCTCTCTGTGAAATGGATACACCACGTTTATTTGCCTAATGTTTTAGAACAGAGTACCTTATGAACAACAACTTATACAGCTTTGAGATACTCGGTTGTTTTAGCAAAGGGATAGAAGTCGCTAGCTTTGATTTCCCCTGAGCACCTTAGAATGCTGCTTCTGTACCCAGACTTCTAGCAGGAGGGGGCTGAGCTGTCATAGAATTCATGTGCTTTAAGCAGTTATCAGCTGAACAATTTGCATTTGTGACTTTTGCTCCCATAAGAGTAGGGAGTGTGTTTAGTAACTGAGCTCAAAGTAAATGAAAACAGTGCTTGCTTTGTGTGTCTTATAATCACATACAAGTTGCTTATCTCCTTCCACTGTACAGGTTTGAAGAAAAGGCCCAAACTGATCCACTCAGTGCACTGAAATACTTACAGAATGACTTGTATGTAACTGTGGATCATTCTGACCCTGAGGAGACAAAAGAGGTAAGGGTGAAAACTACTTCCTTTTTTTTTTTTTAGTTTAAAAAAAAAAAATAGAATGTAAAGGTGCATACTGTGGAACTTTTAGAGTTACCTTATATTTTCTTAGACCTTGTCTACATACACGTATTTCTTTAACTATACTAGAATAGTTAGAGGTACAACTCCCTAATGTGGTTGCAGTTATACTGATATGAAAGTGCTTATACCAGTATAGCTTATTCCCCTTAGGCCTGGGCTACACTAGCAGGGGGGTTCGAACTAAGATACACAACTTCAGCTATGCTATTAGTTCAACTTACCTGGCTGTTCTCACATCGGCGAGTCGACTGCCGTGGCTCCCTCGTCGACTCCGCTTACTCCTGCCCAGGGTGGAGTACAGGCGTCGATTCGTGGATCAATTTATCACGTCCAGACGAGACGCAATAAATCGATCCTCGATACATCGAACACTACCCGCCAATCCAGTGGGTAGTATAGATGTACCCTTATATATGGGAATAGCTACACCAGTGTAAGGCACCTTTATGCCAGTATAACTGCATCTAAGCTAGGGGATGTACCGTATAACTATTTCTATTTTTTAAAAACTCCACACCCCATACCAAAATAGCTATCAGTAAAAAACTGCATGCAGCCGGGACCTTAGATTTAATTCTAATGGGCTGTCTTGTGTTTGGGGGGGTTAATGAAATATAAACTCTGTATCAAATGGCACAGGCTTATAGTTAATTGGTTGGTTGTACTATGGAAAATGCATTATATTGCACCCAATAAAAGGAAATGCTGCTATTATGTTATATTAAGAAGATGTAAAAGGATTCTCTGATACCTGAAGGTGATGTTCTCAGGATATTTTTTCATTTGGGTTGTACATATTTAAATGTCTCTGAAGGAAAAAATTGAGCTCTTCTCCAGAATATATATTTCTCACTCTGGATTTTTTTATGTATCTTGATCACTAAGGCTTTTATATGGCCTTATCGCATTTTTCAGTGCACATATTTGGTTTTTCCAAGAGTAAGTTTGTTCCCAAAGCACAAATGAAGCAATAAGTTCCCAAGAGCTGATAGGAATTTCAGACAGCCTCTCTCCATTACATATGTCACTTTACAAAAGGGTTTAATGAAGTCTAGTAGCAGCCCTAGATAACTTACTGAACTTATGAAGTTTAGGATAAGCTTTTGGGTTTTGCTTCTATGTGCAGTTATGTATAGACCTTCAAAATGCTGTACAAACATGTAACGCTTATCACTCTGTCTCAGTTGCCCCATTTTAACCGGTTAGGGTGTTCCTTACTTTCCTTACATTGGTGCAAATGAGAAGTAGATCCACTGAAGTCAGTGGATAGTTACAGTTGTAAAGCTGGTATGAGACAAGAATTGGGCTCAGTAACTAAATGTCTTGCTCTAGTTCATGTGTCAAGTCAGTATCAAAGCTGTGATAAAAACTTGGGGAGTCTCTGATCAAAGCCCCTTAGCGTGCTGGCTAGATCATGTAATCTAAGCAAATAGAAATTGTCTAAGTATAGCCTCTAAAAGCTTTGTTTTTGTGGGGCTGTTACTGAAGGCCATATGCAATATGGTGCTGGGGTTATAGGGTGACAGGACTTTGGAAAATAATTTGCTTGTCTCAGGATCCTGGAAATTGTTGTTTAACCACTTTATCATAGATTGCAATTCATTTTCAGTAACATAATTGACATGCTACGGTTGTTGCCAAATTTAATAGGTAACATATCCATACAACATGTCTAAATTATGAGTTTCACACTGAAATTGACTCATACTAGCTACCTTCACATCTTTTCTCTTGTTTGGGACAGGAATAGGAAGAAAAATAACAGGAAATTCTTGCTATTTTTCAACCTGAAAAGTATTTGAATTAAATTTCATATAGTGCATAGAGGATCCCAAAATATTTCACAGTACTTTCACAAAGTCTCTGCAAGATACTCGCACAGTAAACTGCATGCTATTCAATTTATCTACCTTGCAAGCATGAAATGTTTGAGTTGACCATGTGAACCTGTGATTCCAGGGAAGGGTTTCAATCCTGATGTACAGGGCCCTAAGCCACTCTCTGGCTTTTCAGGATAATAGTTGTAATTTCACTACACCTTGTTTCTTTGCAGGCCTAATGCTTGAATTTTTTGATCTCTTTCCTCTTGCTTCTCTTTGCCAGATCAGTATTTACTGTTTAGCAGAATTAGAGCAGCTGCTGAAAACCTTCTGCAACTTCTTCCTTTACAATCTTTTCTGTTCCAATAGCTTCAACTCTCATAGACTTGTTGTATCAGAACAGAGCTGCCAGTCAGATGGCTTTATGGCCACGCTGCACTGATACTGACTGGGTATGTTTCCATGACGTCAATTTCCCTTCCGGTTATCTCATTGAGTTGGCTTCTGGCACTACATCTCCAAATGGCTCCTGTGTGTTCTTCTCAGCACTGATGCCATATTTTGCATCAAAATTGAAGCAGAAGTTTCATTGTTTCCCAGCACAGCTGCCTGCATAATCCCTGGCACCACCTATAACAAATGTGGTCTATTTCATAGCAAGGGCAGTGTAGCTTGTTGACGCTGTGTGTGCTGAATATAGCTCACCATTGTAGGACTGCTAGCTTTGATTCTCTTCAGAGCTCCTCTTACGGCTGTCTTTCCTCTCTCCTTTACCTTCCCCCATCTCTGCTCTGTCTCCAACCAACTCGCATTCACTCTGCAAAGCAGCAAGCTGATTGGATTTGTCCCTGATCAAGTGTAGTGTGATTGTTTGTGGTGTTCAGTGTCAGTTGGTGTTCACGTTGTGAGCCACAAATTTCAGAGGTTTGTAAGCATTGCTGTAAAAGATTGTACCAAGGTAAAATTCTGCATAAAACGATCTTAGCTTAGGAGGAGTAATTTCATTTTTTAAACTTCATTTCATATCTTTTCAGCAGTTTTGAGTTGAGTGCCAAAGAAAACAGACAACTTGTTCTTGAGAAACTTGCTCTGGCTTTGGTAACTAATTTTGTTTAATGTAGTGTGAATGAGAGACAGCATGGCACCTCCAGAATTTCAGCATTTGTTATGAATTTATCCGGTTAAGGGAATCCTATTTTTTTATTTTCTCTTATTTTTTAAATTCTGGAATATAGCTGAGAACCTCTTGGCATCATTTAGCACATGAATGCTCATTACGTTTTCCCCATGGGCCATGTATAGATCCTGGCTGTGCTGTCGCTCACCAACACAACAGATTTGTAAAGTCAGGTTCTGACTTGCGCAGATTAGTGGTGATCCCACTTGAAGTCATGTTGGATCCCTCCAGGCAGTTCATCAGCTTCTCAGATAGAAATGGGTCTCTGTCTTACTGGCCTAGAGACCTGACAGTTGTGGTGTGCTCGTAAGTGAGGTGACTAGCAGGTCTCCAGGGCAAATAGAAAGCTGATGATTACTGCACCAGTGTGTGGTGTGGCTTCCTGGCAGATGAGATGAAAGGCATACTAGATACTGAAATTTGCTAATACTGTTTTTTTAAAAAAAATATATATATATTGCACATATATTTTTCCTATTCCATATAAACAACACAGCCGTCCCCAAATTCATGCATCTGAAAAGGAGTGATTCAGACCTAAGGATGATAAATATAAGCTCCCAGTCTGGTGCTGCTATGAGGGGAAAAAATCCAGTGCTATTAATTCATGTAAACCTTAGCAGGTCACCTATTATGCCCCAGAGGCAGTAGTTTCTTAAGCTTTAATGTGACTATACCTGGAATGTTACTGTTCAGGAGGATATAAACAAACCTAGAGAAAACACAGAACACAAGTATCTAAGGAATGGAGAGTAAAATAATTCTGTAGGGCAAGATTGAGAGTGGAACTTCCCTAACACTGGAAAGTGAACTTGAGTGGGGACACATGATCACTCTATAAATAGGTTCAAGGTAACTATATAAATGAAAAGAATCAGTCACACTCAGAAGATGTAGAAGGAGCAATGCATTGTAACTAAAGAAGGAAATGTTTTATGCTAGGCTGTAGGCGGTGCTATGTATAGGCAGGACTGGATAGATCTGCTTATAATTATTTCCCGACACTTCCAATTATAAGACCATTTTTTCAATTGTGAGTAACTTTGCCAAACTGTAACCATTTGAGCTGAAATTTTCCATGCCAGTTGTCTGCCTCCGTTTGAAATTTTTGGGAAAACTCCAGCTGAAACAGGTCAGCCATTTCTGAGAACAAGGCTAGGGAAAAGTGTGTTTTGCCCATGTTGGGGGAAAAAATAAATACTGGTGACCTTTTCTTTGAAGAGCTCCAGCTCCCCTATGCTTTGGAACAAGAACTTGAATTTGGCCTGGGTAATAGGGAGGTGGTGATCTTGTGTCAGGGATGTGCCTTTTGAAATCTCACAAAAATCTGCCCAAATTTTGCTAAGTTATAAACCTTTTGAAAAATTGCAGTTCGCACATGCTCAGTAGAGACCTCTGAGATGGTAGCTGCTAAAATCTGAGTTCATCCACACTGAGCTTGCTTGAGCCTCTCCTAGCCCCTAAGTATGACTGGACTGCACATGTGCCATCCCCACAGAGCAACTGAGCATGCTCCCTTCAGCCCGGAGCTGCAGGGGTAAAGCTGGTCTCCTCCAGCTTGGAAGGAGGTCCCTGCAAATCTTTGTAAAGCCACTTTATTGTTCCCCTTCAGATCCCTCTTTAAACTCCCCTTTTCTGATGCCGTCAAAAAATTTGACAGTGGTTAGGCTGCTGGTGGGCTAAGACCACAGCCTTTGATACTGACTAATATTGTCTCACTGTATCCTTATATTCCTCTGTCTGTATCTGTCTGTCTTACTCTTGTCTTATACTTAGATTGTAAGTTCTCGTTCGATTTGTGAAGAACCTAGCACAAGCAAGTCCTGGTCCGTGACTGGGGCTCGTAGGCCCATGGATAATACAAATAATAAATAAGCACCTTCCTGAATCAGGGCCAGAATCACTCTTTCATACATGGCCATTTGCAGTGGCAATGAAGCTCATCTTTAGCACTACAAGCGCACTAAGCTTAATGATTGATTTAGTTCTGTTTTATGTATGTGTGTACCTCGCCCTTCCTTTGGAATCTGCACATCTGAGTACCAGAGGGATGCAGGCGAACAGGAGGAAGGTCAACAGAAATGATAAAGAGCCTTAAGGGACTGATTAAATCTTCATGGAAACATTAATTACTCAATTTGTTTGTATAGCTCTGCTAATTGGCGACTAGTGGTATGGTGAAGGGGGGTTTGCTATTCATAGCTGCCTCCCGATAGCTGAAGGGTGCAGACATGAAGGATGGCTATTACTACGTTGAAGTTATTCTTGTTGCATTCTCGCTCTTGTGTCTCATGCTCCCAGCCTGAGAATCTTTTAATGGAAAAACCCAAAACTTATGGGACTGAATGGATGGGGGTTGGCACTGGGATATGGATGATCAGGCCCAGGTTAGTAGTGACCAGAAGTTATTAACCATTTAAAGGTTGCTTGGCCTATGAGCAAAAGTTGGTGGTTGTAGTCACGTTCCTTCTGCACATCACAAACATCTATCTCATTCAGTGCTAATTGGCACCCTTAGTTGTCTCAGTTGGGCAACCAAGGATTGAATGGGCATGGAGACCATATCACACTCATAACTCTTATCTAGAAGAGGCCATTCCAAGACACAAATGATCTGGAGGGGTAGTTCAGGAGGCGTTTGCATTACCTTTATGATGTGTGTCTTCTGTGGATAAGTAGGACTTTTATCTCTGGGGCTCTGAATGTTGCCTTTCATGACATTTATGCTAAATTTTAAACACTGAATTCACTTAAAGCCAAAGGGAAAAGGAGGAATGGACACATGTAAATATAGATTTTACAGTTCTAAAAAAATGCAGTCGCAAAATCCTGTGTGGCTCTGCCTGCCTCTGTTATGACAACCACGGTACCATACATCTGAATGAACATAGTGCTAGGTAAACACAGCACAGGCCACCTTTAATGCAATTTGCTGTTTTAAGAAGCTTTTGTTTGCCTTATGTAGACATCTGTATAATTTGTTTGGCTCTTGTTTTTTTCCCCCACAGTTTCAGCTTCTTGCTTCAGCACTGTTCAAGTCTGGTTCAGATTTCACCACTCTGGGTGAGTATTCTAATGAACCAGAGATGAATTATGTTAAGACCACAAAGTGTAGCCAGGCTTATTACTGTGATAAGATTTCTGCTATTGCTATTGAAGTGAACAGGTATAGGCCACAAACGTGTTAGCACATTCCGACTGTAAAAGGGGTAAGTGCCTTCATGCCCTGTTACAGCTGTGGTGGTCCCAGGATATTAGAGAGACAAGATGGGTGAAATAGTTTCTTTTATTGGACCAACTTTTGTTTGAGAGAGAGACAAGCTTTCAAGCTTACCCAGAGTTCTTCTTCGGATAATAAAAGAGCAATAAAAGAGATTACCTCGCCCACCTTTTCTCCGAAAAGTGCCTTTAAATATTTGAGAAGGAACATTTCTATTCAATAGTGTTTATTGCCTCAAGCCCATTTTTAAAACAGCAGTCATCAATGGTCTCAAATTCAGGTCTCAGTGGATCATTTTGCAGCTCTTGTTACACCATATGCTGCGCCATTACCCAAATAAGCAGAAGCCGTGATCAAAAGAAAGGAACTTGTGTCGTGTCATTTTGGAATCCAGCAGCATGGTTACAGATTTCTGTTTGGTGTGAAAACACAGTGCAGTTCCTAGAGCAATTTAGTTGTTTGTTCCTTGCAAAACTGGCTCTTTGGACAGAATGTCAAGAATAAAGATGACAATGTTGTAAACTTACAAAAACAAGAACTCCCAAAACATAATTGGTTTCTCCTGACATATTTAACAAGATATTTTTCATGGTTATTTGAATGATAATTTGGAGATTGACCTATGAGAAGGCCAGAGGCATTACTTGGCTTTCGTTTTTCTAACTCTGTGCTGCCTAGCAGTTCCTGGTTTCATACTATGTAAGCACTGATCATTTTGGTATTAGCCAAATTGGCAATTTGCACCTCAAGAATTAATAGGGTACGGAAAAAAAAGACTGCACAGTTTGTCCAAATGGATGAGGAGGTTGTGCTGATCTTGTTTAAGCATTATCAACAGATACTACATTTTTCCAAGATGAGTTTTTAAATAAAAATTCCTTGACACCAGAGGTTGCGAGTTTCCAATTTTTTTGTTCTATTGTAACAAGGCGAATTAGCCTTTATCACAGTGGTGCCAAGGAATTATCTATTGTAACACTCTCACTGTGTATGAGCCACAGAGTTAGATTTCCCATAAAGAGCACGTATATGGTTTTAAAGAAACTGAATACTTAAATTGTATTTTAGTAGATCATTTTCCCCTTTGATTTAAAAAAAATGGTAACTTTAGAAAGCATCTAAATTGTCTGTATTTCTTAATTGGATAACATGGTATTCCAATATTTTGCAGTACATGATTAAGGTAATACACGAAGGTATTTTTCTTTTTAGTCCTGTTAAGATTAAGATCTACATTGTAACAATGTGGATATATTGCACCTTTCTTTGTGTCCTGTATCTTTTTAAAGGAAAATTCCCCTTGTTTCAGTCAATGTGACAAGTCTGGATTCATGTACGTAATAAGAATTAATTATGATTGAAAAGTGACCCCTTTGGGATACAGTGGTGTGAATTGTAGAAATTAGAGAGGAAGTTCCAGTACATATAAATAGGGCCCTACCAAATTCATGGTCCATATTGGTCAATTTCACAGTCATAAGATTTAAAAAATGGTAAATTTCATGATTTCAGCTATTTAAGTCTGAAATTTCATGGTGTTGTAATTATAGGGGATCCTGACCCAAAAAGGAGAGGGGTGTGTGTTGGGGGGTGGGGTCGCAAGGTTATCGTGGGGAGGGTAGTACTGCTACCCTTACTTCTGCGCTGCTGCTGGTGGCGGCACTGCCTTCAGAGCTGGGCAGCTGGAGAACAGTGGCTGCTGGCCGGGAGCCTAGCTCTGAAGGCAGAGCCACCGCCAGCAGCAGTGCAGAAGTAAAGATGGCCTGGTATTGTATTACCACCCTTATTTCTGCGCTGTTGCTTGCAGAGCTGTGCCCTCAGTCAGTGACCGCTGCTCTCTGGCCGCCCAACTCTGAAGGCAGCACAGAAGTAAGGGTGGCAACACAGCAACCCACCTAAAATAACCTTGTGACCCCCACCCCGTAACTCTCATTTGGGTTAGGAACCCCAATTTGAGAAATGCTGGTCTCCCCCATGAAATCTGTATAGCATAGGGTAAAAGCACACACAAGACCAGATTTCATGGTGGGGAGACCAGATTTCACGGTCCGTGACGTGTTTTTCATGGCCGTGAATTTGACAGGGTCCTACATATAAATCCATTGCCCTTGAGTGATGTTGGCTTGAATGTGAGACAGACCAACTCCAGGCTGGTTTAGAGGATGTATAGTGGATAGACTCTTGGCAGTGGATAGCAAGGCTGAATAAGCAGTCTGGACTGTTAATGCTGATGTGTGACGCAAGGTTGGGAAAGACTTTTGGTCACAGCCAGTGCAGTGAGGTGTATTCAGAAAGGAGGATGAGGAGAGAATTGCACATATTCCGCATTCCTTTAAAATGTATATATTTGGCATATTTCATTGCTTAATTTATTTCATGTTTTAAATTTGACTTATTTTTTCCTGTCTTTCTCACTCCCCCCAGGATTTTCAGATGTTGACCATACCTATGCGCAAAGAACTCAGCTCTTTGATACGTTAGTAAATTTCTTTCCTGACAACATGACTCCTCCAAAAGGCAACCTGGTAGACCTCATCACACTGTGACAGAAAAATCACTGGACATGTGAAAGAAGAAAAAAGCATCCATTTTCAGTATTTTAATTTTTTTTTACTGCATTGATTGACTGCTGTGTGCAGTATATAGTGACCCCTGGGTCTTTGAATGGGGCTTTATACTTGTATAATGAATACCTGAGGTTTTTCCCCTTGTTGAATTAGGCTAATAAAATGTAACTGACATAAAAATATATATATAATATATATATTTTTTCTGATTTTGATTTAAGAGTTAGCAAATGTAAGAAGAAGAAATCAATCATGCAGTCATCCTTTTTGCATTTAGGGGAAATGCTGAGATATTTCAGTCTCCTTGAAACTGAAGATGGTTTTACTTTTTTTTTTTTTTTTTTTTTTTTAAATGCCTCTTGCTTGATTGTAACTAGTCATGACATTTGCTTTGCCCTACTGGCTTTATTCACAGCAGTTGTGTAGCTTGGCAGCAGGACACTGCTGTACATTAAGGTAATGTGTGTCTTTATTGACTTGAGTCCTGTAATTGTAATGTGCAGTGTGAAGGAGGATATGTCTCAAATTTGCCACCCTCTTCTAGTCTGAGAAACTGACTAACACTAGCGTGTAATTGGATTTGCTATAGAGTGTGAACATAAATATTTAGCTGGTGCTACTGTAAATGCCTGGCTTCCATTCTCTGAAGCCTTCTACATAAAGCTGGCAGTCAAGTTTGAACCTCAGAGAAACCTTTGAAAATAGAGTGCAGGAGGTGCTGGTACAAGCATTTCTTCAGGGATGGTTTTATGTCTGTGCCTCTCCTGTGCTGTTTTCATGACAAACTTTGCAAGTCCTTGTAGAGTTCTACAGAATTGGGTCTTCCACATCCCCCAGGCACACGCTGCACCTCTACAGCACTTCAGTCTGGATGCAGTTTTCCAAAGCAGCACGTCTGGGTTTACGTACATGTTGGCTCTGTGCGTATATTTGTGTGTGAATGTGAAATTTAATGAGGATTGTTCGCAACAGCTTGTGTTTTGTCTTTGTCCTATGTAGCACAGCTCATTTAAGTGCATCTTAGAATTATTCTGTGCACAAAGGCCTCTCCCCTCGTTTAAAGGGTGGATTTATTAAAATAAGCTGAATGCATATGTCCAGAAAGTGGACTTTATTTTCTCCCTTGCAGAAAACGTTCTTTGTATGTAGGCCAAAGGGCTTGGAGCTGCACTGTGTCCGTAAAGTATAATGAAGGACACATGCACCTAGTGTTAGCATATACTTAAATTCAGTGCCAGAAAGCATGCAGTTCAAACTGGTTGATAAATTATATAAAGACTGTAGAGATTCATGTCTAGAGGGCCAACAGCCCATAGGACATGAATCCTGAATTTCCTGTGTCTGAGTAACTTTTTTTCTCTGAATTTACTGGAAGTATTGTGTGTGCAGGGATGATGGATTAGACTTTTTTTAAATGAAAAGAAATGACAGTGAAGAATATTTTTTTCATAGTTCTAGTATTCTTGTGCTTTCATTCAGTTAGTCCCTTTCTTCCTCACATTTTGTTTCCAGTTTCAGTACATTGGAAATCATGATGAAAAATTTGTAATAATATTTAGCTTATTAAGCTATTAAACACCCAGAAATCTCAGTACATTAGAGGCTGGATTTGCTTTAAAAACTGTGTGATTAGACTTGACTCTCTTCCCCCCCCCCCCCCCCGAAAGGATTATAGATGTAGGGGGTTTTTTTTAAGTTACCACTAACTTACTGTTGGGCAAGTAAGTTAATGTAGTTAACAGGTAGCAAATCAAAAAATCAATGGAAAACACAGTTTAGCAAATACAATCTGGTTAAATGTCCAAAAAAAAAAAATTTCTCCAGTAACATGAAAAAGTGCCATGCCACAGGTTTTTTTTGTTTGTTTTTTTTACTGCATGTTGTAACCCTCTGGTTCTTTGCAAGGTAATTGCTAGGTTAATTTTGTTGCTTCCATTAGCATTGTGCCATAGCACTGCTGTTTTGTAACTAAACTAAATTTTTCAGTCCTCAAGTACTGAGATTTACAATGCTGTGTGCTGTTTATCTTGGGACTATGATTATGCATTCTGTTCACAGAAACAAACTTGCTCACAACATCAAGCGGGTGATTCTTGTTTTTTTGGTGGTTTTTTTTGGTTCTCCCCCCCCCCCCCCCCAATCTTTCTAAGCAGTTTACCCCAAAGCATTTACTCTTCTAACTTTTTTTTCTAGCTGGTGGGTTTTTTTCCCCCCATGTTACCTTTTAACTTTATTTTTATTTAAATAAAGTTGAACCAAAGTGAAGCAATTATATTAAAAGTAACCAACAGTAGATTTAGTGGAGGGTCTAATAAAAAAACACCAAATGTTTTTGGGGTAGTAACCTCACTGAGAAGCATATCTTGCAAATCAAGCTGTGATTAAGTGACAACATATTCACTTTATTGAAGTGAAGTAAAGCATGATCTCCGTGTGATCTGATGAGAGATTTGCAAACATAATTGGCTAGCGTGTGTGTATGTGTGATTTTGCTGAAAACTACTGGGAGTAAAATTCTCAATTTTAAAGTTTATCTCTGATATATATAGACAGACACATAACGGCAAATGTTCAGTCATGGGCTTACGCCTGCTGTGTGCTAGGGGCAGGTGGGGAGGTTGTGGATGCCTGCAAGTGCAGAAAGTTAAATTCGCTAGCTTAGTACTTCCTACACAATGACTGACAATCCGGTCTCTTATCCCAAGCTAATGGGAGTACTTCAGGAATATCAAATATTGACACACCTTTGCTGTGTACACAGACAAGTTTACCAATTCTCCCCACCACCACCAGTCTGTGTGCACTTTATTGCTTCCAGCTGGTGATTAACCAGCTGCCATTTCCACCGCTCCTGTCCTTTTTAAGAACTGCTTGATGTACAACCTGACACAGCAAATGCATTTGCAGCTGTTTATTTGTGAAGCAATTGAGGCACCCTGTGGCCAGATAGGTTTATCCAAAGTGAGTATTTCCTATGGATTTGCTAAAGGGTATCCACTACTTCCCTGCCCTCTTTAAGGTTAGTAATCATAATTCTATGATTGGTGCTTTGCCATAGTATACTCTGCATCTCTTGTATAGCTGATAAAAAATAGATAGTGTAAAAAAACGTATTCAGTTTCCTGAGAATGTACAGAAATTCCTGTAATAGCCTGTTAAAGTACAGTTGTGATATTAGATTTTGGGGTTGTATTATGCATGGGCTTAAGCTGTGAGTGTCATTCCAGGAACTTATTAGCTCCAAGCATTATGGAAATACAAATGTCCAAACAGAAGAGATCCTCCACCTTGCTTGGAAAGGTCATTTTAGAAGACATTTTGTTATATAGTGCACTCACTGGATAACGTCATGCGTGTAAACACATGCTTTACTTGGTACCATCTCGGTACTTGATCCTGCTGATTACATAGTGCCTCAAAACACTTTAATACCGAGCCTGCCTCCTGGTGTGGAGCACATGAAAGAACATGTAGTATACATGATCTCTACTTTGTAAACTTACTACCACATATTATCCACATTGCAACTGTAGGCCACTTCATTACATGGAAATGTAAATTGGGCGTTCTAAAGTAAGCATTGTCCCATTTGCTTAAGTGAGCACTTTCTACCAACTGAAGTCTGTAAAACAAAGACTATTTTAACATACAGCTGGCTTATTTGTAGCGATTTATAAGGCAAAAAATTTTGTACCAACAATTTGAAGAATCAGAAGCGATAATTTAAATGTCTGCTATTCCCAGTGCTTTCTAACTAGTAGAGACTTCGAGAGACACTGAGCCAATGTCTACTGATATTGGTCTTCAGAATGTTTGTCTTTGGGATGGTGTTCGGTAGGTAAGTTTTTGTTCACACGAAGCTTGTTTTATCGTAATGTTCCTGAGAAGCTGTGTATAAATCTTCTGCAGAAAACAAGGCCCTTTACCTACTGCAAATTGCCAAAACTGAATCCAATGTTGAATGTATAATCTTAGACATGGGTCATGAACTTGGGGGAGTGGAAACAATCTCTGTATCACCCCACTTGCCAGTGGGTCAGAAGGCAGAAATCCATAGATGTCCATGTTTGTTGTGTGTTTTTAGATAAATCTGTATCCTTTGGATTCTTTCAAAAATGGTATCTTCAGGTAAAACTACCATTGTAAAACGTTTACACACATTTTGCATGAGGCATATAAATGCAAGGGACAAAAGGAAGATTTTGGGTTAATTTTTTTTTTAAGAAATCAAATTGACCAACATTCCATTTGACTCTTATCTGTTGTGAGAGGTCTCAGTGGCAGCATTCCTACAGTGGTGAGACGTGAATGTTGTCTACACCTGTCTGCAGGGCGGTAACTATTCAAACTAGCTACATCCTGATGCTTGCTGAGAGAGTTTTGACATATAGTTGGTCATAATCCAAACCCTTTTTTCTTGCTGATCAGAGTGAAGGGTGGTCATTCCTTGTAATCAGAAGATATGCTTATTCTGCCTTTTGCTCCCATGCACAGTACCCCATATATGTAGTGTTTAGATGGAAACAGTAGAAATTTAAATAAATACTGATCTGTTAGGTTGCCTATAATTTTGTGTGTGTGTAAATTGCAGGTTAACTTATGAGTAAGGCCACAGGTACTGTGTATGGAATTGTTTTCAAAACCACGTTGAAGCATTTGTTTTGAAAAATCGGTGGGTGCAGACGCAGTTGCAAAGGGTTTGCAAACAGACCCTGGAGATCAGACTGTAGGTAGATCTGCCTGATGATGTACTATAGAAAAGCCTCTGCACTGATTTCTTTCTTTGAGAATAGTTTTTACTATGACACAGAGATGGCATCCAATGTAGGCATTCTTTTCCCTGAGCATGGAGTTGCTTGAGGAAACCATCTTTCTTGCCAGAGACATCAGTAATGTGAAAACTGGTGAGCAGAGTGTAATTCATCTCTAAGTTTGCATAGCTCTGTTCCTAAGAATGAATAGCAGTGAAGAATCCATGATCTCTGGATGGGAGATATTGTCACATCTCTTATGTTCATTGCTTTTCCTTTCTTCTTCCCAGAAGCTAAAAAGATTTGTAATCCCGTGTGTAAAAATGTACTTTATAAAACCAGTTGCTGGAGGAAACAGACTTGGTATATGGAGAGTTTTCTTTTTTCACCTGTTTCTTCTAGGAACAAAAATCAGGAAGTCTTACATGGCTCATGAATGAATTCTATATCCAGTGTAGTAGGTTGCGTCTGACTTAACGTTTTTTCCTTCGATAGTTATTTCTCTTGTGAGATGGGAGTATAAAACGAGTCATAAATTTGCTATAGCCTGCTATCGTTTGGGTTAGAGTACCACACAGATGATAAAGCATTACAAAACAGGCACCAGTGTAAACTCCACTCAGAGGTGATTGGAGACAAAGGCTATGTACACAGTACAACTTAAGCTGGTATAAGTTGTCACTCAGGGATGTGAGTAAGCCACCCCCCTGAGCAATGTAAGTTACGTCAACCTAAGTGCTGGTGTGGACAGTGTCATGTCAGTGGAAGAGCTTCTACCACCACCAACAGGGCCTGGAGTAATTGATGGGAGAGTTTTCTCCCATCAGCAAAATTGTCATGAAATATACTGCACGCCTGTGCTAGGTAATCTGCCCCAGGCCTTATCTTGATGACTGGGCAAGTAGAATTTTGCAGTGTTGAGAAATGCTTTACCTTTTAGTGAGTTGGGAGTAGGTGTTGGCGAAGGAATTTAGACCAGGTGACTTGGTGTAAGGGAATAAACTGCTTGTGTAACCTGACCAGATTACAGTAATTTAAAGGGACACAGTCAAAAAGCTTCTACATAAAACAAAACTGCTGTGTAATGAGAAATGTACAGATCCTCATATTAATACACTTTTGATGGAGTTATAGCGCAAAGGTTTTTTAGTTGAATGCCTCCCCACTACCCGAGCAAGGTGGGAAACAAATACCCATTGCATCGGTGCAGGAGCATCAGAAAGTTAATCTAATTGATATGTGAAAGTGCATACTCCATGGCCAAGTCCAATTTTATTGTTGAGGGTAGCTGAGCGTAGTGGGAAAAGTTACGTCAGCATAAATGGGAAAGAGTAAAATAGGTAGTTCAACTTCCTTTACTATTCGGAGGTCAGCACCCCTTAATTTACACAGTTTGGAATCAAATCCCAGCTACTGTATTGTTGCCTTGTTCTTTGCATCCAAAAAAGCCAGCCCTGTGGCCTAGGGGAAGCGCTGTGTGCTGCCATGAGGGATACCCTGTAAAAGAGATGGCGTTCTCACCTCTATGGTGTTGGGACATGGGAATTCCTGACACTGCTCTACAGCAAATTCCTCCCATCAGTTTGAGCCCTGGTCATCTCCAAACACGACATCTATTCTTGACTGGGGAGAAGCAGAGGCAAGATGTAGGTGGGGGGAGATTGAGACCTGGTGGAGTGGGGTTGAATTAAGCCAAGACGATTGCTCCTTCAGGGGCATGGAGTTTAAAATAGCAGACAAGAGAGACCTGGAGGATATAATTGCATCTGGACTTCAAAAGACTCTATAAAAAAATCTTTCAAGAGGCTGCTAAGGAATCTTGATAACTATGAGGTGGAAGGAGGTGAAGCTGTCAGACTGAACACTGGTTTAGGAGTAGAGAGGAAAGGTAGGAATAAGCAACTAAGGGCGTGTCTACGCTACCGTTTAAGTCGATGTAAGTTCTATCGCTCAGGGGTGTGAACCCGCTCTCATTACCACTACAAAAGTTATTTTTCCTCCCTTGGTATCCTACTGTTAATTGAATTGTCTCGTTAGACTGACCTCACACTTGGTAAGGCAACTCCCATCTTTTCTTGTATTTATACCTGCTCCTGTATTTTCTACTCCATGCATCTAATGAAGTGGGTTCTAGCCCACGAAAGCTTATGCCCAAATAAATTTGTTAGCCTCTAAGGCAGGGGTGAGCAAACTTTTTTTTGGCCCAAGGACCACATTGGGGTTGCGAACTGTATGGAGGGCCGGGTAGGGAAGTTTTATTCCAGAATAGTATCCATGTGGGGGTTTATTCCAGTCAGTTTCCCCAGGTAGACAAGCCCTTACAGAGGAGGGTTCCCTTTGGGGGCTGGGGAGGCTGAGAAAGGGTGGGATGTGATAGGTTAGTGTAGTTTTTCAGAAGTCTGACCTCTCTCATATATAGCTCATTTGTAACAATTAAACCATCAAGTGCATAAAATCCACAAAAATCATATTGAGTAACTCCGCAAGTATTAAAAGAGGAAAATAATGTGGGGATTCAGTCATCATTACAGATGATGCAAGAACATGCCAAGAGAATTATTTATAATCCTACATGTCACGATAGGACCTGAATTGGGAAGGAGAGTCACGTTGCTCTAGAGGTCTTATTTAATGCAGTTTGCTTAATATATTTAACTCTGCACAGAATAAAATTTTAACTCTCCTGTCTCTCTTGGCTTGTGTAATACTGTTATAAGATAATACATCTCTTCTTGTTGGAAAATGCTGAAATGATCGGTTACAGAGGTACCAGGTGGCAATGTAGTTGAGAGTGGAGAAGTATCTGTATTGACACAATGTGAATCCAGGCTCAGGTACAAATTTTGAATCCGTGCCCCGTAGTTCATGGGTGGTTCAGATTTGGGGTACAGGTTTGGCCACTATATAGATAAGTACTTAACAGCAAAAACGGGTCTGGATTCTGAAATGCTCAAGTCACTTGTCTTGCTGCAAAGTAGCAGTTAGTGGAAGCTGCCTGCTTTAGTATAATCATGGGAAAACACTACATTTAATCAGTCTGAGGAATGGCCTTTATTTCAAATTAGTCTCGGTAATAATAATAGCTCTTACATAATGCTTTTCAGAGGTAGATCTCAAAAGTGCTTTATAGGGAAGGCACGAAGAGTTTGCAACTTGCCCAAGGCTGAGCCAGAGGCCTACCTGGGAATAGAACCCAGGTCTCCTGAGTTCTAGTTCGGTGCTCCATCCACCAGACACACTGCCTTTCAGTCCATTCTTTAGTCCATGGAGAATTAGACCAGTTGACAAAACTATTTTTCATGTGTGATGAACTAGAGAGAGGCCTCATGCCCAAGAGAAGTGGAGGGGAAACTAAGTGGAAGTGCATGACTTGTTTCTATTGGCTGTAGTTTTGACAGTGCTGTAGCTTATGCCACAGCTGTGAATATTGGTGCATTAGATTAGTGTAACTGTGTAGTAGCACCATATTACAGTGAGGAGTTCTTTAATATTTATTAACATGGGCACAGTGCGTGTTTAATCACTGTACTGTCATGAGAGGGTTGCGTTAAAAACTTTCAGGTTGTGGTAATCAGAATTTTTATGCAAGATTTTTGCTCTCTGGAAACCACCTGTGTTCTGATGATCCAAAAAAGATAACTAGGGGAAACTGTTAAAACGACCTATAGAACACTGTGTGGCTCTTTCACCTCTAGGACACTGATTGAAATCCAGCAGAGAATGGTTCTGGTACCATCTAATGAAGTCCTCACTACCGTCTCAAGTGACCCCCCCAATACAAATTACTCCAGTTAGTTCAGATGGTCTGTGTTGACATTCTCAGCAAAGGGGCAAAGGATTGAATGGAGAGGAAGCCTGGGTCACCCACGTATGCCTGGGGTTACACACCTAGGCTTCTAGAACAGGGCTGTGACTTTCCAATAGTGAGTAGTGTGCAGGGACTTTGTATTACTGTTGCCTATGTTGTGCCTGAGGTTAACTTGAGGATTTAAATTTCCAGGGTTGCCAGTACAGCACCTTTCACAAACACTGTGATTAAAAAATAAAAGTAAACATTTGCACTGATGCGACCTCCTTTAGTTTTAAGTTCATTTTACTTTTAAGTCCTAAACTGGGCCAGTTTCTACGTGCAGGTGAACTCCAAGCTCTCTCTACCTGCAGTGACCGAGTTTGGGGTTCTGTTTCTGAAGTTAACACCTGGAACCCCAGTGAGCTCCTTCCTTCTAGGTGTTGGCATGCCATCACCTATTGCATCAGCAGAAGAGAACTTTCAAAGCCGGCTTTGGCATGTCAGTGAGGGAGAGAGCAAGATGGGGGAACAGTCCTGCATCTGTTTCCTTGGAACAAGCCTGCTGAGATTCCATTGATTGGTTTGGAGTTTAACTTTTTGAGGGCCGCTTGAATTTAATTAGCAGCATTCAACATCGGTGTGGCATTGTAATTCATTAACCAAGTGAACACAGGTCAGGATAAACTGCTTTACAGTTGACCTTTTAAAGACACACATGTGGAAGATGAAAATCTTTGTGGCTATTTTTTTTGCACATTCCAATGGACAGCAGTTGATCATCCAGGCCTTCTTCCCAGTTCCTTACTCTTTAGCATGTTCTTCTCCATTGTGACTATTCATTCTTCACCAAGGTCCAGAGCATGCCTAATTTCCTTATGCTGATATACTGAAGGGGACTCTTCTTGAATGGAAGCTGTGGTGGATCACTTTCATTCCCTTCCATCAGGGCATCATTGTGACCCTTTCTGTCCAGAGTGCCTCAACATCAGTCTTAAAATAGTCGCTACTGATTGGGCCAGCCCTGAGCTGCACTCTTCTCAAGGCCTGCTGGCCCAAGAACAAAGGACATGAAATCATGCGCCCTGATTTCCACCCCCCAGCAATAGCGTGATGTTCTGCCACTTATACCACTGTACTGGAGAGAACTGGCTATTCACATCCTTCCAAACAACCAACATTCTGGTCAGGACGTAGAGGCCCTAGACTGTAATAAGACCTTATTCCAAGGGTGGCGTATGATTTGATATTGCATCAGCAGTGTGCTAGCTCCTTTGCAGAAGTATGAGGACAGAGATCTTGTCTTGAAGTTAACAAGCTAAATAATGGATTGGGGATTATGAAGAGGGCAGGGGGACCCTTCTGCTTGTGTAATGTAGATATTAATAGTCAAAACAGTTAATTATCAGCTTTCAGGGTTTATTGTAAGTTGCAGTCTCCTCTGCCCTCCTTCCTCGTTGCAAATAGGAAGAGAAACCGAGCAGGGCCAGGAGGTAGGGTGGGCCTCAAACTGCTTCATTAAGTGGGCTGTTCCATATGCAAAGATTTTCGAAACCTCTCCCCTCCCTTTCCACCTCCAGTCTATAAATTTGCACCATTAGGAAAGAGTGTGTCCTCCCACTATCCAGATTCCTTATAGATCACCCACCTGCCCCCTTTTTAAAATGAAATTAGTGCAAGAGCAGCCTCTTGCAAATGCCAGGGCTGCACTTCAGGCAGACTTTGCTGCCTCTCTTCTCCACATGAGAGCATTACATTGGTTTTATAATGTTGGACAACGCTTTTCCGCTTGCTGTGCCCAGCTGCAGAGAGAAGCAAATCTATTTAGAACATGTTCGGACCTAGCAGTTGTAATACAGAATAATCAACAAACCCACCAGGGGTGGCCATCTTGGAAGATGAAAAGAACGACCTAGAAAATACATCTGACAACTGGAAGCAAGGGAGATCCAACTGGAAGATGTTATAAGGTTTCTTCTACTTAAAGTTTAACCAAAAAAAAAAAAAAAAAAAAGTGGGCTAACTTAGGTGAACTACTTTTAACTGAAAATAGAAGAGATCTATACCAAAATCTCAGCTCCCACTGACACACCTACACTGTTCCAGGCTTTGTAGATACGAAATTGCATGTTTCTCAATGTTGATTTAAAAATTCATTTAGTGTAATTACCTAATACATCGCTCTTCAAGTTATTGAACCAACTGATGCACGCTTCCTTGAAACCCAGAACCACGGCAGGGTGTTAAAGCTGCCTTTTCACAGAATATCTGATCTTAGGGGAGAAGGTGATCTTCGAAATCTTTGGGAAACGACTTAATTCTGTTGTAAGAGAAAAGTGATGTTTAAAAAGTGTTCGTCTTCAGCTCCGATCAACTTTGCTCAATTTACAAGCGAATAAAATGATTTCTAACTGCAGAGATTCTGGGATTTAAACACCAGCCGTTCTTTCTACCTCTGATATGTATTTCTGTGTCAGCTTTGCTGCTGCACGAGACAGGAGAGTAGCCAGCTTGCTCTCCCACAGCGGTGTTGATTCTGCTGCCGGGGTGAACAGAATTCATTACTTTTGCTTTGGTTAAACTCTACATGTGAGAGTTAGTGAAACATGGGGAGCAACTATGTTGAGTAAGAAGCTGGAATTTTTTTTAACACTTTCCATCCTGTAACTGTACTTGATGATTCTTTCAATTACCAGGATATTTTAAAAGGCAGAATAGCATTGAAAACCTAATGTCTTCATTTTTGTCCTTGTCTGTTGAAGGTTAATGTCTTAAGGTTGCCCCCTTGGGGTGAGAGTGAGCACTCTGCTTACTTCCCGTGTCATTCTCTAGGCAGCTACAACCCTGTGCTCTGGTTGTAGGGCTTAATCTGGCAAACTGTTCCTGGTGAAGCTGATAAGAGTCCTGTGCACCGTTTGCAGAGTCTGGTTTTAAATCAATGGCCTGATGGCTGTATATTCAGTTTACTAACTTGGACCCTCTAGTTCATTGTGGGATATTGCAAGATTGCATTCCAGCAACTTCCGCATATGATTATCAGATGGATTTTACACATGCAAACTTCGAGGTGTGACCTGGCATCAGGTCTTTGTAAATGTTTTCCCTCCCACCTTAAAACACCTAGAGCAAGTTTTGTATCTCTGGGTTCACTGGCTGCTTGGACTACACTGTGATAGTCTCAGTGGATGTCATTAAAATCTTCACACCCAACAGTTGTGGGACAGATGCACCAAGCCCTATGTATATAGAGAGGATATAGTTATTAACAGTACCTTGGACAGTAACTGCAGAGATTTTAATGCTGTCTGCCACAAACTTTTCCCCTTGTACCATTTGGGCAAAGGGCCTTTATCCTCCATCCCACTATCCTGAGCTGTTAGCACTTGTGCATCTGATTAATTGATGATTTGTAGACCTAATAATCTGGGAAAGGGATTGAATCTTACATTGCATGGTTCCCATTAATGCTAATAGGAGTTGTGCCTGCACATAAAGAGAATCTATGTTTGACTGTTGTAGTAGTCTTTGAAATAGAACCTCATTCCTTACCCTCCACCCACATTAAGCCCCCAAAAGCTGTCTCCCATATGGTGCTTTGAGATCTGAACTTCCCCTAGTCAAGAATTTGGCACATCTACATTTCTCTTTGATCTCTGACATGGTGCCTAGTTGCATTTCTAGGACAGTCCTAAGTATACTTGTGCCCATTTGAGTCCCATTAGGTGGACATTCACTGATCATTTGCCTTACCTTCAACCCCTGCCATAGGAGATCTGGACTGTGAGTTACAGGAGAACGTTTGAATCAACGAGGGTCCTGCAGAGAGACATCCTGTGAGTTGCAGCGACATTTTCATGAGTAGGTAGAGGTCTGTACTGAATACTCATACAGAGCTGACGGAGCGCTTAGGATACAAATCACATTAATGCTCTGAGATACTGACAGGATTGTCCATCTGCATCTATCACCTCTTCCTGACCCATCACCTCAGCTATTCAGATTTTTTTTTTCATCTTGGAATGTTAATTTCCCTTCTCTGGCCCTTGGCAGTGTTATGATTCCTGGGTTGCTAAATACGTAAGCACTGCTCTGTGAATAAATGAATGGGTGAGCTGGTGAACAATGACAAATGTAGAATTCCGCTGTATGTAATGTACATATGGAAAGAATGTATTTTCATTTTTTTCTTAATAAAAATATATATACAAACAGGATGTGATAGTTTGGCTACTGTGTGTTCATTCCAGTACCATTTTCTCCTAGGAACTGAACGCACCTTTTGGAGGAGGCATATGGAAATTGTGATTTTTTTGGGGGGGGGGGTACATATTGAATGTATATTACAGGTTTCCGCAAAAAGAATTGGGACAAGTCTGTCTAGCATTCTTCTATGCCACAAAGAGAGCTGAAAGGGTATCCTGAGTACTGAAATCAGTGGTTAGCTGTGTCCGTGCACCCTGCAGCTGGTGCTTAACAATCAATCATAGCTTTTGTATTTGTAAGTAATATACAGTCAGAGCATTGCGGGGGGAGGAGGGGAATGCATAGGTGGGATAGAATGCAAACGGAAATGTACAGGAGACACACCTCCCACCCTCCATGGAACAGTGAGCCCAGCCACTTGCATGTTTCTGGGTTTCAGACGGTGTACGGGGATTGTGGTGAGGTGTCCATCCCACACAGGATTAGGAGTTCATGGAGGCTAGATGGGCCAATTAATCTCGTAGATTAAACACTGAGAGGAAAGCCCTAAGTAGAGGAACAGGCTCACCTGTGCAGGAACCGGCGGGGCCTGCATAAAGCCAGATAGCTGGCCGCTGATGGGGGCTGTTGCTGGGAAGGGCTGCAGTCACTCTTTGAGTGGAGGGAATTGGAGGCTGACAAATACAGAGGGGGAAAGCCATAGGAGCAGGAAAAGGCCCAAGGAAACACCAGCAAGAGGTAGGACTGTACAGGAACTGTGGCTGCTTGTTTTAGGGTCCCTGGGCTGGAACGCAGTGTAGAGGGCAGGTCTGGGTTTCCCTCCCAGCCACTGGGAAGTGACAAGGGCTTGGAGATGCCAGCCAGCAGGTCTGGATTTTGAATTCCCCAGAAGGGGAGGACCTTGGTGATCTGGCTGGAGAGCCAAGCCACAAAGAGGAAACTGCAGATCTGGGAGTGAGCAAGGGCTGCAGAGCGAGGCAGGATGGGGAGAAGATACCACCGGAGGGAGAGCGCTAGCCTGGAAGCGTTAATTCCCAGAGTGGCCAGCAGGAGGCGCCACTCACTGTGGCAGGGATGTTTATAGATGTTTTCATAGAAGGGTTGGAAGGGACCTCAGGAGATCATCTAGTCCAACCCCCTGCTCAAAGCAGGACCAATCCCCAGGCAGATTTTTGCCCAGATCCCTAAATGGCCCCCTCAAGGAGTGAACTCACAACCCTGGGTTTAGTAGGCCAATGCTCAAACCACTGAGCTATCCCAACTCAAAGCTATCTTAAATATTGGAAATACACTTGCAATTTATGCTTAATTTGTGGCCATGTCCCTTTAACGCAAGGTGTCCCCCCCCCCCCCCCCGCCGCCTTCGTCCCAACCAAAAACGAAGTCCCGTTTTACACACAAGAATGTTTATTGACAGAAATACATGGTGTCTTCAAAATATAGTTTGTAGGAAAATGCAAGAATTATAATCTCTACAATCCAGTTGCTCAGTAATTTCCAGTGTAAGTCAGACTCCTGTCCCTCTGAGAGATACCACTCTACAGCACGCAAGATAGCTGCATTGTGTACATGGGAAACATTCAACAACAACATCGCCTCTTTACACCTGTATTTTCCCTCCCCACGGTCTGTTTTGGGTATGATTTTTGCTGTGGTGGCAGTAATATAAACCTACTGTCAGCTGGACCATGGCATGACTATGAGCATAAAATAGGCATTATTTACACTTCTATGATTCTGAAAATAGAAGTCTTCCAAGAACTTGTCTTACCAAAATGTAAAGGTAACTCTGTACAAATAGAGATTGTGTCTTTACGTTAAAGCTATTGTTTCTGGGAGGATTTTCATTCTTTTTGGTCTAACACACAATTATGGCTACATTATACTATGAAGTTTTAAGGCCAAACATGCTCAAAGTTGCATTTTCTAGTTCTCCTATTTCCTAGTGGACTTTGAAGAACATGATCTACTCTGCATCACTTTCCATTCTTCATAGGAATCTTGATTTTAAAAGTGGGAGGGAAAAAAATCTATATTTTAAGATTCTTGTGGTTTAAAAATATGGTGTATGGAAAAAATAAATACATTTCACAATTCCCACTCAAATGTTCAGTCACTGCTTGCTGAACAATGTTGTTTGCTCTGAATAAGACCTGTAATTTCACAGTGTCAGGCCCTGGACCTGCATCGTGTTCTTCCAATCTGTGATATCAGGTCTCTGGACCCAATTCAGCAATGCAGTTAAGTATATACCTGATTTCAATAGGGCTTAAGCATGCGCTTAAAACTGAGAACTACTTTCTGCTCCAAGTGCGAGGCGCATATTTTTGAGCTTGCCTCCTCTAACATAAATAGTAACATGTATATTTAAAAAACAAAACAAAAAACACCGTAGCATGCTTCAACATGTGGCTTTCCCCTGTGGTTAGGGTGAGAGAACGAGACAGATGTTAGTCACGTAGCAGAAGGCACTCCGATACTCTGGTGATGAGCATGGTATAAGAACATATATAGAGTAGAAGTTGGTTGAATAGGGATGATTTGCTGAATTGAGGCCTTTATGATAATATCCTGCAATTAAAGATTCCTTGGCACAAACAAGCAGAGAGACTCAACATTATGTGAAAGGGCAGATGCGCAAGCTTACAAATGGATGAGTTGTCCATTAGAACAACTGTGAATCAACATGGTTATGAAAGTTATTGGAAATGCTGAGACCAGCTCCTTAAGGCTTTTTGTAACATCACGACGGCAGGTTCAGCCTGTTTAAATATGAAAACAAAGCTGCTTGTTCTAATGCAACAGCACGCTTCAAAGACAGTCACTTGGCCACTGTTGGTCAGGTTTAGCCATCACGCTTCACCTTAGAACACAGCAAGGGTCTTCTGGGCCTACCAAAAATGGTCATCTGCAGTGTCCCATGGGCAAGCTATAGTCTGAAATGTTAGTTTGGATCAGATTCTCATCCCCCTGATGCAGGTGAAGAAGTAC
The DNA here is from genome assembly GCF_013100865.1 of Trachemys scripta elegans. Taxonomy (NCBI): domain Eukaryota; kingdom Metazoa; phylum Chordata; order Testudines; family Emydidae; genus Trachemys; species Trachemys scripta. The sequence goes on along the minus strand of NC_048298.1, from coordinate 9,061,421 downwards.
TTGCCTGTGTGAGTACTCCTAGCCCTTTTAGTGGGGCTGCTCTCACAGCACTGGGCTCTGAACCTTACCTTTATTTCCCCCCCAAAGCAGTGCCAAGTACATTGCCACACCACTCGCAGTAATATTTACATATTGAACATGCACCGGTTTAAACACTTTTCAGACTCTTTCAGTGTAGGAGAGAAGGGGGAAGGGTTACTTTATATCAGAGAGTTTATCAATTCCTTGTACCAGGTACTCTGTTCTGGTTGAAATCCCTCCCTCTCCCCCAAACCTTTAAGCTGTGTGAATACCTTGGATGATTAACACCTGAGACTCCAAAATGTCTGTTACTTTTTCACCATTCCTGGTCTGCACTTTTCTCAGCCTGGATATGGAAATGCGTAACACTCCGTGCATAGCCCTCTTCCTCCATAAATCTGAACCCGCTCTACCAGAGAGAAAATATTCCCTTCGATTCACAGAGCAGGATCTTGGGTAACATTTTCCCATATTTGTACGTCAGACACTTAAGTACCTCAGGCCCATTGGCTTTCACTCATAGTAAGGCTCCTTAAGTGCCTTTTGCTTTTGAAAATGGGAGTTTGGTGCTGCTTCTGGAAACTTTACCCCTTTGAGCGCACAGAGATTAAGGGACAGATTTTTAAAGGTATGTAGGTGTAACACTGACAGACCCTGGGCAGGATCAAACCTGGGACCGCTGAAGCTTAGTGTATGAGCCTCTACTGCACGAGATAAAAGCCATGTGCCTCTTAGCTGAGGCTGTAGCAGACTCATCCATCTCTACATGGTCTCGGTGCTACTAGAAGTGGACAGAACGCATCAAGCAGGCCTGGGTTACGTACTTCCCCTACCTGAGGAAGCATGTCCCAAGCTTCAGAGACTTCCCTGTTGATATCCCGGACAAGCTCCCACTTGTAACTGAAACCAATGGGCGTTAGGTGCCTAAATACCTTTTAAAATTCACCCTGAAGTGTTTTGCCCTAGGTGTCAGAGCCCGGGCTAGCATCTAATACCCTGTCCTCAGACCACACTGCCTTCGAATTAAGGAGGTTACTTTCATTTTCTGCCTCTCCTAGACCAGCACACGACATCCCCACAACAATGAAATTAAAGGGATACCGTCCACTTGACCCTACTGTTAAAAGGTTTAAAGTAACTTGTTACTACTACACCTGCCCATGTGACTTCCTGTAAACTATTGAGGTTTCACGATCTGGTTCCTATCTTTTAAGATGCTGATGCTGTGTTAAAGACCCACACAAACAAGAGAGGCTGGTTACACCGGGAAACTGAACCTGACCATGAACTAAGTGAACAAACCGAAAAGGCAGAGGAAAAATAATTATCTAATCGCTTTCCATTACAGAAGATGAACAAGATGGTCCTTGCAACAGGAGAGTACAATGGTTAGGGCCAGAAGTATGATGCCTTTTTTTAAAGTGGATGGTGTCCCTTTAAAAAGAGAGAACCGAAGTCATCATTTTGGGTTTTGTACCGTGAAAGCCTTTTTTTAAAAAACGCACCTAAATTTGAAGCTTAACTAAAATCAAGCCCTTTTTAGAGAAAAGAATAAATTGTCGGGGCTTCGGGTGATTTTTTTTCTAAACATTGGTCTGAAGTTCTTATGTAGGCAAAAATCCCTTTGATTTAACCAGCCATTCTGCCAGCCCAAGGGCTATCGGGGCTCTGCCATATTGTCTGAAACAGATCATGGGCTCTTCAGCGCCAGCACCCTGGCCCTATGCGCTGAGCCACACAAGGATCGTCAGGGAGCAGCCAGGTGGGCTTGAGGGTCTGCCAGGGCTGGTCAGATGGCAGGATTGGGGCCTAGCCAAGTTTCAGATGGGAAAATACCCTGTTTCTTGTACCCGCTCAGACTTCTGCTTCTTGCCTTCGGTGATGCCTTTTGCGGGTCCTTAAACTTAAGACTGTGCTGGAGGGAAACTTGATAGAGAAGAAATCTGGGAAGAAATTCGGAACTTGCTCAGCTTTAGACAAACCAGCCTGGGATGATGCTGGGTGGGGGGGGGGTGGGGGGGGACAAACACCCTGAAAACTCACCTCTAGATAGGACTTTAAAAAAAAAAGTCTCAGAAATATGAACTCTTCTGTTCCCTCCCCCAGCACCTCCTGTAATGAAAAGTGGCTCTTTCCTGCACTGCTGGTGTATTTCATGCTAAAGCAGCGATGCCCCCTCCAGTGGCTGGAATCTGTACAGTGGCTTGACATGGCTACTGCCCCCAAGCTAATGATGCTGCTCCTTTTGCTGGTACTTTATCCACTGGGCTATCCCTGCCCATGACCCAAGCAAGGGCCACGCTTCAGAACTGCTCTACGGTGCCCAGCCATGAGGGGGAATAGCGCTGTACTATGTTGGCATGAGTGACGCTAGGCTAGCATGACCAGATAGCGACTGTGAAAAATGGGGACAGGAGGTGGGGGGTAATAGATACCTACATAAGAAAAAGCCCCCCAAATCAGGACTGTCCCTATAAAATCAGGACATCTGGTCACCCTACGCTAGGCTCTGCTCGCAGTAACGATGTCCTTGGAATTTAAGTGCAGCTCACTGCAGTTCGCCCTTTGCTGATACCTCTCAAGGCTCTCGCAGGTTTAGAGGCCCAGCCTGACACAATCCAAATCAATACGTAGGTGATTTCCAAGACTCTTTGCCTACTAAGGTGGCGACATGAGGAGGTGCTTTTTCTTTCAGAGCTTGATGCAACCTCCATTCGCCTTTCCTATTTTGAAACCTGTTGATTTCAACTGGGTGTGTGAACTGGCAGAAATTGACCCGTGCCACCTGGATCCGGATATGACATTGGGCGAGCTCCTCCCCTGATGAAGCCAGCTGTTGTTTAGCCTGATTGCTGAATTCTCTTTTCCTTTGCAGCTGGGCAGAGCTTTCAAATTATCTGATTGCACAAAATCCCGCCAGAAGCGGGACTAGCTAACATCACTCAGACCAGCGCTAATTTTGGCACTGACTTTAGGTTCCCAGTCACTGGGCCCCAACACATTCTTCTGCTTATGGCACGGGGAGCAGTGCTAGAGTGTGTTTCAGCGGGTCAGTGTCGGGCTGTAAAACAGCCTTGGGCTGTTTTCTTCTAATCCTGTGTTGGGGGCCTTTGCAGTGTTTCTGACTGATGCTCAGGAGTGCAACACATGTCCTTAAAGGAAACCTGCAGTGATTAACTGACGAGAGAAGCGATTACTGCCCACCATGGAACAGATGATCGGTTTGGCTCTTTCTAGAAATGCCTGTTGCTATTTCGTGCTCTCTCTCTAACAGTGCCTGGATTTGCTCTGAGAGCTGCCCGTGTTACTAACACTTTCCCCCCGGGAAGGCATGTGTGATGCCACAAGATCGGAGCTGAGGGGGGCAGCCCTGTCCTGGCACGACACAGATTTTTCTCTGTGTAAAAGAATTTTTGGGTTAACATCAGCAACTTCACTAAGTTTTTCCCCAGCACCAGCCCTTCCCTCACATAATGAGTTTGAATCTCTTTTGCATTCACACACTCTTGTCAGAACTGCATTTCCTGAGTCTGCCTGCACGCCAGACAATCAAGGTGGCAGTTTCCTATTTGCCTGCTGTTAGATGCCTTTTTAGCGTCAGTGAGAAACTTCAAGGCGCGTTTCGAGTGACTTTGTCATTGGATGCAATGATGAAACAGGGAGTTTAGTCCTGCTTCAAATGCAGATCTCACTAAGGACCCCTACTGAGTCCCTCCCTAAATACATGGTGGGCTTCCTACACACTTTAAACTTCTATGACCTTTGGGTTATGAGCTAAAAGAGTGGGCTTGGGAATTTCATTTGAATGGTAGAGGCAGTGCAGGTATTTCCTGCTCAGTTAGTTTATGGACATGATTCCAGCCCAGAATTAAATAACTCCGTTTTATTCGCTGTAGTAAGGACACTACGGTATCTGAAAAATGCTGCATTTTAATGGCTTGAGAAGGCAACATCCCACGCCAACATCTGCCTACAGTGAATGATGAATGAAGATATCCCATCTCCTAGAGGTGGAAGGGACCTTGAAAGGTCATTGAGTCCAGCCCCCTGCCTTCACTAGCAGGACCAAGTACTGATTTTGCCCCAGATCCCTAAGTGGCCCCCTCAAGGATTGAACTCACAACCCTGGGTTTTGGCTAAAGAAACCCAGCAGAAGTGCAGTCTTGGAGCCTTAAACATTGCCCCTGTCCTGAAGGAAGGGTGTATCCTCAACAGGACCTCAGTGTCAGTCAGTGGAATTCACACTGCAGGCCAGGAAGGTCCATGGAGGACAGAGGGAGTATTAAGGACCCAGGAGTGATCACTGGTGTTGGCAGGGGAAGCTTTGGTGAATGCAAAGGATTTTCCATAGTGATTCCAGGGAGACTTGGCAAATGACCAGGCAATCACGTGGCTTGGGATGAGGGCAGTTGCTGTTCTTTCCCTTATCTCCTGTGGCTTAATAATTGGCACTTCTATAAAGCTTCTCTGCACATAACAAATGGGGAAAACAAAAGCACAGAGCACCTAAGTGACTTCTTTGAGGTCACACAGAATGGACCCCAAATCCCCTACCCTGCACTCTCACCACTAGATGGCACTGCCCCCTCATTTGATTGGAGCAGAGCCTGGAGGTTTGACTATGGTATTGCAGGTGACGGTGGAGGTTACGTGGGGGAAAGATCCTCATTCTCCCGGTGAGCAGTGATGGAAGAAGAACAAACAGGGTGCAGAGCCTCATAATGTACTGGGCACTAGCAGCAGGTGATGCACATGACGGCAGAGCGAAGAACTGAGAAAAACCTATGACAGTAGGTTGCTAGCCCTTTGCCTCCAGCCCTTCTACCCTGAGCAGCACCCTTCACTAAGGCAAATCCGCTGTGATGCTAACGCGGTTTCTGGAGTTAGGCACCGTTAGGCACCAGAGGCTTCTGATCATTCTGTATCCAGGTTCTCAGCCCGGGGGTGGGGGGTGTCATGACCACTCTGCCCTTCCCATAGTGCTAGATCCCAGCTAGACGGAAGGGGTCCCAGTATGGAAAAGACTGAAAAGCCCTGCAAGAGGCCTTCAAGCGCTTAACCTTTTACGATGGCCAGAAGCTGAACTTTCTTGTCTCTAGTCAAGGCTTATATACCGGCACTCTCCCGCTATAGAAGCAAAAATACAACCTAGTCTGGACTGTGAATATGTTTTGATTGAACAACGTTTGGGCCAGAGCAAACGCCAGTCATGGTCTGCTGCCTCAAGGGGGCATTCAGGCACCTGGGTGGCTCCTTGCTCCACAGGATGCTCCAAGCGACGGCACTTGTGGCTCTGATCGTTTTGGGGTTGTTTTGTTTTGTTTTGTTCTGCTGGTAGAGTTTCATGTCACTTATAAATGCGTGTCCTCCTCTCCCTCCAGCTCCTCTTTTGTGAGGTTGTCCATGGGGACTATCCAGCTGTCTCCCAGCTCCCCGTTCAGGTTCACCTTCTTCTCCTGCATCTCTGAGGAGGTCTCCATCACCTCCAGAGTCGGGTTGTCATGGTAGCCATTCTCCATGGTCTGTAGCTCTTCTGTCAGGCGTTGCTGGAGGGGGACAAGAAAAAAACAACACAGAAATCTTTGGTGAAAACAAGAGCATGATCAGTCTGTGGATAAATGTACGGTATTTCCCAGCTGCCAACGTTATCCTCACAGCATCTGTCCACACTGCACAGTCATCTCACAACCAGACATGTTAGTGTGACTTTCCTGGTGCTGACCAAAACTAGACTTGCCGGGGTGCTGTAGGTCAGGATGGAGGGGCCTGGACTGGACAAGGCAGGGGTGCTGTGGGTCAGGACTGAGGTACCTTGGTGGGGCGCTGTGGCGAATCTTACAAAGCATCTGCCAGCCTTTGACACTACACAATCAGTGACTTTTAAAAAGAGCGTCTAAAGTGTAATGCAGCTGGTGGCTTGGTTCTACCTCAGCTCCTCACGCCCAGGGCCAGAGACGGGCAATCTCCCTGGCTCACCTCACCAGCTCCTGATTCCTTCAGCAAGGCCTTTCCTGAGCTCAGCGGCACATTGTCCTTCAGAACTAGCCTGCTCCACGCTCTGTTTTCTGCACCTGTCCTCCTGGCATTCCCAAGGCAGGAAAAACCCTGTTCAGGCTGAACCTTCTTTGACTGGGACCACCCTTGGTTTACAGCGCACTTAGGGTCACGAAGTGCCTCTATAAATAATGCCACGGAGTCCCACCTTAGTCCTCCGTGACAGAAGTCACAGATGGGAAAGGATAAATAGCTCATCCGCTCCCTCTCCCCTTAGCCAGGAAGCGTTGTTCTCCATTCTACGCTCCCCGCTGTCTTTCTTGTCCAGGCTAGTCCCAAGGTATTGGGCTTCACTATTTCACGCCTGCTACACCTCCTCTTTCTAGTGATATGGTGCCTGGAAATGAACTAACTTGCTGTCCATGCTCCCTCTGTTGTCTCTTTGGGCATTGTTGTGCCTCGCAGGTGTCTTGCACTGGTCAGGTGCCTGAGGGAGCATCCCCCAGGTGTCCTCACCTGGGCCTTTCCCAGCGCATCTTTGTTTTCTGCCCATGTTTCCAATCTCTCTCTCGGGCTCTTTCAAGGATTTGTCTGTCCTGGTTGGTTCTTGCCACTTCTTCCAGTTTCATATCATCAGTCTATGCTCTGAATGTGTTGTTCTAGCCATGCTCCCAGCTCAGCTGTGAGGCTAACAAGCCATCACTGTAGAATGGGGCTAGACTTCTCCCCCAGCTACATTGGTTTACCATTACCTGGGGTTTAGCCTGTTAATCGTTCTTCGAGTGTTCCTATCCAAGCCAATTCAAATAAGACTTCAAGACTCTACATCAAATGCTTTGCTAAAATCCATTTGACATAGAATCATAGAAGATTAGGGTTGGAAGAGCCCTCAGGACGTCATCTAGTCCAATCCCGTGCTCAAAGCAGGACCAACACCAACTAAATCATCCCAGCCAGAGCTTTGTCAAGACGGGCCTTAAAAACCTCTAAGGAAGGAGATTCCCCCACCTCCCTAGGTAACCCATTCTAGTGCTTCACCACCCTCCTAGTGAAAAAGTGTTTCCTAATATCCAACCTAGACCTCCCCCACTGCAACTTGAGACCATTGCTCCTTGTTCTGTCATCTGCCACCACTCAAAACGGTCTAGCTCCATCCTCTTTGGAACCCCCCTGCAGGTAGTTGGAAGCTGCTATCAAATCCCCCCTCACTCTTCTCTTCTGCAGACTAAACAATCCCAGTTCCCTCAGCCTCTCCTCATAAGTCATGTCTCCAGAACTCTAATCATTTTTGTTGCCCTCTGCTGGACTCTCTCCAATTTGTCCACATCCCTTCTGTAGTGGGGGGCCCAAAACTGGATTTAATACGCAAGGCGTGGCCTCACCAATGTCGAATAGAAGGGAATAATCACTTCCGTCAATCTGCTGGCAATGCTCCTACTAATACAGCCCAATATGCCGTTAGCCTTCTTGGCAACAAGGGCACACTGCTGACTCGCATCCAGCTTCTCGCCCACTGTAATCCCCAGGTCTTTTTTCTGCAGAACTGCCGCTTAGCCAGTTGGTCCCCATCTCAGTCCAGAAAGCAAAGCAATTAAGTTTCTGGCAGGATTTCTTCTTTATGAAACCCACCGGTCATGCTGCTTATTGCTCGTGGCTCTGTATAGTTACTTGATGTTCCCCTTCTCAGTTTGACTGTGGGTGGAAATTGGCCTTATGGGCTGATTACAGCCAGGATCACCCTGCCTTCATTTTTTGGGAAATCTGCACTAGCTTGTACTTGCCCTTTCCCCAGGCCCTCCTCCCCTGCCCTGTGGTCTGTGACGTTTCTAAAATAACTACAGCAAACTGGCTTGCTCTCGAATGCCCCGCGGGATGACTGTTCTACCAGGCTGAACGTGGGCGCTGAACCGTCCCTTGTAATGCAGCCCCTTACAATGAAAGCGACAGCGGAGATCAGGGAACAGAGCGCATATCGGAGTTGTGAGACCGTGCGCTACTGGCTCTGATTTGCCTACCTCCCACACACTGTCTGTCTTGTCTATAAAGGCCTTGTCTTCATGGGAGAGTTGTTGGAGTGAATTTAAGCTGCTCCAGTTATAAGTGGAAGGCATGACTATTAATATAGTGGTTTAACACGTGCCCCTTCCAGGCACTCATTCCTATGAGTGGCTTTTTTTGATTCAGCTTGTGTTACTTGGGAAGGGGCTTAAGCTAAACCAAAAAAGCTGTTCTTATACCAGAATCAGAGTGTGCACACTGGAGGACGGGGGGGCGGTTTATATTGGTCTGAGTACATGGGCATAATTGGTACAACTTTCCTGTGTAGCCATGGCCGTAGGCAATAAACTCTTCCGGGCACGGACTTGTCGTTGGTTACGTGGCCGTACAGCGCCTAGCACAAACAGGGCCGGCTAGCTGTTGCTGTTAGAAATATTAGAAGCCAGGTTGCTGCCATGGCAACCGTAGGAGCCAGCAGCTGGAAGTGCTGCTTTGTAAAGAAAGCCAGCGGCTCTGATGGGCGCTCACACATCTCAGGCTGGCTGCGTTCACTTCCATCACTCACATATTGCAGCGGGAGCCTCTTCGGCGCTGCCTCCGCAAACCGCCCGCTTCTGAATGCTTCCCTGGAGACAGATGGGGAGCTGAAGTGGGTGTTGATTCTAGCAGTGCGTCACTCAGACCAGGGTTTCTCAACCTAGGGGTCGGGACCCAAAACTGGGTTGCCAGAATGTTTGGAAGGGTCACGTGGCAGCTCCTGTCCCTCGAGTCTCTCTGAGCTCACCTCCCTGCTCCAGGCACTGCAACCTCTGGGGTCCCAGCGCCGCTTAGGGTTGGCCCAGCCGCCATGACGACGGGACTCCGGGTAGGCCAAATTTGAGTGAGTGGCACCGCCACCCCACGAGCCAGGTCACAGCTCCACTCTCACAAATTTAGTCCAGTCGGGTGGGGCCAAACTTGAACAGCACGGAGAGCCAAGCCCAGCCAGCCCCACAGCACTGGAGTCGCAGGAGCTGCCACTATGGGGTGAGTGTCGGGCAGGACCCAACCCCGCTGTGGGGCAGAACAGGGGCAAATCCACCTGCGGGCCTCCACCCCCAGATTATTTACTGGGTTGCGAAAGGCCCTAAACAGTGATAAATGGGTCCTGAGCCCCAAAAGGTTGACAACCACTGGACTAGGGTTTAAGGCTAGATGGGACCCCCAGACTGTCTAGTCTGATCTCCTCTATAGCCCAGGCCTCCACCACCACCCAGCACCCGCACACCAAGCCCAACAACCGGAATCAGACCCGAGTATCCCAGCCCTCAGGTGCCTACACTGTTGTGTGCCATGGGCAGAGGACAGCAGGGACAGAGATGAACCAATGGCAGGGAATTGCCACAGCTGCCTTCTCCCAGTCTGCTCCCCCCAAGCACATCACCCCTACGTCTATTTAAAACTCAGCCCTGCATTGGAGCAGCCTTGCCGGCTCTGAAGCGGGGCCCTGGTCTTTTCAGGTCCAAATGCAGCCTCACTTTCATCCCGCTCTTAATCTTCAATCTAGTCTGTGGCTGGTTCCTCAGGGCTTGACAAACAGGCCGAGGAGCGAGTCCTTCGGTGTCTAGACAGGATGCTGCCACTTCCTGTTTGGTGACTCGACTGCAGCTTTTCTCTCGTGTTTGTAGATTAAATAATCATGGCAAATTAAGTAAGCTTAGAAGGAAATTTGGAGGTGGAGGGACGACCTGGCTTCATGCTAGCAAGAACCTGCAACGGGTACAGGAGAGGGGAAAAGGGCGTATGCCCATTTTTGCTCTGATGATGTATAAAGAAGGCCTGAAATGTATTTGCTGGAGGGAGAGGGGAGAAGAGAAATCATCTGCTTGTCTTTTACATTAGAACTTCAAGCCTCATCTGCCCCGGAAGACACCTGTGGTCTCGTCCCTCCAGTCCCAGGAGGTTGAGAGCTGAGCCGTGACGCTCAGCGACACGGGAAGGGTTTGCTCTGATGCAGCTGCACTGGTGGAAACCCCCGGCCCACGGCTCCTCAGCTGACAGGCAGTGGTTTCGAAGAGGGGTAACTGATGTAGCTGCACTGCCTCAGAACTCCTCACAAGGGAAGGGGTTTTCAAGTCCGGGTGCTCCACAGCCATTGCTTTTTGTCCTTGCTCAGAGCTCCTCTGCTCCCATGCGCACTTGGGACAACATGAGCGAAAGATGGAGCCGCCAGCCCCTTCAGGTGTAAGAACCCACAACACCCCTCAGTGCCCCAGTCCTCCAGCAAAACCCAGGAAGAGCAGCTGGGCTGTACCAGTTTCTTAGCTAGCCTTCCGAGTCACCGCTAAGGCCTGTCTTCCTCAGGGCAGAGAGAGCCTTTCTTCTCAAGGACGCCAACCTGACTCCAGCCCAGGCCCACGATTACGGATACCTGTGACTGTCTGGGCCTGGCCAGCGGCCTTTTGGGACGTGAGTGCTGAGCTGCAGTCCAGTTCCACCTTGCAGTGAAAGGGACCTAAAAATCACACGTCTGCCTGAAAATGTGTTTCAATCTGTAAATGGCTGTAGCCAACACCCAGCGCTGACAGCTCGTGGTGTATAATCAGTGTCACGCCTTCCCCCATACAGCGAGTTGCACCTGTTGTTGGGCCTCTCACAGAGCAAGAAGGGTGAGAGAAACACGTACACTCTAGTTGTGTGTGTACAGCGCCTAGCACACTGCAGTCCTGGGCCAAGATTAGGGCTCCTAAGCACTACAGCAATACAAGGAATTCACACTGATGGAGGGCTGCAGGCCAGGTAGAGTGTGTAACCACTTCTAATGCTTTTTTATATATATATATAGTTAATTTCAAGCTGACAGTAATCCTGGTTATGGTCTCGGCACAGTGACCAAAAATGAAATGGACCTAAAGACCAGCCTGTCTTTTCGCTCCTGCTCGCGGAGGTGGGGCACATGAGAAGCAGCATGAGTGTAGGAAGTTGGGGCGGTAGCCCTCGCTGTTGTTAATCCACCTCCCGAGAGGCGGTAGCTAGGTCACTGGAAGAATTCTTCTGCCAACCTAGTGCTGTCTACGCTGGGGCTTAGGTCAGCTTCACGACATCGCTCCGGACTGTGGATTTTTCACACCCCTACACGTCATAACTGGGTTGACCTCACTTTTCAGGGTAGCCCTGAGTGATCACCTGCTATAGATGTTTCTAAGCCAATTGAAAGGAGGATTTTAATGCTCTGACAAATCCCACACTGCCCTCAGGAGAACTTGTGAAGACCTCTAGTGGTTTTGCCCTATCACAGGATTCTTGCATATGACATTGTCAAATTCCTTCTCCGTTGGATCCAAACTTTTAGCAGTAGCAATTGGAGCTGTGTAAACCTAGGGAGCAGTGACTTGTACTCTGGTATCTTTTCGCTCTTTACACTGATTCTACAGCCAGCCTTTTTGCTCGTAAGCTTGGCACCAGATGTTGCCTTTATCGGTTAGGTTTGAGACCGGACTCTGCCCAGGCAGAGCAAAGGGATGTCCCTAGCACTGCTAAACTAAAGGGTTAAATTGCTGCAGGAGCAAACATCACTCCTGGCGCTCTTAGATCTGAAGTGTGTAGTGCCTGCGCCCTCCTGTGGACATCAGCTGTGTCTGCAAGTCACATCTGCATTTCCTACAGCACAGAGCGATGCAATGACGGTCCAGCAGTGCCAGTGAGGGTAGGGTGACCAGATGTCCCAATTTTATAGGGACAGTCCCGATTTTGGGGGCTTTTTCTTATATAGGCACCTATTATCCCCCACCCCCATCCTGATTTTTCACACTTGCTATCTGGTCACCCTAAGTGAGGGGATAGCAGGAATAAATCTGTACAGGCCAATATTCAGATTGGTAGGGAACCTTTGGGAGCAACAATCCAGCCTGTTCTGCTGTGAGCCTGATCCTCCCAGGGAAACTCACAGGGACATGAACAGGAGAAACGTATGATGCCCTGTCAAATTAGCCTATTGTAAACTCTACTGTTCTGAGCACAATAGACTCACCCATCGGCTTCTAAGGAGGTGCTCAGGCCCGAAGGTATTTAGGTGTGTAACTCAAACTGGAGCTTTGATCCACGCTATGAGAATTTAGAGGGATGGAATGCAGGCTCGGGGCAGGAAGCCACGCTGCCCATCATTTCAAAACCACAGCCAAGGGCTGCGTGTTCGGTGACTGTCCCTGTGCTTGCTGTGTTAGCCAGGGATTTAATTTGGATGAGGGCCCGAGGAAAAAACTTGCCACCCACTTAAAAATGTTGGGCGTGTGGGAACTGTCAGCCCATCTTGTCCCGTATCCTGTCTCTGATAGAGGCGAGTGTTAGATCCGTTACAGAAACTGTGTAATGGACAGATTGTTCCATAACTTTCCCCTGGGGGCATCTCCTGGTTGATTTCCTGAAGGGGCAGAGTCTGGGTTACAGCTGGTTGGAAAATGCCAATTATTTTTCACAGGAAATTTTAAAATTTTTGAAAGAAATCAAATTGCTTTGGGGGGTGGGTTTTCATCAAAAAAAAATTCAGGGGAAATTTTGAAAAAAAAAAAATCCCCAAAAACCTGTTTTTTGATAACCAAAATTTTTACCCATTTTTGTTTTTCTATAAGAAAACCAGTTTCATTGCCAACAGAGCGATTCCCCCAAAGCATTTTCTGTGCTCGACCAAAAGCAATTTACATCACAACTCGGTTTCCCTGGGACAAACTTCTGACCAGCTCTTGCCTGTCTAATGTAATGGAGGGGAAATGGAACTTCTCCATATCAGTCCTCCTAGCCCAGCCATGCTGACAGAGCCAAGCAGCCAGCCCCACACGTCCCCAAGGAATTCAGGGTGGCTGGCAGTGGTCTGATCCCAGGACAGACCAGTAGCCCAGTCCATGTTGGGACACAGCTCCCTTCTCCCCCGCCACACAGGTCACCCCAGCCTTCTGGCTGCTGATTGACTACCATGCAGGGGGCTGGGGACATAACGGGAAGCCCCTGCGGGTGCACGGACGGTGGGAGTCGCTTACCTGATCCTTCCTACGGGCGACCCGCTGGTGGCAGCAGCCGTAGATGGCAGCGACGAGCAGCAGGGAGCAGGCCATGCACACGATGGTGATGATCAAGGGCATGCTGAACCGGTCTTCGTTCTCCTCCTCCAGCCGCTTGTCGGCATAGGTGACGTTGCCAATGCCAAGCTGCCAAGGGCAGGAAGGGTGAGGGGGCAGATCCAGCAGCACCTGCATTCCCTGCCCTCGGTGCCTAGCCTGCGCTGAGAGAGCACCCGCCTCCCCGACACCCCCTGCAGTCCTCTTTCCATAGCACGGCAAGCGGCCCAGCTCCTGCCCGCTCTCCCCAGCCTGGGCCTGCACGTTACGGCCAGTTGCCCAACCAGCTGGGTGCATACAACTGTGGCGTACGACACCCAGCGGGGGAACTATGCTGCCCTGCCCTGGCAGGGGTTCCAGGCAACCCTCGCAGGGGGGAAGGAGGGATGTCCAAGGACAGCAGCCGGGCTGAGTGAGACGCCACCCCCATGTTCCCGTCCTCTGCTGATCCTTAGTCACAGTCTAAAGACCTTTAGAAATGGAGACGCTGATTGCCCTGGGGCTGGCATGGCAGGGAGCAGTGGTACTGTCTCCATCGCCTTCCAGCCCCAGAGCTCCAACCAACGTCATCTCAGCAGCTGGCCCTGAGCAGCGTAAGCCCAAAGCCTCCTCCCCAGGAACGGGAAGTGGGGTTTGTCCGGGGGGACTCACTCACCTGCTGGAGCTCTCCCTTCTTCGTCCCCAGCAGTTCAAACAGCTCCTTGGGCACGGCTTTGGCTGTAGGGAGAAACGAGCCAGAGGTGAAGGGCGGCCCCCTGCATAGCGGCTACGCCACCCGGCCTGCCCCATGCGGAGCTCGGGGCCTTCAGCCTCCATCTCACACATGAGGAAACGGGGCAACTTGCCCCAGGCCCTGCAGTGAATAAATGGCAGCCTCCCCCCGGTGCCCCCATCATCAGTGAAGTGGGCCTCTGCAGAGAAGCCAAGGATTAAACGGGGGAGGGAGACTGCCCAGCCCGCTCTGCGTGTCAGGCTTGGTGCATGGCCACCTGAGGTCCCGTCCAACCCTGAGGTTCTATTGGGTTAAGGAGTCCGTGGGCCCGAGGAGGCCGTGCTGCTGGTTGTGTTTTGCCTGCCGCCTGGATGCTCGCTGGGTTGGAGCCCAGGGCTGTAACTCTAATACCTTTCAGCAGCGCGACACCCAGGCCCAAAGCAAAAGGAACATTTACCCAGGGAGATTTTTGGGGCCGGAGCTCCAGTTGGGGAAGGGCTGCCAGGGGCTGCCTGAGCCCTGCCTGGGGCGTTATGACACACGTGCTGCAGAGCGTGACAAGAACAGCATTCAAAGCAGGAGCAAACCTCGCAGGACAGCTAGTCCCTGCCCCGCCTGGGCTGGGCTGGTCCCTCCATGGGATCCCACAGCCCTCTGTCCACTCCGGCCATCCTGTTTGTGCAGCGCATTAGGGCCATGTGGGGAGCGGATGCAGCCCTGGGGCTGTTTTCACTAGCGAGATGGGCTTTGGGGATTGGTTTCCGGCCTCATAAGCACCAAGGGTTTCAAACAATCGCCCTAAGCATGTACTTGAGTCCCCGAGGGAATGTCTACACTACAACTGAATCCCCGTGGCTGGCCTATGCCAGCTGACTTGGGCTAAGGGGCTGTGTAATTGCATTGTAGACGTTCGGGCTCGGGCTGGAGCCCCGGGCTATAGGACCATGCTGGGGGGATCCCAGAGCTCAGGCTGCAGTCTGAGCCCCAGTGTCTACACTGCCATTAAACAGACCCTTAGCCTGAGGCCAGATGTGAGTGCCTCACTGCGGTGTAGACATACCCATAGCGCAAGAGGGCAGCTCCGAATCCCAGCCCCTGCCTACCCTGTGCCCACGCCGCGGGAGGGCTGTTACACCTGGCCGTCAGGCAGTGCGGTGTGCAATGGAAGCAGACAGCACGGGGGAAGGTGAGACAGGGAGGCTGGTGGTCGAAGAGCAGCTCACAGGCCAGGAATCACCTCCCTGCCCCCAAGGGCAGGCGTCCTTCATGGAGCGCGGGAGGGATCGGATTTTTCCCGGCAGTGTGGCAAACAGCCTCTGCCAAGCAGCGGGCTCCTACATCTCCCCAGCAGGTGGGGCTGTTGCTGACGTGACCAGGCAGCGCAGGGGGGGCTGGGAGAGGCTGTAGCAGGGTGTGTGCCCGGAGCGCCAGCTTGGGTTACCTAGATCCGCCTGAGCTTTGAGATCCCCTCTCCCCACTCTCGCCTGCATGAGCCCACTGGCAGGTCTGGTACCAGCAGCTCTCCCTGGTGGGTAGAGGGGGAAGACCATGCACTGCTCTCACTTTCTCTCCCTTCCCCGCCACGCCAGGAGTGGCATTAAACAGAGAGGCAGGTGCTACCCTCCTTGGCTGTGAGAGCAAGTCCCCGCTCCAGTACCAGCTGCCTCAGAAGAAAGTGAAAGAGCCCCCGTAGGGGGCAGCTACAGACTATCCTGCCCCGAGGGGAGATCTCTTCCTGACCCCAGGCAGCTAGCAGTTAGCTTCTGCCCTGAAGCATGAGAGCTCTGGCCTGTCCTGCTCGTGTAAACTGGCTCTAACTGCCTGGCCTCGCTGAAAGAAGGGGAGTCCATCTTCAGGCCCTGTAAACACTGTCCTCTCCTCTGTGGGTGCCCAAAGGAGGTCAGTCCTTCTGGGACCCTTTAACCATGGAAGCACCGGCAGCCTGGAAGCTGGACTGAAACCTACCACCTCATTTCACATCAGCAACCCAACAGCCATCAAATTGATGTTTGGTCACACCTGAGCTGGCTGGATTTGAACTGGGGCCCTTGAAGTGAGAGATCATTGCCCAGCTACTCTCCTGAGCCTCCGTGGGGTGAGGCTTTTCTCTCCCTGGCCTGGGCTCCAGTCCCTTGTTGATATTGGCTAATGAGTTGTAACCCTACTGGAAGATAAAATTGAACTGATCCACCTGGCAACTAGGTTTGGAACCAGAGCGGTGGCCTAGCGGTTTACTGATTGCTGGGGGCCACTGGGCTTCCGTCACACCCCAAACCAGCCCTTAATGGAAAGTACTGGAGTCCCCAGTAAGGCTGATTACACAGCTCCATGATTTCCACCAGGCTTCCTGAAGAGGTTAAAATAGTGGTGCCCAAACTTCCTCTCGCCTCCCCCCAGTAATGGAATGCGCACGCGCGCACACACCCCCACACCCCCCCCCGGAGCGGAGTTGTGGCCAGGCTGGGGCCAGGGGCGGAGGCCTGAGGCCAAGCATGCGGGCTCGGGGCTGGCGGCTGAGCCAGGCCTGGAGCAGGGCCGCAGCTGGGTGCTGGGAGTGGAACTGGGACCACGGCTATGGCTGAGGCCAGGGCCAGAGCGGGGCTGGGTAGTGCCCCTCCCTGCCTCCCACCCCCCGTGGGGGGCTGGCCCAGGCTGCTGCCTCCCCCCAACACCAGACATTCCTCCATGCCACTGTAGAGGGGCACACCAGTTTTGGGACCATTGGGCTAAAAGGTCTTCAGCAGTGAGACGCCCCCTCCCCTCCTGCAAAGCCCTTGGGTAGTGAGCAGGCCTCACTTTGCACAGAAACACCGAGCACAGCAATCCTGTTGGGGGGGTTCCCAGTGGCGATCAGGTTCACGGTGCAGATGTCTCGGCTCTGGTTGAACGTGGCCTTCACGGCTTTGCAGAGCATGTTGTGCAGGGAGGGATCCACAGGGCTGTCCTGCAGGGACAGAAAGCGCACATCAGCTAAGCCGGCAGAGACAGCTTCCAACCAACCTTCTGGGCCCCAGGTCTGCCTGGGTCCAGCACCCCAGGTCAAATCCAACCCAGCACTGTAGTGCAATGAGTGTGACGGTTCTCAGCCCTTGTCTGGGGGGAGAGGGCAGGTGTCTACATCACAGCCCCACACCAGCACTGGGCACGAACTGGTCCCTTTGTGGGTGGCCTCAGCGGAGTGTGAACAACCCTCTTGTCCCAAGAGGTGGTACCTCCAGGTCAGAGATGGAGGCAGTGCTACTGTGACCAGACGTCTTTGAAATGGAGGCCAGGCCAGATTTAATTTATCGCTCTATGGTACTTATACACCTCCCCACCCCCATCACTGTAGTACCTGAGCATCTCCCAGTCCTTAATGCTGTTATCCTCCCCCGCGTTGACGGTTTTAGCCTCACAACAGGGATGGGAACGAGGCACAGAGGCTAAGCGACTTGTCCAAGGTCTGCGGGCCAGCAAGGAATGACCCCAAGTCTCCCACACCCCATGCTAGAGCCCTAACCAGTGGGCCGGCTTCCGCTGCATTAAAAGAATATGGTCGGGGGCTTGCTTTTGAGACGCTAAAATAGCAGCAACAGTTTCCTGCCTGGGGAATCCTGCGGATGGTCTCGCCACCAATAAGGAGTTTGTGACACAGCAACCCCTTGGCAAAGAGTGCCCTGTTCTTTGCAACCACCTCTCCCCTCAGAACTGAGAAACTCACTACACCAAACGGTCTCACAGAGTATTTACCCATAAAGAGATGCTCCCAACGGGTCTGGATTCGTAATCAGGGTGAGCTGTACGTACGCTAGTTAATAAGGTATTGCTATTGAACGTCTGCTTTATGGACTTGGCGTACAAGTTAGTCACCTGAGGATAATGTATCTGGGCAGAAGGCAGGTGTCACCCAGCCCTGTTCAGCCAGCAAGGTATTTGTCGACCCCCCCCCGCTCCATCCCAAGACGTTCAATGGAAAACCCCCAGCGTCAGCTGCGAACAATTGAAACCACTTGGAGGTGAAAAGAACCATTATAGCAGGCAGTTGATGGCCCTGGCTGGGAATAAAGACAAAAGACTAATTCAGTGTATAGGGGGCGGAGGGGAACCTACTTTATTAACTCGGAAAGGGTGTAGCCCCAAGGCTGGGTTGTTATGATTTTGTTTTGTATTGTAGACATGTTTCCACCCCTCTCGTTCTTTCTCGCTGACTCTAGGTTCTTTCTTAAATAAACCGTCTTTTACTTCATGGCACGTGCTGCGGGGTTTACGGGAACGGGGATTTAAGGGAAAACTGGGGCCCACGGCTCCTTTGGGCGGCACAGCGTCTGGGATCTCTGCAAGCCGCCAGGGCTGGATAACACAGGAGAACGATTCGCAGGGACTCAGGAACTGGGACATCCCTACTGCCAGGGAGAAGCCAGTGCTGGCAGAGGCCAGAGAGGGCTTGCTAAGCTGGTGGTGGCGGCGATCCCCTGCACGTTTTCCTGAGACGCCCGCCTGTGGCAGGCAGGGGGTAACAAGGCGGCTCTCAGGCCCAGGTGCCCCAAGAGGCATCACAGGGTTGCCTCCCTTTCTAGTCCCCCACCTCCACCTCCAGCTTCTGCAAAGCAGGCAGTGACCCACATTGGCTGCTTCCCTCCCCAGGTCAACATGGGACGAGTCTCCCTCTGGTCTCGCCTAATAACCCCAGAGGAGACTGAGCGCTGACGGGCACCACACCACCGGCTCACTGAGCAGCAGTGGGCTTCTTGCCCGGGGCTTTTTCTCTGCTGCACACATGGGGCCCATGAGCGTCCCTCCTGGCCGCGGCCTCCGCAGCCTCCCCTCTTCATCCGCCTTGTGCCTCAGCCCCCAAGGCCAGGAAGAGTTTCGAAGTAGTTTCTTTATCACAAGCCAAATCCAGTTGGCTGGAGTTCTTCGCCAGGGCACGGCCGGCCTTATCTGAGGGCTGCAGCTTTCGGAGTTACAGAAATAGCAACTCCCCGGAGGGCTGTGGGGAGCCAGATCACGCTTGCACGTCCCTGGCCGCGGCTTCAAACGAGCTGGGCTGTGCCATTAGCGAGACGGGAGCCAGGGGATAGGATGGGGCAGGGTAAATAGGGCCCTGCGAGAGAGCAGGCCCAACGGATGTTGTATGAAGAGCCCCAAGCCCCAGAGGCAAGCAGGGCCCCGGTCAGCTCCCATCCCACAGGGATTTGTGAGCAAATGGCTGGACTTGTGACACTGAGCATGTGCTGCGCAGGTACCCGGTACTGAGCTGTGCCAGGCTGGCCAGACAACCCCCCGCCCCCCGCCTGCACCCCCCCTCCGCCGCCAGTCCCAGGCGAATGAACAGCCAAGCAAAGAGCCAGCCCCGCCAGCGAGCCTGCAGCGTGCTCCGGCCCGTCACTCCCCTCCCCCTGCCTTGTGAGGGGGGCTGCCCTGCACCCCAGGGTTATAACCCACGGCGCCGTCAGCCCCCATGGAAACCCCAGCAGAGACCGTCCCCTTTGGAGAGGGCCTAGCTAAGACTGTGCCAAGACAGTGCGGCAGCAACAGGGCGGGACGTGGGGCGGGGACGACTTCTGAGCTGGGGCGCAGCATGTGGGGAGCATTAGGAATGCCAGCGAGCCTGGCCTGGAATGGTGCCGGGCAGAGCTGGGGAGCAGAGCCCAGGGGAGAAGGAGGCACCCGGGAGCTCCCAGAACGGTGCAGGGGGGGCTGAGCCAGGGGGCAGAGCCCCAGGGAGTAGAGGGCACCCGGGAGCTCCCAGAATGGTGCAGCGGGGACTGAGCCGGGGGGCAGAGCCCGGGGGAGAAGGGAGCGCCCGGGAGCACCCGGAACGGTGCGGTGGGGGGCTGAGGTGGGGAGTGGATCACAAACACCGGTTTGGCAGCTGTGTGCTGTGACCGCGGTTCAGTTCACTAAGCCCCATCATCTGTCTGTTACGTCCTGCTCCCCCGTCTGTCTGTCTCCAGCCACTGCCTGACCTTACGCTCCCACCGTAGCTCTCTGGGGTAGGGACCGTCCCTCTGTTCTTTGCGCACACACAGCCCAGCACAACGGGGCCCTGCCATCTAGGTGCTACCACAAAACACACCCTACTAGGGCAGTCAGGGAAGCAGATGAGCTCCTGTGATGCTGCTGGGGACTGGAGCACAGGGGACAGTGAAGTGGGAAGGGGGCAGCCAGTGTGAGCCCAGAGAAGCCGATCTCCCTAACCCCTCACTTCTTAGTTATTTCCCTTTAGCCGTCTCCCTCGGCCTCCCTTTAACTCCTGGGCTAGAAGGAGCCAGGCCTAGCCACACAGCAGTGGCCCAGGAGCTGATGCTTCCTTTGCTGAGTCCTCAGCCCGCTCCCGTGGAGAGGCGAGCCCAGTCTCTCTGCTAAGCCCCTGGGCTCGCAGCCACCAAGAGCACAGTTGCTTTATTCCCGTCCTCTGCACCCCTGACCTCCCAAGGAACAACCTCGCCCCTCCTTGTCTAAATATTTGCGAAGCGGCTGAGGAGGCGCCCGTGGCAGTGACAGGATGCACATGCTCCGGAGGAAGGAACGTTCCCCAGCCGCCTGCGTGAGGGAGTTCGCCTGCATTGTTAGCCCCGCAGCGGGGACGAGGGCCCTTGGCCTCAGCTCCATGAGACTCCAGGTGCTGCCCTTCTCCTGCCCTTTCGCTCTTCAATCGCACAGCGAGCTCCTCCTCCCACTTTCCTCTGACCCAGCCAGCCCTGCCCACAGGTCGAAGCAGGGCCCTAGCAGCGATTGTTCCTGGGCACAATCCCGGGGGGCCAGGTGCAGCACACGCAGGAGGGCCGGGCACCCTGTCCTGAGAGCTGACAACGCAAAGACAAGGCGCAAGCAGTGAGTGGAACCAGCAAAGCGGAGGCAGGGTGCTCGGGAGGTCCCCCCGTTGGCTAACGACAGGCACAATGGGACGCGGCTAATCGTTTCATTATCTTGTTAAATGACCCCTTTGAAAATTCCCTCTCAAACCACAACCCTTTGTGCTCCCTTAACATCTGACCCTGCCTCACCCTGAAAAGGGCCTCGGCTTGGTATGCTAGTGTGTGTGTGGGTGTGTGTGGGTGGGTGGGGATGGATGGGAGAGTGGGGACTAGCATTGGCTGCCTTCTCCCTCTCCCACCTGGCATTACCAGGGACATGGCTGCTCCAGGGCTTCGGGTGCTAGCCTGGGACTTAGGAGTTCTGGCTCCAAGTCCCTGTTTGGCTGCAGCTTTCTGTGGGCCCTGGGGTGAGTGGCTCAGGGGAAGGTTTTCCAAAGACACCTGTTAGGCACCTAACGCCGTAGGACCAGGCAACTCATTGCCACTGGTGCTTTTGGAAACCTTCTCCCCTTAGGGGCCGTGTGCCTCCGCGCCCCGGCTCCTAGCGCTGTCCTAGCTCCCAGGCACATTGTGAGGGGAAATCCACTACAGAACGTGAAAAGTAACAGAGGGTCCTGTGGCACCTTTTAAGACTAACAGACGTATTGGGAGCATAAGCTTTCGGGGGTAAGAACCTCACTTCTACAGAACGTGAGGTGCTCAGCTACCCAGGGGTGGGGGTTCAGATAAGAACTCTACGTGACAATGATGTCACTGTAATCAGTGGGGCCTGCTCCATCCCTGGGGGGACCCTGTGACGGTTAGAGGAGATCAGTGAGTATCAGCCTGCTGGATGCTGGCTCCCGGCTCCCAAGGGGAACTGAATCCTTTCAGGCTCTATGTTCGAAGGGATCTTTCCCATCCCTCCTGTCCGTGACCCGGCGTGTTCAGCTGAACGTGCTGAGGAAATCAGTGCTGCTCCGAGATCTGCTTTCTCAGACACCCCGTGAGCTGAGTCCTGCCCCAGCAGTCCCCTGGCAATGGGACAAAGGAAATCAAGGTCCCCTCCTGCTGAGGGACAGACAGCAAAGACGAGGCCAGCCTGGGGAAAGGCGCGAGGACAGGCAGAGCCGTGCCTGTCATTGGCACCTCCTGCTGTGGGATCTCACAGGTCTTAGGCAGGCTCAGAGCATGCCGACAGGATGGAGCCCTGCTGGTGAGCTAGGCGTTCCCCCACCTAGCTTGAGATTCTCACTTTGGGGCCTGTGGGGGGTTTGGCTTGAGCGAGGGCTCTGAGCAGATCCTTGGCTGTGGGGCAGGGGCAGGGCTCAGGCGGCTTTGTGAAAGCCAACCGGCAGAGACGTAGGTGCACAGAGGGATTTAGGAGCCTACAGGGTTAGATGGCAGCGAGGCGGCAGTTTTGAAAATGTCAGCGGTGTTTAAGAAGTGGCCGCAGGCACCTACCTCGTGGCCATAGGCACCCACATGCTGCTGAGGAGCTGATCCCAAGTGGCTTGCCCCAGGTCACGCAGGCAACTTGTAGCAGAGCTGGGAACCGAACCCACTCTCTAGGCTTGGTCTTTCCCTGCCCTGGCTGCTACGAATCAGCCTGGACCTGGAGAGCCATTGCTGGCTGGGCCGGAGCAGCAAGCGCAGCCGCGCTAACATCCGTGTTGCCAACGCTTATGATTTTTTTCGGGAATGACGGGATTTTGGTTGGGGCCGGAGCCGGGCTTCCGCTGATGCAAGCCGCTCCCGTCCTCTAGTGACCCCTCAGAGCTGCTGCAGAAAGAGCTCTCTCCCCTTCCCCAGGGCAACGGGCAACCCCAAGGGAGGAGGGAGCTAAAGACCCCAGCAGCTCATGCTCCTCTCCTTCCTCCTGTGAGCAACCAGGACAGGACGGTGCCTCTGCTCCTCCCCTTCCCTGCAGCAGCTCCCTGGGGAGGGGTGGAGAGTCCCAGGAAGCACCCAGCCTGGAAAGAGGAGAGGGGGTCCCACTGCAGCCCCCCAGGCCTGGGAGAGGGGGTGAAGAGCTACAGGAGGAACAGAGGGGGCTGGGTGGGATGAACTGATGGGGCGAGGGCGGGGGGCAGAACTGATGGGGTGAAGTAGGATGAGACAGGACTGATTTGGAGGTCAGGGGCAGAATTAATTGCAGGGCAGGGGATGGGGGGATGTTGGGGTGAGAGTTCCTGCAGTGGGGGGGGGCAAATCCCATTACCCAGTACATTTGGGAGAGTGAGCGGCCCTAGATGTCGCTCAGACCCACGCTGGGGCTGGGCAAGGGGAGTTCAAAAATCAAAAGATAGAGCAAAAAACCACAATACCGTCTTTTAAAAAAATCTCATGAGATTGTGGGCTGTCCTCCTGCCTTGTTGGGGTTTGATCTCTTGAAGATCCCAGTACTGCAACATTCCCAAAGGCCTGTCGACACGATGCTGAATGCCACAGGAATCGGTCTCCCTAGCCGCTGGCTAATTCTGCAGCACTTAGTGGGCCTTTTCGAGAGTCATGAAGCAAAGGGCTTTAGAAACAATGTGACTTAGCACCGATGAAGGGCGCTGGCCTATTTAAACCCTGCGTAGGACGCACCAAAGCAATGGAAGGCCTGGCCCCCTCAGGTGAAGAGGGGGCCCACAGAATCCAGAACTGAACTGAAAATGGACGGTACAGAATGAGAAACAGGGACAGGGTGCAGCTCACAGGTCAAATTGAGGGACCCAGAGGGGGACCCCATGCACAGAACGTCACACAGAGTTCACTGCTCCCACATGGAGTCAATGCAGTTGGCTGACGCCATCCAAGGAATTCTGCAAAGACGAGGGATTGGCAAACAGGCCTCATGTCACAGGAACACGACTTCTCTGTCCTGCTTTGATGTGTGGCTGATCTGGCCAATGCCAGCGTCTGACAAGGAAGCCTCAGGACTTTGTGGGGCCATGGATGGGTCAGCCCAGGAGACCAAAGGGCTCTGGTCATCTGCAAGTGTCATTTAATCACTCTGCTCTAACGTGCCCTGGAGTGGCGGCCTGGATGGGCAAGAGGATGGTCCTACCTCCATGGCCCATTTGGTCATTGCTGCCTCTCCAATGACTGCTGGTGGCTCTCCACTAGAAACCCCCAGGCTCACCACCTACAGGCTCCCAAAGAGCCATGGGACAACTTTCAGTCCCTCCTGACGTGCACTGGGGGGGGTGGGGGCGGTCTGCTGCCCTCGGAGGCGAACATCTCTATTCCTCATTCCCAGCCTCTTGAACCTGCTGGTCCCCCATGGTTTCCATCTGCTCCAATACCTCCCTGCCCCTCGGAGTATTTTACATTCTTTGGCTGGAGTTGACAGGGCCTGACGGGCTGAGCTAATCTGGTTCCCACACTGGCAGGAATCTAAAACTAACATCCCCAAATGAGGTAACAGCACTTGAATCAACAAACCGCCCTAAACAGATGGACAGGGAGAGAGAACAGAGATTTCCCCTGGCCGCCACTCTCCAGCTCAGTGAAGTACCTCAGCTCGGCCCTGAGCGCGGCTGACGTGGGAAAATCCAGGCTTCAAGGCACGGTTTATAGCCGAGCAAGCTCGGCCTGCGCCCGTCGGAGGCCTGCTTTCCCATGTCAGTCGCTGTGGGGGCGAAGCCGCCAGGCTGCGACGCTGCGCAGATCTCCAGGAAGTAAAGGCCTGACCTCCCAGCCCCAATCCTTTCCTTTTCTGGTGGCGAGGGAAACAAGTTGTCACGGGCCCTTTAAACAATAAATCAAATCAATGAGATGAATGATATGGTGCGTCTGAGAGGCCCAGCAACAGGTTTCCCTGCCTAGGGAAACCAGCCCTGCTCTGGTGACATTATACCGAGCAAGGGGCTTCCCCTTTAAAAATTCCTTCAAAGGGGTTGTGAGACAGAGTGTGAGGTGAGCCCAGCAGACTGAACCTGGTGATTAGGGGAGAGGCATGAGACCGGAACTCAGGAGACCTGGGCTCTACTCCAGAGACTCCAAAAGCCTTTTACCAATGTTAATTGTGCCCCACGATGACTCTATGGAGGTAGGAAAAGTAGACAGTAAAGCTCACTTTACTAGCTACTGAAATGCAGCCAGCTCTGGGGTGGCGGGCAGCAGCTCTTTAACTGAACACTGCAATGCTACCACATAAAAACAGCAGAATACTCTATCCAGCTGGAACTATGTTCTGCCTCTCTAAATCCCTCGTGCACTCACGAAAATTGGAATTTAATTGGGACTCCAGAGTTGAGACCCTCACCAAAACCACCACCACCTCTTAAATAGTCACAACGGGGTGGAACCATGTCTCATCTGCAAGTCAACCCCAGCTGCAGCCCAGCACCAAGCTGCATGGTGGGGCAATGGTTTAGATCTCACTTAAAGGGAAGAGTGCTACCTACTGAATCAACAGCACTGCCTCCAGGTCTCCCACCCAAGTACTGACCCAGTGCCACGCTGCTGAGCGGGAGAGACCTACCAGGATCAAATCACAGAGCAGTTTTGCTGCTCATTACTGGCCTCAAAGGGGAGGTCTTGTGAGGCTTAATTGACTAACCTCTCTCAACTCTTTGAGATCCTTAGCTGTAAGATGATGCTGAAATGCACGATTGGAAGGTGGCAGATCCTACGGTGAACCTACAGATAATAGACTAGAGCATCTCAGTTTAAAGTGAACTCTGCCACCACAGGACAGACACGGAGGCTAGCGCAGGAGACTAGAAACCGGGACTCTTAGGTTCTCAGCTTGCCTCTGGTGCATGAATTGTGGGCAAGTTGCTTGTAGCGATCTGTGCCTGTCTGCAGAGTGCTTTGAGAGTCTCTGAGCCCCACCCATATGGTGCAGATGTGTTTCCTCTGCTATAGACACCTCCAGCCTGCAGGCTAGCAGAACACTCTGCGTTGTCCACGCAGGCTGGCGGAGCAGAGTTCACCACAGGGCCCACCCACAATATTTTGGCACCTGAGGCGGGGAGCTCAAATGACGCCCCCATGCCCCCTCACTTGGGCCAAAACTTTGAAAGGTGTCAATTCTGCCTTCTTCCTGTTCTACTCCTCTTATGGTACTGCTCTGGGGAGTCTCCCAGCCTGAGGTCTTGGGTTTGCGAACAGGGCTGCCTCGCTGAGGGGAAGGGGGGCAGAACCCCTCGTATGTCAGGCTTGAGCCGTTCCGACAGGATCCGCACGTGCCTCCCCTGAGTGCCCGACTCACCCCTACCTGGTCTCAGGGCCGGCCCACAACATTTTGGCACCTGAGGCGGGGAGCTCAAATGACTCCCCCATGCCGCCTCGCTTGGGCCAAAACTTTGAAAGGTCTCAATTCTGCCTTCTTCCTGTTCTACTCCTCTCATGGTACTGCTCTGCTACCTACTGCAATAAAGGAGAACTAACCATTTAAAATGCCTTGTTCAAAAATTTTAAGTAACACTTAACTTTCAAACTCCTGAACAGCAAATGTAACTTTTCTTGTCGGCATAGTAAACACTGGCATTTTTATCTGTTTGAATAATCAAAGTGGTGCCTTCTTGGTTGCAAAGATTTGAACTGCTTCCTGAACGTCCACGGTCTGGGCCAGCTCATGCTCTATTGAGATGGTTGCAAGGCCGACCAGCTCTCCTGTGTCATTGTGGAGCGTAGATGTGTTTTTATTCACTTCAGCTTGGAGAAGCTGCGTTCTCCACTGGCAACTGTTACAGGAAGTGTTAGAAGTATGTGCAGAGCAACAAAAGCATTTGGAAAGAGGGCAGTCATCTTATTTGTGCACATATATTCCAGAACAGCCTTTCGAGTTGATCCTGCTGAAATGTATCTTGAAAGGGCTTTCAGTTCATCATTTAAATCACTCGCATCAATATTGCGCATGTCATCATGTGTCAACACTTCTCTAGTGCATTGTTGGTGTAGGTCTTCTTCAGGTTTAGTGAGGAGTTTTGGAATATCCTACAACATCCCAAATATACTGCCTTCCTCCGCAGCATGGGGCAGGGATCTCTAGCAGGAGGGTTTCTGCCAATTGAAGTCACCTAAAACAGGATTGGGGACTTCAACAGCAGAGTCCAGGGAAGGGGTAGGGACGGTTTTATGGCCTGCAGCATGCAGGGGGTCAGACCAGATGATCATAATGGTCCCTTCTGACCTTAAAGTCTATGAGTCTATATACTGCTGTGTTCCTTGAGCTGCATGAAATGTTCTTTAACTGATTGTATTGCACAATCTAGCACCTGGTGAAAGAATTCAACTTTGAATTGTTGTTTGGGGTCTCTTATGGGATTATCCCGTGTCTCATAATCAAAATGTCTCCTTCTTCGGTGACTCTCGTATTCTTGAATCGGTGGGAAAATAGCTTCAGTGTGAAGTTCCTCTGCCAACTTCTGTGCACTCTTCAGAACATTTTGAAATCCCTCATCTGATCGGTAAGACTGTAGGTATGACTTTGCTTTGTCCAGTTGTTCCATTGCTCCAGATCTATCAAGGTCAACACCTTGGAGCCTCTTGCTTACAACATTTATTTCAAACAGTATGTCATGCCACAACACTAAGCCACACAGAAATTTGAAGTTATGTATGTTTCTCGTGATTCCATTTCCCCCTGCCGTTGTTCTCCCACAAACAGTTCCTGTCATAGCATTATCCTCCATAATGGCAACTATGGCATCATCTATCTTCCCAATTTGGTTTTTGATAGGTGTTTGACAGGCTCCACAATGTTAAGGAAGTTTCCATTGTTTGGCGCATACAGCTGATCTGAAGTGCCACGCAGGGCGAGGTTTTGGGTAGCAAGCATTCTCACAAAGGCAATGAGCCTTTTCAGAACATTTTGCCAGTAAAGAGACTCTGATGCAATCTTCTCTTGATGCTGATCATCTACGGTGGCCTTTAACCTTAGTCTCATCTCAAGGTCTTTCCACCTACGGAATGCTCTCTGGCGATTTGCTGCCTTCTCATGGCATGCCAGATTTTTCCAATGTGGCTGGAACATTAGACCGGAAGAGTTTGCAACAAAAACAGTATGCAGCATTCTGGGTTTTTGAGTACATAAGCCATGGCCTCTCCACTTTGTCACCATTGGGGATTTCAGTCCAGTAATGTGTTGCATGGAAACTTCTATTTTCATTGTCTTTGGGGAATATGAAGTTTTTCACTTGCTGTGGCCCATGCATTACAAGGAAGTCCCTCAGGCTACTGCTCAAGTGGGTCCATAGTCCTGGATCATCTAGACTTAAGGAACTAAACTCAGCAGCAGCTGTTTTTTGCGCCTCCACCACACTCTTCTCTGATCTACAGTTTTCTTCAGGGAATGTGCATGGTTACATCCATTTGAGATGGAGATATGGATGCTACAGTAGCTGCCAGGTCACCTGCACTCTGACTAACTGGAAGATCAGGCATCTCCTCACCACTCACATCCTCCCTGGGGCCAGAAGGCTCACTGTGAACATTTGTGTCTATGTATCTCCGGAGAGCTCCTTCCTGCTTAGATAGAAAAGCTTCCTTTGCTTTCTTTCTTTTCCTGAATGCTGCCCCAGAGGGGCATTTTCTTCTTTCACTTATGACTGCTGTTCTGTGCCAGCTAGAGTGGCTCATAAATACTCAATTGAAGGGGACAAATAAGCAGGCCCTGAGTGAGGGAAGATATCAGCGTCTTAAGGGCCTAACTGGCTCCTACTACTTCAGTTGACTGCCTGTTCTCCTCAAGTGGGTTCAGGGAAGCAGCAGGCAACAGGAAGCTCCCTGAGAAGCTGGTGTGAATCAGTCCAGGCTCCTGGGGGTGCTAGAGAGGTACGTAAGAGGCTCCTCCTCCTCTCTCCCCCTGCAGCTCCTGCTGCTTTCTGTTATTCCCTCTTACCTTTCTCCTACCTGCTTGTTATGTCTCTTGTGCCCTCCTTCCTCCAGCCCAGCTCTCCACCATCTCTGTTCATCTAGAGCAGAGAGAATACATATCACCAGCTGCAGACACAATTGTCTACACTCTGGGCCCTAGTGGCGCCCCACCACAGTCTGGCACCTGGGGCGGCCGCCTCAGTTCGCCTCATGGTAAGGCCAGCCCTGGTTCACCACCACGTCCCTGGCCCGCTGTGACGTGAGGAGCTGGCCACCTTCGCTTCGCAGTCCTTGCTGAACGGGCAGTGCCAGACCTCCCAGTGAGCACGTTGGGCCAATGCAGCTTCCCTGCAGCACTACACGGACGACCCCTTCAACGCTCACGGCACCTGCTCACACCCCCTTCCTAAGAGCCAAGTAATTCAGGGGCATAAAGCTTGATCCTGCATCACTGAACCTCGACTTCAACAGCAGCTGGGCCATAAAGAGATGGGATATAATGGGGTTTATGCAGCTGCAACCCCGGGTAAGAGAGCTCCATGTCAGAGAGCCACCATATGTGCTCTTACAGGGTAGGATGGTCTTGTGATGAAAAGCTGACCGGCCATCAGAATATCTTCTCTCCCTGGCTCCACCACAAGCCTGCGGTGCCTTCGGCATGGCACCACTCTGAGCCTTAGTTTCCCCATCCTTAAAATGAGGATATTGATCCTGACCTAATTAACGAGGGTGCGTTGAGGCAGATTTCATTCGTATTTATCAAGTGCTTAGAGATCCAGAGATGGAAGGTTTTAGGGATGGATGAAGCACAGTGTCAATACATTTGCTCTTGTGTGGGAGCTTTCCATCTTCAAAGAACTTCATAGCCGTTCACGCAGCAAGCTGCCAGCCCCGTTCTCTGATGTTATTCCCTCCTTTGACAGCTGGGGAGTCTGAGGTTCAGAGAGGTGATGTGCCCCAAGTCACACAGGAGAAGCCACGGATTAGACTTCAGGACTCCTTGGCTCCTAACCCTGTGCCCACATCACAAGGCCATGCCGTTTGCTTAGTCAATCGTTGTCTCAGCAGAACAGACTGAGGTGGGAACAGACAGAGTCCTGCACTGGGAGTCAGGCAACCCGAGTTCTAGTCCCACCTCTGCTGCTACCCACCCAGGGGCAAGTCACTCTGCCCCAAATCCTCAACATATCCAGGTACCTGATTCGTTTCAACAGGAGTGCAGTACCTAAATATCTTTATGTGATACTGTTTTCCTCTTCCACTCTTTGTCTGACTTGCCTAGTTAAATCACAAACTCTTTTGAGCAGGGCCTTTTGAGCAGGGCCTGTCTCTCACTATGTGCATGTACAGCACCTAGCATGCTGGAACCCCGATCTGGGTTAGGATTATGGAACAATCATTGACTCAATCATGGAACAAAACAGTCCTCTTTGGTAGCTCTCGGTGTGCTGCTTTCCCTTGTGTTACGAAGTGCGTGAGATTCTTTCACCTGACTGTCAAGGTTTGGCTAGAAACTTGTTTACCAGATCATCAGAAGGGGGAAGCAGATGCTGCAGGTTCTCAGGTTCTGCTTGGGAGACATAAACATTGTTCTGATTTTCAGGAATTCCTATCATGGGGAGTTAAAGGTAGCTGAGCGGGAGGCATTCCAGGAGCTGGTGAGGCAGGGACCTTCGAATGCTGGTGGGATGCATAATCAAGATCTTACTGCAGCTGCTTAAATATTTAATTAGCATGTCGCGTTAACAACATTTTAGATAATTATGTCTCTAAGAAATTGGAGTTGCAGACTTCCTGACGAGCCTGCCAGAAGGTGCAAAAGTGCAGCTCCCATAAGCACACCGGAGACGTGGACGAGGCTAACCTATGATGTTCACATGCCGACTACCCTACTCGGAAAATGAGCCGGAGGGGAGGGCCGGGGAGCGGAACTTAACCAGGGTCATTTCAGCACAAAGGGGCATGTCTCGGTTTTATTTTTAAAAATGTAAACAAAACCCATCGTTGGTTTGGAGTGGTGCCACCAGCATGAGCCCTGGCTGTGTAGAGACAGACACCACCATCAGGAGAGGACCGAGCACACGACCTTCAGAACGAAGCACAAGTCCCTGCCGCTATCCTCCTTTAGCTGTGGGTAGCAGGCTGTTACCGTCATGCTCTCACACACTAAGCTGGTGTAGTACAGTATCCGTTCTCTGCACACACACCCTTTTTGAACATCTGAGGTCGATGGGAGTTCACGTCCCATGGAGGGTGTGATTTTGTGACAAAGACATGTATACAGACAGACACCACGGGGTCTCAGCAGGGATCAAGCCCAGCACTGTCAGCACCCACAGCACAAACCCTGCCACTTCGGCTAAAGGAGGAATTTACTCCTTGAGCTGTGCGCCAGTCGCTGGGGCCTGCTGCAGGGAGAAGAGAATCCCAGGCTACAGCCAGCGTGTTAGACAAACAGGATTAAAGAAAGTGACAGCCAGTTTAGGTGCAAATTTTAGGGTTTGTAAATAAAATACAGGAGAAACATTTTCATGAATGACTATGTACACAGGGTGATTGAAAACTAGGGGTTATTCTTGGTCTGGATTTAAAGATCAGATTTAGAGATTTAACAGAGATCGGGACGGGACCTAATGTGGGGAACAGACTATCCCACGTCTGCCGACAGCAGAGTTCTTACAGCTTCCACCGAAGTACCTGGATCTGGCCAGCATCAGACAGGATACTGAAGCAGATGGACCTTGGTTCTGATTCAGTCTGACAAACTATGTTAAACAGTCCCCGGCAGTTTGCAAACCTGTCTCGTGCTACTGACTGACAACATGGAAGTGAAACTAACTAGAAACACCAGCAAAACAGGCCTGTCTTCATCCTCCAGTCCAAGTGAAATGTACCAGTGGGGAAAAGTAAAGAGGAACGTAGGACGAGCCAGACTGGATCAGCCCTGAGGTCCATTCAATCCAGGATCCTGTCTCTGGCAGTGGCCAGTACGAGTTGTTACAGAGGAAGGTGCAAGAAACACTAAAGTGGGCAGTTCTGGACTATCCCACCCAAAGCAGAAGTTTCCTCCTGACCTCCGCAGTGAGAGGCTGGCTTATGGCCTGAAACATATGAGTTTATCCCTTCCAGACATGCATTGTTATTTTGACATGACAGAACGAGGAGCAATGGTCTCAAGTTGCAGTGGGGGAGGTCTAGGTTGGATATTAGGAAACACTATTTCACTAGGAGGATGGTGAAGCACTGGAATGGGTTACCTAGGGAGGTGGTGGAATCTCCTTCCTTAGAGGTTTTTAAGGCCCGGCTTGACAAAGCCCTGGCTGGGATGATTTAGTTGGGGTTGGTCCTGCTTTGAGTAGGGGGTTGGACTAGATGACCTCCTGAGGTCTCTTCCAACCCTAATCTTCTATGATTCTATGATTTTAAATCCTCTTTAACTGTGGATGCTTTATCCATATTATCCATGTTAATGCCTAATACTTTTTGGAATCCTAAGCAATTAAGTCATCAGAGGTGTTATCAGGGACACAGATAAAGACACAGATGGGGTTTTTAGTCTGACAGTGTCCATTTAAGGAGCTAATTTTCCCCCAATTGCGGCAAGAAAGAGAAGGGGTGACTGATGACCAGGTGGTGGCAGCAGTGAGTCATTTCCCATCTCAGATGTTGCCTATCAGACTGCGATTTAGGTGCAAGCTTGCACCAACCTCACAAGAGTGCTTTCAAGGGGCCGGCTGGCCAGCCATCAAGCCATTGTACTGCTTGAGAGGCCAGAAGTGGCTCAGAGGCCCTGCCTCTCAGAAATGCGCAGGGCTGCCACTCACCGAGTCCCGGCCATTTTCAGGCTCTCGCTTATGTATGTTTTTTTTAAGCCTGCAGGGTGGGAAAGGGGATTGACTGTGCTTTCAAAACTACTTCTGAGTCCATCCCTAACATCCATCCCCAGAGCCAGGGGGTCAAACTGGACCCGGACAGGCACATCTTCACCTCTCAAACCAAGCACTCCCCGCCCCCCACCCACCCCCCCCCACACACACACACACACACCCACACCCACACACCCACCCACACACCCACACACACCCACACACCCACACACCCACACACACAGAGGAGAGGGAGTGATAGACAGGGATTAACAGGCTGACAAACAGAAGGGGGAAGGTCTGCTTCCCTCTCGATCCTGGCAGCTTCAGAACTGCCGATCTGTATGAAGAACGCTGTGCACTGCACAACAGATTCTTTAATCTGAAAAAAGCACCAGAGAGTCCTGTGGCACCTTTAAGACGAACAGATGTATTTCATCAGAGGATCTCCACGCATTTTACAGACATTGGGGAAATCGCGGCTTCCTGCATTCCACTGAAGTTAGGGTTATTCCATTTTACAGGTAACAGACGCACAGGAAGTTTAACTGAAACCCTCTGAGGCCACGCAGGGAGAGCCACGGAAAGGACCCAGAAGTCCTGACCCCCTCTGTATTTATACTATCATGAGCCCCACCGGCGCCAGAAACTAGAGCTTTATACTGTCCTAGAGCAACTCCGAATCTGAACTGTGCTCCAAATCTGAAGCAGGCGCTCATGTTCTATGGTCAAATAATGCTGGCCCCTCGTCCTCATTTCCCAGGTGCTACATCGTATTACAGACAGCGAGAAATAAACTAAATACTTCCCCAGATAAGCAACTGCTGTGGTAGGAGGTTATGCGACAGTGAATGACAAGTGAGGGGTCCCTGAGCTGTGGCGTGGGCCACATTCAGAAAGAGTCTGAGTGCTCCTGGTCGAAAAGATAAGTGCCAGGTTCTCCTTTCCACCTAAACCAGTTTTACAGCTGGTAACTCCACTCACTTTAGTGGAGTTGCTCCCGATCTTCCCCAGTGCAAGCAAGAAGAGAATGGGGACTTTTCTCTCTCCCTCTAGGGTTTTCTCAGAAATTGGCTGTTAAAATCATGTCAGAACTGAAGTGGAGGCAGAGGGAGCGAGAAGGTAATCAGAATGACGTGGTTTACAGGTCCACTCTCACAACCTGCCATGGCCAGAAATGAATCTCGTCTCCTACTGGAACCCTAGTTTTCCAGAGCTGTAAGGCATGCGTGCCTAGTTCTAATTGTCTGCAAGATTCAGGACTGTAACATTGTGCCTGGCCCCTTGGTCTAACCGGGCTTTTTTGACCTTAATATAGAGAGTCCCCAGATTGCAGGTCATTTGCTGTATGATGAGCAGTCACGCTGCCTTCTGCTGTGGCGTTGCTAGGTATCATAAAATAAGCAAGTCTGTCTGTGCTAGTACTTGGATGGGAGACCTTCAAAAACCAACCAACCAACCAACCACCTCGCTGCTGCACTGAATGGTGCTGGTGAGTCAGCAGGGGCCGCTGTTCACTCAATATTGAGCGAGCACCCCAGCATGCTATCAGAGGGCAGTGCACCCCTGGAAATATCATCTCGTAGATAGCAACAGAGGGTCCTGTGGCACCTTTGAGACTAACAGAAGTATTGGGAGCATAAGCTTTCGTGGGTAAGAACCTCACTTCTTCAGATGCAAGTAATGGAAATCTCCAGAGGCAGGTATAAATCAGTGTGGAGATAACGAGGTTAGTTCAATCAGGGAGGGTGAGGTGCTCTGCTAGCAGTTGGAGGTGTGAACACCAAGGGAGGAGAAACTGCTTCTGTAGTTGGATAGCCATTCACAGTCTTTATTTAATCCTGATCTGATGGTGTCAAATTTGCAAATGAACTGGAGCTCAGCAGTTTCTCTTTGGAGTCTGATCCTGAAGTTTTTTTGCTGTAAGATGGCTACCTTTACATCTGCCATTGTGTGGCCAGGGAGGTTGA